>NW_028274819.1:51262385-51567674 GCF_037043125.1 Eumetopias jubatus
TCTCATGTCAGCCCTATAAAGTAGGGATCATTATCATGTCACTTTTACAAATAAAGAGAATCAGGCCTAATGTCACAAAATTATGTATTGCATTTGATTGTTTAGATAATTCCCAATTCAAGAACCTCTCGATCTTTAAATGTTTTAATTGATAGCCTATAAACTAATGGAGGACCCGATATACAGCACATTGGCCCGCCCATGTTTTGCATCTCTATGTAGTTTGAACTGCCAAGTCTTTAACATTCATGAAGAAATATTAGATCACAATTTTAATCCTCTCTATAGCAGCATTTAAAAAATATTTTTCATCTGCCATTTATTTTGCTAGTTCCTTTCCTCCCTCCCCCCCAGAGTAACTTTATTTAAGTTTTGTACAATTTTTAAACTATTGCTTATCATTGAAGGAGGTGATTTCTTGTGGACTATATTTAGAGGATGTTCACTATATGGTGAATGAGCCAGGGCAATTGTCCAGGCTAGCAGGAATTCTTATGACACAGAGTTGGTAGTGTGAGTTTTTCCTTTTCTCTAGCAATTAATGCAAAATTTCCCTTCTGATTCCTGAAATTACTTGCTGTTAAATGATTGTCTGTCAGATTCCATGTTCGGCTCTGCAACCTCTACTCCTATAAGAAGGAAACTACTAGTTTTAAGGAAGCTCCTCGGGCCATCAGCCTACAGACTTTATTCTCATTGCTACATACAAAATTTTATGTCTTCTGCACAAGGATGTGCCCATTCACCTTGGAAAAGTACGTTCTGCCAGCTCTGTACATGTGCATCTTCTGTGATTTGCAGTTGGGATCATCCTTGCTTTGATCTTCACTGCCTTTGACAGCACTTCTTATTTGTGGTTTGGGCTGTCTCATGTTTCCTAGTTTTATCAAAGATGGACAGAGTTTGCATTTATGTTCCTCTTTCCTACTTTAAGATTTTTTCCAAGATGATAAGATGATGAGAAAAATATACAGGTAGAACAGATATGGGGCATGGTGTAATAAGTATGTACCATTTCCTTCCTCCTGACAGTTTAAGAAACTTAAGATTGATTTTATAGAAAGAAGTCCAAAGAGGGTGTTAGAATCATTTGAACATAACACAAATATTTCTGAAAATTAAAGGAAACTATAACCTTGTCCAAGGGAACACTGGGGAACACGAAGCCAGAGTTACTAATTACTCCAGAAACCAGAGTACTTAGTTTCTCATACAGCATTCCCATGCAATTAATAGAGACTGGGAATTAATAGATAATACATACAAACACTTGTTGATGGAGTTTTAGCTAAAATTTTCTAGTCCTTACAATTTGGGGGGATTAAATTATAGACTTAATTTTTCCTTAGTGTCATAACTTAAACCTGCTTACTTTTTCATACACATATACGGCACACCTGCATAGAGACTTTAAAACATTTCAATGTTTACCTTAGTTGAATTCAATTTCTTGGAAGACCTTTGGAAACCCATCTATATACCCATGTACATATATACCCACATATGTATGTATGAATACACTCACACATATATGTAAGTGTATGTGTGTATATATACATATACGCACATACAAACATGCATATATTTTCTACCTCAGGAAATATTTCATAAATATTTCTTTAATTTCATTATATTTCATAAATTTCCCAAACCAGTTAAGAATGGTAAGTTACAACTAAAATAACATTAAAATGAAACCAAATCAATACTGAAAATTAATAGAGAAATAAAATTACATTCCTGAAAACTTAAATAAACAAGTTTGTGTAGAACAGTGTAACTAAGTCGTGAAGGTGGAGTAGGTTGCATAGGAGTGGTGGTGTTAAGAGCTAAATCCTCATTTCCACAGTGGAAAAGTAAAATAAAGTCAAAACCAAGAAATAGCAATATGAGTGGTTTACATGGAGGGAAATAAAAGAAACCAATAAATGGGCTGAGAGTGGCTCTTTGAGGGAGGGCAGAGGACAGCCGTTCATTATTGTAGGACTCAGTGCCGCTGACTTATTGGTTTATGGACACATAGGACATTGACAGAAATAAAAACAAATGCCCATCAAACAGATGGGTGGATAAACAAATTGTGGTCCACCCACATAATGGGATAGGATTCAGCCTTAAAAAGGAATGAAGTATGGACGCATGCTACAACATGGCTGAACCTTGACATTATGCCAAGTGAAAGATGCCAGTCATGAAAGGCCACATGTTGTGTGATTCCATTGTATGAATGTCTAGAATAGGCAAATCCACAGAGAGCAGATGAGTGGTTCCAGGAGCAAGGAGGAGGGGAGAATGAGGGGTGTTTACCTAATGGCTGTGGGGCTTCTTTTGGGGGTGATGGAAATGTTCTGGAATTAGTTGTGATGGTGGCACAATATAATGAATGTCCTAAAAGCCACTGAATTGTATACTTTTAAAATGGTTAAAATGGTGAATTTTATGTTATGTGAATTTTACCTCAATAATAAAACAAGTAAGGAACACAATAAAAGAGACAAACAAAAAGAACCAGTGTCTGTAAGTCCAGCTAATTTTCACAAAATCAATTCACAAAGGACATTTCAGCTTTATCTCATGATATCATTTACATTTATTTCTCCCAAGTATCAAGCCAGATGTTACAATTTTTTTTATATAAAAGAAAATGGAGAACATTTAGAAAACTTAAGTCATAAAAATTTTTGGGCACTTCAGTTTTGCCATAAATAATAACCGATTCTTCGTATGGATTAAATTATGCCCTTTCCATATACCCTAAATGCATTATCTGTAATCTTCATAACTATGACAGAAATAAAGCATATGACCATCTTTAAGAATTAAGGTTCATAGATAACTTATTTCACCAATAAACATTTTTCTGTTTTAATTAGCAATATCAAATAAATACCCAAATTGAATGATAATACATCTTTCAGTTCTGTTATATTATATACTTTTGCCACTATATTTTTGGGTTAAGACAAAACACTTAGAATAAAAGTTACCAAAATTGGAATTGTGCAAATTAATTTAGAAAACTTCATAAAGGAATTTTACTAAAACAGGAATTGTGATAGATTCCCTTCCCTTCTTGATTCTGAAGCAGCTCTTAAGGTAGAATTGTTAACCGGCTCAAAAGACCCCCCTCCTTGTTTCTCCTTCTAGAATCTTTATATGGGAGAAACATCTTGATAATTGTCTAGGTATATTTAATTTTAAGTACTTGTGTTTTTCTCCCTGATATGTTAGTTGATTCAGTCTATCAAGATCATACTTATTCCTGAAAGAAAAAACTCATGAAAAAGTCATTCTGGGGAAAAAAAGTTATGACTTTAGGAATGATTTAATTCATCATGGCATTTTACTCTCCTTAAATGGACTCCACCTTACTTCAGTATACTTGAGAACCATAGATCATTCTGGAATCTGTAAAACTAACAGTTTTAAAAATTGTTTTCACAGGCAAATCACACATTTAACCAGAATTGATAAGACTTATAATTTCTCAACTTCTCACACATATAAATCACACATTCATTCTGGTCAAAACACACTCTTCAAAAAATAAGTTTCAGAAAGGAGTTTCTCATATTTATGAGTGGAAATTTAATGTTCCCAATTAACTATTTTTAAACATTTGTTTAGAAGGCATCTATTTAAGCAAATGTATTTTGGAAATATTGTCACATAATTTCAAGATCAGAATTCCCTCTCTTTCTCCCCACTCCTGTTACTTTCCTCCATGGACAGAAAGGTTACATATACACATTCCAAATAGAATAATTCAGAGTTAAAGCATCAATTTACAATTAGCATAGGCATAAGTAACTTTTCATAAGTACAATTTCAATGTTTTAGCTTGTTTCCAGTCTTTCCTTTGCCATTCCTTTAGAGAGGGTCAATGAATTTGGAGATTATACATTTCTACGCTGTTATCCCCCCTCATATTTAAAACCTTGACTTCTGTTGAATTTCTTTAGCTAAGTTAAAATTTTTCATTATTTCAGTTCCTTTTTATTTTAAACTTGACATATAGGGGGCATTTTACATCAAGTAGGAATTATTACTTCCTTGATTTGGTAGAATTTGCTTTTAAAACTTGCAGAACATTATGTGGATTTCAAGTAGTTCATGTGCCCAGGGATATGCAAGAGGATCAGAGGATAGAGGCATTGGCAAAAGGGAAAAAACCCAAATAGTATCCATTAAGGGAAGTCCGTAAAAGACTTGGCAATCTCATGCAAGAACAAGCTTTGGTAATAGGAAATTGCTGATCCCTAAATGATGATGTAGACTCAACAGAGGCCATGGTGAAAACTGTGACAGGCATGAGATGTATTTGTGGAGGGGTGGAAACTGCTTGCCACCGCCAAAGAAGCCTCCTGTTAGTTCACTGAACTAACTCGGTTAAGCGGCCGACTCTTGATTTCAGCTCAGGTCATGATCTTGGGATTGTGGAATCAAGCCCTTCATTGGGCTCTGCTTTCAGTGCAGAGTCTGATTGTCCCTCTCCCTCTGCCCCGCCTCCTGCTTGCACAGGTGCATGCTCTCTTTCTCTCTCTCTGTCTCTCAAATAAATAAATCTTAACAAAAACAATTTACTGTTTGGCATTGGGATGGGAAAATTTATGCTTATAGTTTTTATTTTCTATTCTTCCCCAATTATTTGCACTTGTGAATATGTATAAATTTTGGTAATAAAAAATGGAAAACTACCTAATTCAGAAGTCCTTAGGCTAGGGGTGCCTGGGTAGCTTAGTCAGTTAACCATCCAACTCTTGATTTTGGGTCAGGTCATGATCTCAGGGTTGTGAGGTCCAGCCCCAAGTTGAACCCTGTATTGGACTGCATGCTGGGTGTGGAGCCTACTTAAGATTTTCTCTCTCTCCCTCTGCCCACCCCCCTCTAAAAACAAAACAAAACAAAACAAAAAAAACAGTCCTCAGGCTGTAAGTAAAATAGCTCTATTTTTCTAACTTTTAAATATATATAAATACTTCATATAATCTCTGTCAAAAAACTGTATATTTCTTAAGCAAGCTGTATATATCTTTCACAGCAGAAGTATGAACAGAAATCTTGAATTAAGAATTCTGTAACTTTTTTCTTTATATAAATTTTGGCTTTTATTCTTTCCTTTTGCTCTTGTAACTATAGGAATATGCATAGCCCAGGAAAATTCTATTATGAAGAGTTAAGCATAGAAGATAATACCACATAGAAAAATACAACATTCACCATAATGTAGTTTCATGCAGCTATCAAGATGTGGCTTAAAATAAATTTGATTATATGAGAAAAATTTCAACATACAATGATTTAAAATATGAGAAAACCAAATCATTTATGCAGTATGATCCCAGCTACATTTTAAAATTAAAATGTGCCTAGGAGGAGGAAGACAGGACCAAAATGTTAACCGTGATGAGAGGACAGGTCACATATTTTCTTCTTTATACTTTTTCCTTAGTTTCCAAATCAGGTTATTTTTGGATGAGTACATCTTAGTGCTGTCAATAGGAAAAAGTAAATATTTAAAAAATGTTAAACAACAATAAAATGTAGGTTCAAGTGAGTAAAAGATATTAGAAATGAAAATGGAATTTATGAGCGTGAAGCGGAGGTGGGAAGATAAGAGGCAATTCCGTGCTGACACTGAGAGAATACGAGGAGCCGAAGAGACTATTTAGTAAGACAGCCTCATTTGATTAATGGAGAACTGTGTCTTGATCCTGTACATTTCCTTGTCCAGCATCCAAATCAGGGACTTTCAGACTGTGCTGAGAAGCCAAAAACATGCAGAGGAGGGATGGTCTTTGGTTAGACCGGCATCTCTGCAGGCAGCCGTTCCTCTCTGGACAGAGCTTCAGTAGTGAAGCGCTCCTGTGGTCCAGCTGAGCAGGCTCATCTCCATCTTGTCAGCACATAGAAGAAAATAAAACTGCAGGCATCTGAGTTACTCACAGGGAGCGAAAGCTAAATAAAGAGGCGAGAGGGTGGAGGTGGGTGGTGATGGCATGGATCTTAAGCATGGCTTTCAAGGCATAAATACTTATGGTGCACAGAGTGTCTACAGACTGGGGATGTAACTGAACAGACAGCATGGGAAGACAGGAGTTTTTGCTGGGGAAAACCAAGAAAAGATGGCCACACCCTATATGATCAGCAACCTCTTATATACACTGCATTTAAAGCAGCATCTCAAACAGTAAGCTTGTCATCATCCATTCCATTTCCTTTTTTCTCCCTTACTTCTGTTGTGTTAATTAAAGAAGGAAGCCATTAGGGCGCCTGGGTGGCTCAGTGGGTTAAGCATCTGCCTTCGACTCAGGTCATGATCTCAGGGTCTTGGGATCCAGCCCCACATCAGGCTCCCTGCCCAGTGGGGAGCCTCCTTCTCCTTCTCCCTCTTCTGCTCCTCCTGCTTGTGCTCTCTCACTCTCTCAAATAAATAAAATCTTTAAAAAATATAAATAAAGAAGGAGACCTTTAGACTGAGGTAGCTCTAATACTGGGGCGGCCCACCTAAGCAAACCAAACTCTAAGCCTATAAATGCCTCAAGGTTATAAAATTGAAACCTAAGGACAACCAGTGATAAACAGCCAGCTAGGCTTTAAGCAATAGCCAATCAATAATTTCCTTATCTTGCTTCTAGACTCTCTCTGTATAAGTTGTTACCCTGGCTCCTGTCATGGAGTGCTCCTAGCCACTTAACGGATTTGGTGCTATCTGGTTGGAATGGATAAATGCTTAAGTAAACTTAAAAACTTTAATATGCTTGGGGTGCCTGGGTGGTGTAGTTGGTTGAGCCTCGGGACTCTTGGTTTTAGCTTTGGTCGAGATCTCAGGGTCTGAGATAAAGCTCAGACTCCAGCCCCAAGTGAAGCCCCATGTAGAGCATCATGTACAGCCCTGCCTAGGGCTCCATGCTCAGTGTGGATTCTGCTTGAGATTCTGTTCCTCTCCCTCTGCCCCCACCCCCCAATTCTTTCTTTCTCTCTCTCTCTAAAATAAATAATAAATCTTTAAAAAAAAAACGTTAGTATGCTTCAGTTTGTTTTTTAACACTTCTGTTAACCCGACCTCCACTGTCCCAATTCCCAATGCTCAAACATTTTGTCTCCTCTGCAATCATCTCCTATATACAATTCGTCGACAAATCTTTAAGGAGCTAGGTATGCAACATTTCACAAATCAAGTCCCTTATTTGTTACATTGCCATTATCCTCATTTAGAATCTCATTGTTTCTCACGTGGGCTCTTGAAATCATCTCCTAAATGCCCCTACTCAAATCTATGTGATATAATCAGTTGATCAAAACAGTATTCTTGATTTTTTCAAAAACCTGTGATCTCTTTCTCTTAGCCAAAGTTGCATTCTTGTGTGATGCTCATTATATTTTGTTTGTATAACTGTTTCATTACCCACTATACTGTAAACTTTTTGAGGGCAAGGATATATTGAATTTATCTTTCCATCCTTTCACAATGCTGCATGCATTTTAAAGTCGTAACAATGCTTGTTTCATATACTAGTGGGCCCTTGGTATATAATTATTAACTCAACTTCCCTACTCTCTTCCCTCAATGCCAAAAAGCTCCTATTTTTATTTATTTATTTATTTATTTATTTATTTATTTATTTAATGCAGTGTTCCATGATTCATTGTTTGCGTATAACACCCAATGCTCCGTTCAGTACATGCCCTCTTTAATAACTCATCACCAGGCTAGCCCATCCCCCCACCCCTCTCCCCTCTAGAACCTTCAGTTTGTTCTCAGAGTCTATAGTCTCCATGGTTCGTCTCCCCCTCCGATTCCCCCCCCTTCATTTTTCCCTTCCTACCATCTTCTTCTTATTCTTCTTTTTTTAAATATATAATGTATTGTTTGTTTCAGAGGTACAGGTCCGTGATTCATCATCTTACACAATTCACAGCACTCACCATAGCACATACCCTCCCAATGTCTATCACCCAGCCACCCCCTCCCTCCCACCCCCCACCACTCCAGCAACCCTCAGTTTGTTTCCTGAGATTAAGAATGCCTCATATCAGTGAGATCATATGATACATGTCTTTCTCTGATTGACTTATTTCGCTTAGCATAGTACCCTCTAGTTCCATCCACGTCATTGCAAATGGCAAGATTTCATTCTTTGATGGCTGCATACTATTCCACTGTATATATATATGCCACATCTTCTTTACGCATTCATCTATTGATGGACATTTTGGCTCTTTCCATAGTTTGGCTATTGTGGACATTGCTGCTATAAACATTGGGGTGCACATACCCCTTCGGATCACTACATTTGTATCTTTGGGGTAAATAACCCAATAGTGCAATTGCTGGGTCATATGGTAGCTCTATTTTCAACTTTTTGAGAACCTCCATACTCTTTTCCAGAGTGGCTGCACCAGCTTGCATTCCCACCAACAGTGTAGGAAGGTTCTCCTTTCTCCACATCCTTGCCAACATCTGTCATTTCCTGCCTTGTTCATTTTAGCCATTCTGACTGGTGTGAGGTGGTATTTCATTGAGGTTTTGATTTGGATTTCCCTGATGCCGAGCGATGTTGAGCACTTTTTCATGTGTCTGTTGGCCATTTGGATGTCTTCTTTGGAAAGATGTCTGTTCATGTAAGAAGCTCCTATTAAAAGCATGCTTTAGATAAAAGAAATGGGGCTGATGCTTCCTCTCTGAACCAAAAAAACAAAAACAAAAAACCAAAGAAACAAAACACAAAAAACTACTTTCTGAGCACCTGCTTCTTCCTGTATCTTCAGTCAGTGGTGGAAATACATTAATGTGCAGTCCATCCAAAATACTGAGGTTATCATCCCTTTTCCATAACTGCCTGTTTGCTGGTAAGTGTTATCACCTCCATCTCTGTTGGAGAGTGATGCCCATGAAGTGTTTACTACTCGGCACAAGTAGATGCAGCAACTTTGATAGACCCAGGTTCTTACCTGAATATAGTTCTGGACTGACTGCTGTTATACTATCACCACCATGAAGGATACTCTGTTTACTTTCCTAGAAGCTCTTTTCTCTGTTGCTAGGAATCTCTGTTCCTCTTTCTCTCTTCCACTCTGCCATTGCCAGTGCACCAGTATTCTGCAAAAGAGTTGAACCTCTCTGCCCTTGCTCCAGTCATGGTTGGGGTGCTCTCACCATGCACCTGGAAGCTCACTCTGTCAAGTAGTCTTTTTTCTTTTTTTTTATAAATATTTTATTTATTTGAGAGAGAGGGAGAGTGAGTGGCAGCGGGAGAGGGACAAGCAGAATCCCCACTAAGTGGGGCTTGATCCCAGGACCCTGAGATGGTGACCTGGCTGAAGTCAGACCTGGGCACCACCCAGGTGACCCTCAAATATTCTTTTTTTTGAAGATTTTATTTATTTATTCATGAGAGACAGAGAGGGAGAGAGAGAGAGAGGCAGAGGGAGAAGCAGGCCCCCAAGGAGCAGAGAGCCCAATGCGGGACTTGATCCCAGGACCCTGGAATCATGAGCTGAGCCAAAGGCACACGCTCAACCATCTGAGCCACCCAGGCACCCTCAAATATTCTTATTTCAGGAGCAAGGTCCTGTGTTATAGGATTTTTCTCTCCTATGAAAAACTCAGTGCAACCTTTCTCTCAAGGGAAGGGCTGCGATCTTGATCTTTTCTCCAGGTCAGTGGGTTGGAGGACTTAATGGAGTACCTCAAATAGACTCATGGCTCTTTGACTTGCAAGCCTATTGTTCAGAGAGACCATTAAAGATACTAAACATTGACATAGTGGGGGGGAGGGGGTTGTTCCTCTAAGCCTTTGCTTTTAGCCATTAATATGGCCCCAGACTTCCAAGGTATATAAACAAGTAAGTATACGATATTTAGTTATGACCATCACCTCTCCCCCTTTTTTTTCTTCTTGGAGGACAGACACAATAAGACGCATACATTTGCCTAGTACTTTTTAGGTTATACTAATGAGAGGGAGTTGAATAGGAAAAATGGAGCTCTGATCTAGATTAAACAAAAGTCAACTTAGCTTATTTGAAGATGGCAGAACACTAAAACTACAATAGAAATACCTGAAAACAGAAGAAAAGCTTCCAAAAAAAGACATGAAATTTCAATACCTACAGACAAAAGTAAAACATAAGTATAATGATAAATTAGTTTAACACCATCTGCAAAGAGCAAAGCTACAAAAGCCAAACCCTAGAGGAAATCTTTGCAGTGTGGTAGACGCTGAGTGGTTGCATTTTCCAGCACCCTTTAAAGGGGCCGCCCCATAGATCCAGCTGGAGTTATGTTCTAATTACTGATCCCTGTTTCCCCTGGTCACAGATGAATGGCCTAGGACTAAGCATTACATCCAAGCTAGGTCAATCACAGTCCTTTCTCTAGACCCATGGTTCTCAACTATACATGATTTTGCCCCCAGGGGACATTTGGCAAAGTCCAGAGACACTTCTGAGTGTCACAACTGGCATCTAATAGGTAGAGAGGTCAGGGATGCTGCTAAACATCTTATGTTGCACAGGACAACCCCCGACAATGAGGAATTAGCCTGTCCAAAGTGTGAGTAGTGCTGAGATGGATAAACCTCACAGTTGATCAATCCCTGGTGTGAGCCTTACCCAGACTATTCCTCACATGGATATGTACAATTAAAAGTTGGATGAGGGGCGCCTGGGTGGCTCAGTTAGTTAAGTGTCCGATTCTTGGTTTCAGCTCAGGTTGTGATCTCAGGGTCGTGAGACTAAGCCCCATGTCGGGCTCCCTGCTCAGCAGGGAGTCTGCTTGAGATTCTCTCTCTCCTTCTCCTCTGCCCCTCTCCCCTCTCTCAAATAAATAAAATCTTTTTAAAAAAAAGTTGGATGAAAAATATTCCCGTGGTAGGTGATGGTGAGGTGGGGGAGCTTTAAGTTTTACTTATTCTTGAGTCAGAGAGAAGACATTGCCTAGAATTGACAAAAAGATTATAATGAGATAAGTCATAATTCAGATAAATTGTTTGAGGAAGAGTTTGGTTTATTTATTTTTTTCTTATGGCTCTTTCTCCACAACATTCAATATAAGAGACTGTGTTGAAACATTAACTGAACAGTTTTTACCATCAGTCATAATGAATCCCTCACTCAGTCTAACATCCAGTGATACAGAACCAGCTATTTCAGTTGTGAAGACTCTATTGTCTATCCCTCTGCCTATGGTGCATGATGGAAAAAGATGCAAAGTTAATTTAGGGTAAACTTTTGCCCCACCAATGATATTACATTAACAGCAACAACAACAACAATAACACCACCACCACCACCACTCAGGTGTATGTGGAGGTATATTCATAGGAATTTGAGGAAATTTTGTTCTTTTTCTAGTACCCCTTATCAAGACACCTACTTGAGTCGTTGTTATAATGTTACAGGGTTCTGGGATGTGTCAACCAAAAGGCACCATGAACAAACAATATCAGAACCAGCAGCAAAGTGAAATAAAAGTAAGCAAAAGTATGTAAGATTATTTGCAAGTAGTGGTTTTTAGGAAACGAAACTAAAGGACAAGAGTGTGTGTATATATGTATGCATTTTCAGAGATATTTAAGAATTATTTTAAAATGTTATTATTGTGATTTGAGTTGTGATTACACAATAAGAAGAAAGAGACATAGTATAAATCTAGTGCAGATACACGTCACCATCACAGCAGGAAGTTAAAGGGGGCTTAATGATGCAGAAAAGAGCATGAAGGCCAGTGTATGTGACAGGCTTGTCAACAGTTTGTCTGAATGTAATGAGGACTTTTTTTTTTTTAAGATTTATTTATTGGGGGGAGGGGCAGATGGAGAAGGAGAGAGAGAATCTCAAGCAGACTCCCTGCTGAGTGTGGAGCCTGAGTGGGGCTCGGTTTCATGACCCGCCCCCCGCCCCGAGATCATGACTTGAGCTGAAATCAAGAGTTGGATGCTTAACTGACTGAGCCACCCAGGTGCCCCTGTAGCAAGGTGGATTTTAAGACAGAGCCTCGGGGCACCTGGTGGCTCAGTCCTTTGGCTCAGGTCATGATCCCAGGGTCCTGGGATTGAGCCCCACATCAGGCTCCCTGCTCTGCGGGAAGCCTTCTTCTCCCTCTCCCACTCCCCCTGCTTGTGTTCCCTCTCTCACTCTGTCTCTATCTGTCAAATAAATAAATACAATCTTTTTTTAAAAAAAAGACAGAGCCTCACGCCCACCTGAGGGTTATGTCTCTCACGACCATCGTTGTGTCAAAGCAGCCATGTCATCATCATAGTGTATGGTTTGCTGGATTGTCCAGCTCAACCAAGACCCAGAGGAGGGAACAGAGAGGGCTTCTGAGATGGGGAAGTACTGAAGTGCTTAGGGGAAGCTCGCTGGTATCTGGGGCTCCAAAGAGTGATTTCTGGAGGTAGGTATATTTCTGGAGAGCATTAAGCATTGGAAAAGGTTTATGGATCATATTGGGGCTATTGAATATTTCTATGAATTTTGTTTCTGTTTAACTTCCCAGGAGATGACCAAGAGGGGTAGAGATAAAACAAAGTAAGTCCTGAGTATTACATTTAGCTCCAGTGGATTGGAGAGGATCAAACAAATCATTGTTCTTATGGTGGGGATGGCAGTTGAGCCGCATGTAGGAACTTATCCAGCACATATTTCAAACATGTGAGAGTAACTCAATGCTTGCTGCAGATATGTTCTCAAACTTAGCAGGGACTGTTAGGAAAAATGGAGGTAAGCAGAGGACAAATAAAAACATTTTTCTGGTCAGATAATGAACACCAAACACCTCCTATGTTCAGAGTAGGGGGTTAGGGGTGGCTACCATGTGACCTAGGGTGGGAATCTGTTGGGCATGACCCTTTAATCTTACCTGAAGGTGCCAGAAGACAAGACCTTTCAGGTGAATAAGGGGGTATGGCTCACATCTTTTAGCAAGGCTCTGGGTCAGTATTATGTGCATCCTGAGCCAGCTCTCAATAAGATGGCCCTGAGCCAATGAGAATAAACATAAAACACTGACCCCTTTTATTGTGTTATGCTGCTCTGTCCTTAGAGATCTATATAAGCTTTTAAACCAGAAAAATAGGTCTTCTATCATCCCCCTCATTGCCACTCCTCCTCAACCAAAGACTATGCTTTTTTGGCCCACAGTTAAGGGTTTATTGAACATGCCATGCCTGCCAAGGGTCTTGTTAAGCACTACTTCTTGGATGGCTTTGCCATGATTGCAGGAACCAGGTTGCCTTTGAAATCAACTGTTGTTCTCTTCCAGCCCCTTATGGCTGTAGGAAACCGTAACCTTGTGAAACAAATCACCTTTGAGGAACATCACAATGGACCTTTGGTTCATTCTACCCTGTGGACAGCCTCAGGTTTCTAGTATACTGTTCATTTGGGTGTCACCCATTACAAAAAAAGAAAAATAACCAAGAAGGGATAATTCCTGCCTCAGTCTTTTTTGGGTATGCCATTTGCCCATTGCCTCTGGAACCCTTGGGATGCTCTTTTGTTGGAGGGTTGTCGTAAACATGTGCTTTATCTATACCTTGATTCACAGTCTGAGGAGAGGGTAAAACAGTCATGTCTTCACAAGTCTGCATCCCTGTAAATAAGCAGCAGCATTGCTGTGGTGGGTAGTGAAAATTGAGTGTTGATTTTAAGCAATACTATTTTGGACTAAGGAAAGTATAAGTGTCCCCCCACTCTGGGGCTATTTTGCCTTCTCCTGCTTTCTAGGATGCATAAAAAACTGATGTGCACAGGGTCCTGCTTGTGTCTTGTCTATTGTATGGAAAAAGTAACAGTTCTTACAGAGGCTTTGTGTCCAGTGGAACTGGAGTGACTGATTCATCCTGGTCTGCCCAGGACTGTGCCTATTTTAACACCAAAAGTCTTGACCCAGGAAACTCTTCAGTCTCAGACAAATCAGGACGGTTGGCTACCCATCCTGAATAAATAGAACCGAATATGGCTCTGGTCAAAGTGTATGGAACTAACAAGATTTATGAGGTCTAGCATTTTTTTATTTTTATTTTTTAAAAAGATTTTATTTGACAGAGAGAGACACAGCGAGTGAGGGAACACAAGCAGGGGGAGTGGGAGAGGGAGAAGCAGGCTTTCTGCTGAGCAGGGAGCCCGATGCGGGGCTCAATCCCAGGACCTCGGGATCATGACCTGAGCTGAAGGCAGATGCCTAACGACTGAGCCACCCCTGGTGCCCCTCTAGCATTTTTTAAACATTTTTTTTTAATTTAAATTCAACTTAATTAACACATAGTGTATTGTTAGTTTCAGAGGTAAAATTTAGTGACTCATCAGTTGCATATAACACCCAGTGCACATGCCATCAAGTGCCCTCCTTAATGCCCATCACCCAGTTACCCCATCCTCCAAACCCCCTCTCCTCCAGTAACCCTCAGTTTGTTTCCTATAGTTAAGAATCTCTTATGGTTTGTCTCCCTGTTTTGGTCTTATTTTTTCTTCCCTTTCCCTATGTTCATGTTTTGTTTCTTAAATTCCACATATGAGTGAAATCATATATTTGTCTTTCTCTGACTTATTTCGCTTAGCATAATACTCTCTAGTTCCATCCATGTCATTGCAAATGGCAAGATTTCATTCTTTTTGATGGCTGAGTAATATTCCATTATATATATATATATATATATATATATGCTAGCATTTTAAAGAAACTTCCATGTAACTCTAGGTGAATGTGTTCATCAGCAACCCATGCTGTAAAAATGAGACTTCCATTTCTAAACCATGAAGAGCTATCTTGTGAGGAATGATTGCTTAGAATAGGCTATTGAATGAAACCACTATGAGATTCATTCAACAGATATTGCGTACCTACTATGTGCCAAGCACTTTTCTGAGTATTAGAAATAAACAGAAAAAAGTCCTTTCAGAGAACAAATTTTCAGGAATATAATCAGAGGCAGGTTGGCATGCATCTTCTGAATGAATTGTGGGATAAATGAGTATAATGGTCAAACCTTCCCAGTACCAATTTGGTGAGGATGCCTGGGAAACCCATTAGCAAGATGTTTTCATGTTTTGATGATATATCCTATTTTCTAATCTTGATTGTGCATCCTATTAAGAAAAATGTTGGACATGGGACCTCAATATCTGTATATTTACAAATTATATACATGTTCTACTATACTAATAAACACACAAAATAGAGCCACAACCCTGAAATGTGTGCATCCAACTTTAGAGATGGCTAATGACCTATGTCAGTTCATAGATGACGTGATAGAGGCTTCTGTTAGAATGCAAAGAATACCTGTACAGTTCAGATCACCTGCAAATTCACACACCGATTTCACCACAGTATGTGTCTTCCTGGGTCTTCAGGACCTGTGTGACCATTGTCATTACCAAAATGTGCATTCCTAACAGTAGAGAGTTGGGCCCTCTGGGGTCCTCCTAATATGTCCTTAAGTATTAGGATATTACCAAGCAAACGTAGAAGTGAGTGCTACCGTGGGAGCAAGTAAAGGCTGATAGTTATAAAGCCCCAGGTCAGCAGTTGGCAAGTCCACTGTCAAGGCTAAGGGCATGCTGGCACAATTTTGATAATTTGGAAGACGTTAATTATAGCACAGGGAAGAAACCCCCTGAAGCATCTGTGTTTTTTACAAGGGTTCTCTAATAGGTGAGTCAAAATAAGTGGGAAAAAAAGAGAAGTTGTACTGTAAGAATGTCATTAACAGTTTGCTATACAACCTATATCATGACTGAGTCCTTTGTTTTTGGATCATCTGAGATGAAGCTGTTTCATAGTAGGAAAATAAACTTCCAGAAAATGGAGAAAAGACATTGTTAGTGGGGAAGGTGTCTTTCCCATGCCTCTGGTATTCATGAGAAGGAATTTTTTCCCTAGGCCTTCCTCCTCCTTTTAAGTGAGTTAACTGAATCTGGGAGGGAACTTGGGCTTGTATGCCTGGCCCTGACATCCCTTTCACTCTGGGAACCTCCTGTTGGTGGAGAGTAGGAGCCCTGCTGATTGTGCTTGACTCCATGGGCTTTGTTGTTGATTTTAGTTAGTTAACAGTGCAATATTGGTTTCTGGAGTAGAATTCAGTGATTCATCACTTATATACACCACCCGGTGCTCATCACAACAAGTGCCCTCTTTAATACCCATCACCCATCTGGCCCATCTCCCACCCACCTCCCAACCCCATGGATTTTCAGGATGGACTGTAACTAGGTAAATCTGTCTAATTCCAGAGTTTCGGATTGGGAAGTCTCCTTTTGCCACACATAAGCCATGTACTTCCAACCAAGCTTTGTTAGTGAAAGTGGTTTTTCACCTCTATTTGCCTTACTCTTTCAGAAGTCAGGCAGGGAAAAGAGATGTCACTTATTGGGCCTTCTAATATCCCAATATTTATTACAAAAAAGTTTCTTTATGAAACTGCACTTAGAAGTGTTCACTTCTGTTGGTCATCATACAGGGAGTGCAATGCAGTATACCTAATGGCCGAATTAGAAAACAGCTATGGAAAATTATATGAAGAACCAATTCCTATGCGTGTGAACATAGTGACTGTGGGTGTGTAATGGACAGAGCCTATGACAAGAGTATGATTGAACAATGCTTTCCATGTCCAGAATGTCCAGAATTCCAGAATACTTAAGGATTCTGTAAACATTGTTCAAAATGTGTCCTGCCAGGGAAAGAGAAACCACATCATAAATGTGAATTCTAAGTAGTTCTTTTAAACAATTACCATGACTAATTATAACCATGTTGGCTCAACAGATATACTTCCATTCTGTCATCTTTTTTTTCTGGAAACAGAATACCATTAAGAACCCCTACAAAATATCCTCTTAGTAGGCTTAAAAATTCCTCTCCTGACAAGTATTTCCTGAGAATCCGGCTTATACAAATGCTTTGCAGGCTATGCATATCTCATCTACTCAGGGAAGCAGGAAGGAGGGGTGTAATATTCCAGGACTCTGCTGTCAAGCCCTGCAGTAGAGTAACTTGGACCTACTAGATAGAACTATTTATAAAACCATCCCCATGACAACAAAAATCCTTGCTATATGTTACTTGTGGTTCTTAAAGATTGTCCTCACTTGCTGAAGGAAAATATTTCTCTTTTGATACACCAGGCTAGTGTTTTAGAGAGAGAGCAAGAGTTGATTTAAAAAAAAATGGAGTGGTGCCTGATTGGCTCAGTCAGTTAAGTGTCTGACTCTTGATTTTGGCTCAGGTCATTATCTTAGGGTTGTGATATCGAGCCCCGCATGGGACTCCGTGCTGAGTGTGGAGCCTGCTTGGGTTTCTCTCTCCCTCTGCTCCTCCCTGCTTTCTCTCTCAAAAAAAAAAGTAAATAAAATGGAAAATAAGACAGTTGTCCTTAAGATCAAGAGATAACTAAATGGGTGAGGGTTTCCCAGGGCCCTGCTGAGTTTTGCTGCGCCCTAGGTCAGGAGATTTTTGGCCAGCCTCTAACAAAGTGTGCAGGGAAGTGGTACCAGGTACTCTGTCATCAAAAAGTAGTAAAGAATATGTCAGTCCTCTTTGAGGAAAATATGACCATACTGCTATCTGCCATCTGGACACAAGAATGAAGTTTTTTTTTTTTTTTAAGATTTTATTTATTGGAGAGAGAGAGAGAGAGAGAGCATGAGCAGGGTGAGGGGCAGAAGAGAAGCAGACTCCCTGCTGAGCAGGGAGCCTGATGTGGGGCTCAATCCCGAGACTTCGGGATCATGACCCTGAGCCACCCAGGCACCCCACAAGAATGAAGTTTTACATGATTTTGATTTAAACAAGCTTATAAATCCCCATGTGGCTGTTGCTTCAGCACTATCTTGCTCTTGATCTTTGAGAGTTAGAATATGAGGATCTTTAATTTATATTTTCCCCCTGAAGTATACTTTTGGAGTGTGAGCAGCCCTTGAAGAAGAGCTGAATGGCCAGGACAATGATGGCTAAGAAGTCTCAGACCACCTTAATTAGTAGAGCAGTAAAAACACCAAGTGGCTTCTGAACAGTACTGCCACCATAAAGCTTCTAGAAAGTTCCTGTGCTAGGTTGCTTGCAAGGTCACCAAACTGGGTTGCCTCAAAAGTCTCTTGACACTTCCTAGAAAGTCTCTAGGCCCTTTGTAGCTGAAGCAAAGACTCAGGCACACATGATCAACAATTAAATGGTGATTTAGTTTCAAGTGGACATTAAAAGTTAATTTTTAAAAGCAGGTAAAATCATGAGTCTCATACAGATATTAAGAAAAAAATGATGAAAATTTTATTTAACTCATTCATGAAGAAACTAGTGATGTGTTACAAGCAGGTCAAAGGAGAATCCCAAGAACATCTACAGTTATAGGTCAGGAATATTGTAAGGGATGTGCAAATAGAGCCAAAACTGGTTTTATAGTTCTTTCTTTCCTGAACAGAATTTGTTTGCATGTCTATGGACAAGAATTCTTTAGCATTGCTGTTAGTTATCTACAGTTTACAGAATCAGAATCAAACACCCCAGGTGTGCTTTGGAATGACAATACATAATTTTCCATCTGAGCTCAAATTTTTCCCTACCGTTTCCTACTTCTGATCAAAAAGAATCTCAAAGATTCTTGACCACAAAGTGAATCTGGCCTCATTATTCTTGGCCTGATTATTTACATAGGTGCAGTAAGAATGTTTACCAAAAGGCCTTTTTAAATTTTGCTGTGCTGGAGGTTTCCATAAGGAACATCAGGTTGAACTTCTAAAATTCTCTATTACTTGCTATCCTGAGGCTAGGAGGCCAAGTCCAAGAAACTTTATCTGCCACATTACATCTGCAGTATCCATCCATTCTGGGTGACTTCCTCTCTCTTAAAGTCCTCAAAGAACCTGTAGGCCCCTGGCCTGCCATGAAAGTGACCTCTCTTACCAGCTCGAAGGCTGGAACTTGTAAACCGGTTTCCATAAAGTCAACCTTAGTTCCATAAAAGTGACTGGTCAGGAGCTGGCAACAATTTTCCCAGGTCAGCAGGGAGCCTCTCCTCCTTTGTCCAGGTGACCATGTCCACCTGGAGGGGCTTGGCAATGGGGTGGCTGATGGCGTAGGCAGCCTGTCCTCCATAGAGCTGCTGCCTGGTGGCTATGGACACCAAAAACATAGACTTGGCGAGGCCAGGAGTCAGCCCCTCCAGAGTCTGAGGAGGGTGCCCAGACAGAGCGCCCCTCCATCTGCTTCTGGTTGAAACTTTTTCCAAAAAGGACAAAAGGAGCTCATATCAGTTGTCCATAGTGCTCCTGGTGGAAATTATGTGAATCTTTAGAAAACTTCCAAAAACCATTCAGCAGGAATATGAAACACGAACAGGGAGGGCCTGTAAACCACCACCTCAGTCTTTAAGATATGCAAATTTTGAATTTGAGCCACTTTCTACCACCGTTCTGATTCTTGAATATGGACCATCATGTGATTGATGATTGCTTTTGTGTCCTGTTTATGAAATTTTTGCAAATCCAGGGAAATCTTCCTGTCAAATCTATGGAGGAAGGTTTACATCACTGACAAGAACATTAGACCATTGGGTTGAGTCTCAAAATTGAGAAATTAAAACAGTACATTAGAAAAAATTATATTACAAATCCAGTGGTAATTTGGACCAGTGAAATACTGCACCAGTTGGGAAGTAATGCATAGTAAGAGATAAGTTTGAGAGTTGGGGTATTGGGACTGCCCCCTACTGTTCATGGTAAAAGTTCAGAGTCTAGCTGTAGGAAGTGATCCAAATATTGCCCCTGAACTTTATGAAATATTTCTCTCCAGAGGAAAGGAACAGTGGAAAGGCTTCAGTGAAACACATTCTCTCTAAAGGTGATACAGAAGGTGTATCTGTTGATGATCCAAATGTCCATCTGGAATTAAGCTAGACGTATCCTATGCATTTCCATCTCTATCTCTTTCACAAAGATGGTCCAAATCATGATGTTTTACATAGTATCTTAGGAGTATATTCATGTTACAGATCTGATGTTGGTTATGTCCAAGGGATGTCCTTCACTGAGGCAGTGCCCATTCTCAATTTAGAAGAGACAGTTGCCTTCATTTCATTTGGAAGTTTCATGAATAAGCCATGCCAGTTGACCTTTTTCTGTGCAGATTACAGCAAGATATTGAACATCTGAAGTATTCTTTGAGGACAGTCTCTTCAAACTGTTTCTTCATATCAAGCGTTGTGGTCCTAAGCCAGACATACACTTGATAGACTAGATCTTCACATGTATCACAAATCACTACTCGGTCCAGCTTGTCCATTCTGGGATGTAGTTTGCAGAGATGGGGAAGAATTTTTATTTAGAACTGGGCTTAGTGTCTATAATGAAGGATATTAAGAAAGGAGACCGGAATAACAGTACTGCTTTGAACAGCCAATCTTCATAAATAACAGACTAATTGAAATGTAAAAAAAGTGTTTTTGGTAACAGGTTTTTGCTTCCTATGTAAGAAGCTTGGAGGAAAGTGGGAGAAATCAAAAGAATCAAGAGATGGAAAACAGCTGATTTTGAATGTTGTGTCTGAAGTACAAGAAATGTGTAACCTGTTGACAATATTCTTTTTCTTTTTTGGTTTGGAATAGATATCTATTTGTTGCCTAGTTCTGCAGTTTGAGGGGGAGTGTCTTAGATCGGGGCTCTCCATGCATACGATTTCAGCCTGGAGGAGGCAGTAGAGACGAGCTGGCCCTCAGGCGTGGACACCGAGGTCCAGAGAAGTCAAGTGACTGTCCCAAGGTCATGCAGGTGTGATCCTGTAGAGGCCAGCACACGGATCCGAGGCCTGACTCAGGAGCTTCTGGATTCCCACTGTTCCCTTTTGTCCCCCAGCGTTTCCCCTCGCGTGTCCGGTGTGCGGAGTTCCAGTGCCTGGAAGTCTGTCTCCAAGCTGGTTTCTCTGCTTCCTCTCCATCCTCCGTGTGTCCCCCAGAGTGTAAAGTACAGGCTGATCATGGGGCTCTGTTACCTCAGTTTGTTCAGTAGCTCCTCCACATCCTTAGCGATGGAATGAATTGAAATCTTAGCTGTGTGATTGCAGGCTGAACTCAATATCCTCATTTTCCGAAATAGCACCATGACTACTGGCCTTGTGAGATCACTTCCAGTAAGTGGTTGCTTTTCTGTTCAGAGAGTTGTTCCTATTCTTCTCTTTGATCTTCTGTTGAGTTCATAGGTGTTCAGAATGGTTTGATCCTTATCCAGCTGAATTCCTGAGACCAGACGAAATCCAGGTCTCCTACTCCTCCGCCATCTTGCTCCGCCCCCCTGTTGACCATATTCTTAAGAAAAATATTTTGTAGGGAGAGACATTTTACAAAAGAAAAATTGTAAATGGCTAGTTCATACTCCATAATTTGGGTTGAACAGTTGAAAGCAAAATTTTAAAATAGTCTCTTGGGAAAAAAATAGTGGCTGGTAGTACCCAATTAAATAAGCATCATTCTCAAGTATGACATTCCAGACAAGGCCTTGGTTGCATACCAATTTTTCCAATTATATGTAGTAAAAAGGTAGGTAGATTCTTATTGAACCTATGCAGATAACTCTAGTACCATTTAGAAATAAGAACACATAATAAAAGTTTCTGAATTTGGGAGGGGGAGTCAGGCAGGAAGAATATCATTTAAGAATATTCCATTTCAGTTCACATAATCAGAATCCACTAAATTGTTATGAGTTATAGATACCTTAATAAGAAAGAGAAAGGGCTTCCTTTTATACCCAGAAAATAGAACATTAAAATAACATCAACAACATTCCAAACAAATAGCTACAATCATCTCTCATCAGTTCATTCAGTTCTGTGTAATCAAGTCTTGTTTGGCTGGATCTTAGGTTGGCAGTATCATGAACCCATTGGCTTCTTGATTAAAAAAGAGTACTAGAAATCTTGACTTAGCTCACCGTACAGTCTTAAAGTTGTTTAGGCAATGACATCAGAAGCCTGTCCCCAAGATCTATTCTTTAAAGTTTAAAGTACCTGGTAGAGTCCTTTTCCATGGGCTCTGAGATCATGCTTCTTTGTATAAGATGTGAACTCTGGCCTGCAGCTGATTGCAGAGCCTTTGGGGAAGCATCCGAGTAATACCAACAGTGTCTGTAGATGCCAGAGACTTAAAATGACTGTGGCAATTACTGAAGAGTGTTCATAACAAGACTGATTCAACTGACAAAGGAATTTTGGTTGTTTCTATGTCATGCAAAACAAAGGTAATCCAAAAAATAGAAATAAAGCTTTAGTCAACATGTCTATACATAAAATGATCAACTGCTCTTCGATTTTCAAAGAAGATAGTGAATATGACATCTGATTTGTAATAATGGATGAGCACGCTTTTTATAGAGGAAATATTCTTGAGATATACAACATTCTTGAGGTATAACATACATGCAATATACTAAGAATATATCAAAAATATATCAACAATATCAAGTAAAGAGATTCAGAGTAGGTCTTAAACATCAGTATTTTAATAAAACCCTACAGATAAGTCTGATGTTTATCCCCAGATGAAAACCAGCGGTCTAGAAGATGTGACGTCCAAATAAAAGAAGCAAGGTTCCAACCAAGTAAACATTTAAAATAATAACTGAAATTATGATTGGTCACACCACATTCTTGTTGCTAACATGAGGCAAAGCACATCAGGACATTGATAAATAGAAACATTGAAAAATCTTCAGGGACTTCCCATAAAGCATTTAGGCTCTAAAATATTTACATTAATAATATTTTACCTATATAAATTTAACCTAGGAAGGCTGAGCATCTTTTCTGATTTGAATGACTCTTTCCGTGAAACTCATCAATAGTAACATAACAAATAAAACCTAATTATTTTTAAAACCTCTCTTTTATAGGGTAAAAGAACAAATCTTTGGATTTTAGGGAGGCAAAACCCAAAAGTTGTCAAGATATTTAAATGGTTAAGATAGTACAATGGGTACCTAAGAAACAATGGTTGGCTCCATTTGAAAGTGACAAGAAGGGGCGCCTGGGTGGCTCAGATGGTTAAGCATCTGCCTTCAGCTCAGGTCATGATCCCAGGATCCTGGGATTGAGCCCCACATCGAGCCCCACATCGGGCTCCCTGCTTGGCGGGGAACCTGCTTCTCCCTCTCCCTCTACTGTTCCCTCTGCTAGTGTTCTCTCGCTCTATCAGATAAATAAATAAAATCTTTAAAAAAAAAGTGACAAGAAAACATCTAAAAATAGGCATGACTGTAAAGAATCTTAGTTCTTTCATAAGTAAAGAAATACTTTTCAAAAGCAAAATAATCGGGGCGCCTGGGTGGCTCAGTCGTTAAGCGTCTGCCTTGGGCTCAGTTCATGATCCCGGGGTCCTGGGATCGAGCCCTGCGTCAGGCTTCCCTGCTCAGTGGGAAGCCTGCTTCTCCCTCTCCCACTCCCCCTGCTTGTGTTCCCTCTCTTGCTGTGTCTCTGTCAAATAAATAAATAAAATCTTTAAAAAAAAAGTTTAAAAAAAGCAAAATAATCAAGAACATAATAAAGTTAACATAAAGCACAGAAAATTATTCTGGCAAGACAATATCTTGTAACCTGGACAGTTTACACAGAAGAAAGAACTTCATATTACAGGAGAAGGCAATAAACAGTAACCAAGGAAATGAGACCATCAAAACTGAGCAAACTTTGCAAAGACCTTAGCACATTTCATAGCTTTTCAGACTCAGGTTTTATAAACCAAGGCAAATAAAATATATTTCCAGACAGAAAGTGGAATGGTGCCTGCTACGGTCTTAGGGGCTGGGGGGATTGGGGAGTTACTGTTTAATGGGAAGTTTCAGCTTGGGAAGATCAAAACTTTCTGGCGATGGATGGTAGTGATGGTTGTACAACAATAGGGGTATACTTAATGCTACTGAACTGTATATGTTAAAATGATAAATTACTTCCAAGTTTTGTCCTTCATTTTATATTCTGGAACAAACTCATATGTTATTTTAAGACCCATCTCAGGGCATCTGCGATGTCAAAACTAGGTGTACAATATTCTTAAGATGTTATTAATATGCAATGCATTCATTGTTGCTATCTTCAAGTGATTCAATAAATAAGAATCATAAACATTTCTCAATTTCAATTTCTAATATGGTAAATGTGATAGTTAAGTACCCCACACCCCCACCCCGCAGTTTCCAATATACACATACACAAAGGTTTTAAGTTACCTAAAGCTCTTGAAAATTATCTTTAAACTGACATAGTACAAAACAAAATTACCATTGAAATAAGTTTTTAAGGGTAATGATGCAATTTAGTTAAGCACAATTTCCACTTTTTTCGTGCTTAATGTTTAATCTTAAACATAATGAGTAATGTTAACTTATTTTGGTCAGTAAAATCTGTAAAAAAGAATATCCAAGTAGAATATTGTTAGGAACTATACTTAATACTAGTAAATCAGAGAAAACATAGCTGTTATTATTAAACCCCAAATATTAGTCTTATTTTCTGAAGATTTATTGAAATTTATGTACTTGGAGTCTAAAAATGTTACTGAGTTGGTTTCTATAAGAATATATTTTTAAAAATGTAGCACATTTAAAGTATTAGAAGTTCAATTTCACTGCTTTCTGGGAATTTTAGGAATATTTGCTTTATATAAGTACTTATTTATCCCTATCAGCCAATCAAAAAAGAATTCTTTGTAATCAAATGTATTAATACCCTCTGGTGGTAGGAAAATATTATCTAGTCACACATGAAGAGATGAGAAAGCATTTGTAAACTACAGGCACATAGACATACAGAGACAAATAAAGAGAGCTTAGAGCTTCAATTCTGAAATTTCAGTCAAGAGTATGTCCAGAAACCCGAAATTCCACCAGTCCTGGTATGAAAGTTGCCTTCCCAATGGGCACAGAACTCAAAACAGACAAACAAGTAAAAAGGACTAAGGATCCAGATTCTCCGTTGTTTCTCACCCACCAGAGAATAGATCTCTATAATCCATTAATCCATTCCTAAAGATCACCAAATGGTCAGACCATAAAAGCAAATTCTCCGTCATTGCTGCTACTAACGAGTACTGGCTATAAATGAACCAACACCAAAACATGAAATTACCAGAGAGGAAAATTAAAATTAGAAAAATAGCAAAGATGCCTTGTCACTTTGGATTCACCTCTGGGAGAAGAAGAGCCGTGCCCAGGCTTAAGCAGCCCATAGGAGGTAGCCTTCTCTGGTGGCAGAGTTTACCTGGCTCTGTCAGATGAATCCACAGGGTATCTTGGGGAAAGAACTCCAAAACTGTAAAGAGGTCATTTTCAAAATAGAAAAAGCATGACTCTCATGCACATATAAATACATATTAAAGATTTAACTCATTAATGAGGAAGCAGATGAGGTATTATAACCAGTTTAAAGGGGAATCCAAAGAACAGACACATTCATGGATTAGGAATACCAAAATGCACATGCATTATGGAGCCTAAATTGGTTTATTGTGGGGGGGGCGGGGAGTGGGGGGGGAGTTGTGTCAGAGTCAGGTGTTTTGCATTGCTATTACCTACAACTCTGAGCTGTAAAATAGCTCCAACAGAATCAGAATCAGATAATGGGAAGGGTGTATTATAGACAATACACAGTATTATTGAATCTCAAATGTTTTCCTAGGTAAAGTTATCATTAAGGTTGAGATTCTGATGCTACTCCCTGTACTAGAAAGATATGGTCCTACTGGACCTGCCTATAATTCAGCCACTCCTGGGCCTGCTTCATTAATCCAGGATTATGTTTACCACCTCCCCCCAAGCCCAACCAGCACACCCCACAGCTTTCATCCAATCAGGCCAGGCATTCCCAGCTAACACCCACATTATCCCCAGCCTGGCCACCCACATGGGGGAAAAAAATCAACTTTTCTCCCATATTTCAACCTTTCTCTCATATTTCTGAATACTGATGTGAAAAGCTAAACATAAAAAAGTATATTTTTAAACTTGAATTTGTTTAAAAAATATCTACCTAACTCTAGTTTCCAATGTAAAAAGAAAACACCCATAAATCTAAAAGCATTTGCCTTAAACTATTTTTAACAAGGAAAACAGAAGGATTCCCTTACTTCTCTGAACCCCAATTCAGAGTCATGGTGAATTGTCCAATCTTATTTCTAAATGGCAAAAAAAAAAAGGAATATTCATAAGAATATACTGTAATAAACTGTTAATAAGGACAGAAAGACAAAAAAGAAGGCAACCTGTCATTCATGTTTAAAATAATGCCTGAAAAAGATAGAGCTGCTTCCTTTTCCTCGAGGCGCTTTAAAATGAAATTCCAGAGGTGCATCCTGGAGCTAGAAAGCACATGTTAAAATGAGAGATGTCTTGGATGCAGCCGAGGCCCAGAGGAAAAGGAGAAAACAGTAAGTGACAATTCCCCTTACTTCAAGGCGGGTTGTGAGACCACCCTTGAGGACCTGCAAAGATAGTCTTGTGACCCTGAGCTTAATACCACTCCTCAACCCCTCAAGGTCTGAGGTTTGAGGAATTTGAAAAGAGACATTGGGAGAAATAGTTGAAGCACTGTGGCCTCTCCCCTTCCGCCTCCTCCCCCTTGGGGAGGCTGAGCTCCTCCTCAGCTCAAGTCTCAGAAGGGGCTTTCACAGATTAGCTGAAAAACCGTGCCCCTTAGAATTGAGAGGGCCAAAGCGACTGGTATTGGACGCAGGCCAGAGAAAATTAAAAGCAGAAGGCCACGGCTGAATCGGGGTAGGAGGAGGACTGTGTCCACCCCTAAATGCAGAACAGAAAAGAGCATGCGGCCCGTGGGTCACATGGGGGAAGGGAGAAAATGGGCGTGAGGGTTGTTTTCAAGGAGAGCCTGCACAAGTGGGCTTCCCGCCAGAGGCTGCTAGGCAACAGGGGGCTGGAACCCAGTGCAGAAGCCAGTGGAGCAAGTGGCCAGCAGAGGAGGTAGTGTTGTCCAGTGTTTCCAGTGGAGCCATCCCCAAGCCCCCTACCCCCACCTAAGTGCCGCAGAAGAGGAGTCCATAGTGAACATCCACGGAGGTCCAAGCCCTTCAGTTCCCCTAAAGGAAGTCCCTCCCCCCCCCCCCCCCCCCCGCCTTCCTCCTTCCGCCTCACCCCAAGCCCCATAGGACCCATACCCTAGAGGGAATGGGAGAGGAGCAGCAGAAGCATTAGGTGGCAAAATGAAGAAGCCAGCTGTGGCACCCTGCTCCTCCGGCCCCCACTTCCCTTTCCCTCACATCAGGCTTCCAGCCTGAATCAACCTGGACTGCAGAAGTGGAGGAAGGAGAAATATTTGCCTTAAATGAAATTCAGAGTTTAAACTATTACATGGGGCTGGGCATTTTAACGACTGAAATGAGACTGCTTTATGACTAGAATTGACTGGAGGACTTTTTTTCGAAGAGTGTCTGGAAAAATTACAGGGACCCACGTGAGAAACCAGCCTCTGAGCAGAGGGAGCAGGGACAAAAATGAAGTTGCTTTATGATCACATCCTATCAAGGCTATCCTTTTTAACTTAATGGCTATACCAGCCTCTTGCCCAACCTCTAGTAAGCCAACCACTATTGCCCTAAAAGGATCCTACAGGACTTCAGAAATTTCCACCCCTAGCATAGCCAAGCCAGAAAAAGACCCTACAGGCTTTAAGAAACTGGTCAACCACATAGGACACAGGAGGCAGGCAGGAAAATAATAGCATGATTTCATATCTTTTGTGGGGCTTTCTTGTTTTGAATATTCCATGAGATTCCTCAGACAGAAAGTTCTAGAGCTAGGTTTATCACAGGAGGAAAAACAACAATGCTGGCTCATCCAGTTAGTTGGTCAGAACCAAGCAGAAATCAAACCAGAGGATGCAAAAAATTCTAAGAACTCATTCACAAGGCAGTTTTGTATTTTGTGAGACTTATATCCTAGGAAGCATGTTAAAGAATCTTTGGGTGAATTCTAGAAACACTGCACCTTGGAGTGGCCAGTGGACACCAGCTAGAGCCCTTTCAACCTCTCTCCTGAGAGCAGTAATGTCCTCAAACCAATCTCTGATACAGGTTATGGGTTGAGGAGAGAATTAGCTTCAAGGATCATGTGCATGTACAATTTCAGTGTAAGCTGTGCTGTTTATTTCTAAGCACAGTGAATGTGTGCACTTACTAACAAAATAGGTGCATTACAATCATTTCCCCCTCCATAATATATTGAAGTATCTTAAAACATATGCGAAGAAGAGGGTATTATGGAGTTACAGGTGCTGATGATTTCAACATTCCTTCAAGACCTACCATTTACCCGTGTATGATAACCTATCATACTGGGCTGGGTAATTTTTTTAATCCCTAGGGCATCTCTAAAGAACAGATGTGGGGCTGCTTACATGGAATGCCTGCAGAACGACTGTGGCAGACTCTATGGGCTGACTTAGTTCAGCAGCCAAGGAATGCCTGTACAATAATCAGCATATGCAAAAAGGGGGAAATGCAGCTCCTTTGGCTAAAAATGAACTTGGATCTGAATAACTAGAGAGGGAGAATTAAAAAATTGTGTCCTATGTATCAGTATTCCTCAAACTTTAGTGTGTAATTACCTGGGGATTTTGTTAAAATGCAGGTTCTGATTTAGAAGATCTGGGGATGGGCCTGAGAGTCTTCATTTCTAACAACCTTTCAGGGGATGCTGACCCCAATGACACCTTAAGAAGGGAATAAATTGAAAAAAAGATGGAAAAGAGGGAAAAATGGAATGAGGGTGGAATAGAGGATCCTAAACCCAACACTCACCCTTGGTCATGCTCCGAGACCACTTTGGGGTGGGGGTGGGGGGGTGGGGGCGGCCCTGTGGATTCTTCCGCAGCTAAATCTCCTTGGAGGAGCCCATTGCAGAATCCCCGTACGAGAACAGTACTGCCTTACTTATCTTGGATCTGTGTGGCATGGAGTTGGGAGTAGGGTGTCCCCCCTACATTTGAAGGAAAATGTCATGGCTCCCGGGTAGTGAAACCCTAGCAGCAGCGACACAGTGTCCTAGGACAGCAGAAGTACTCCAAGGTGTGGAATGGAGGAAACAATGGCAAGAGCCACCCAGGAATTCATGCATTGTGTGCATGAGACATCACTGGTAAGTCCCAGAAATAAATTTCTGGTGAGGGGAGTTTTAAGGGGCATAATAAGAGAGAGGGAACTTTGTGACCTCCAAAGAACCACACGTGTGCTCTGTAAGAGCTAGCATTCACGGAGGGCAGCCTGTGTCAGCCAGAGATGCAGAAACCTCCCACAGAGAAGGGAGTCCAGCCTCATCCCCCACCACTGGCACCCGCCCCCCAAGGAAGGAGGCACTTGCCTGTTTGCTTTTCCTTCGTTCCCAACACTAGAAGGAAGAACTTTAAGAAGATGTGGGAGTACCTGAGACTCAGGCTGTGCCCCTTTCTCTCCTCCTCTCTACTAATACATTTTTTAAAAATTTTAAAAACTTTTCTGTGAATTTTCATCCTTAGAACCTATGTTTCTAACTGCATTTCTTGATTTATAAGATCTCTTTGAGTATATTAAGGAGAACTTTCTTGTGGAAAAAAGCCCGAGAGCTTGACTCTTAGAGGTGATTAGTTATTAGTGACAATAATGATGGCAGCTAACCTTTATCAACCACTATTTTCCAGATCTTGTTAGATATTTTACATGGAAGCTCTTATAATGCTCCTCACAACAGTGTGTGAGGTAGGAACTGTCATCATCTCAAGTTTATAGGAAAAGGAAACTGGGATTTAAGCAGTGTAGACCACTTGTCCAGTGTGCCCCAGCTGAATACTGACATCAGGATTTGAACCCAGGCACTAGCTCTGGAGAAAGAAGCAGGAAAGGCATTAGGGTCTTGAGAATGCAGAGGATCTTGAAAAGGCCACAATCCCTTTCCTCCTCTCTTTAAAACAAGTATTAATGGTGGGAGATTGCCCTGGGGTAGGTACTGAGCAGAAAGTGCTGAGGGAAACGGAGGGGGCCACAGAGCTTACCGTGTGAAGGAAGAGAGCCTCAAACACAAATAAGAATGTCATCTTCAATATTGTGTGAACTATGAAGAAAAAATTCGAAGGGTGTCTACAAGGTAACGGGTGGAGGACAATGTAGATCAAGGGAGTAGGAAAGGCTTCCCTGAGTAAGAAGTGTCTAAACAGACACCTGACAAGTGAATAAGTTAGTCAGATGAAGTGAGGCAAGACATTTTGGGCAGAGGAAATTGCTAGTGAAATGAAGTATTCCAGGAACTTTCAACAAATGAAATATGCAGGGTAGGTGGGTAGGGAGTTGAGTAGTCAGGGACATGTTTAAAGTCTCAGGAGGGGACCACAGGGTCTCTACCCGTTACTGGGGTAGGTGAGAGTTCTGGCATTTGGGGGCTTAGGTTTCAGGATTTGCCAGTCAGTGATGGGTCAGAAAGTGGTTTCTGAAGGTGCGAGGATCAAGGGTCCTGAGGTAGGAACTAATCTTGGGTTTTCTCTGTCTCAGAGGCTCCTAGTCTCATGGTAGGTTCTCCAGGTTTCTGCTCCCTCTTCTCACTCACCCACCCTCTCACCCCCAATCTGGGCAGATCTTCTGCACTGGGTTTCAAACTGTCTGTTCATTTCCCGCCCTTTTCTACCTCCTCATCCAGGCATTCCCCTGTACATATGGAAGGAAGAGCCCAGTATACTTGCCTTTACTAGAACCAACTTGGGCATTTTCTGCCTTTATTCCTTTACTGAAAACTATCTTTCTTTCCTGAAATTCCATTTCGTATTTATATTCACCTGAAAAAATTCTGGAAGTCTAGACAGTAGTCTAGTTCAGAGTATACTTCTACTTCCTTCACAAAGCTTTCCAGGTCCCTACAAAGTTCCTGTTTTGTCCATTACTGCCCAACCAATGGTAGCATAGTCTGTTTGCCTTATAATATTTTATGCATACCTATGTCTTCCAAAAGTTAGTAAGCCTGTCCAGACATGAGCCATATTATATCCATACCTTCATAGGCCCAGCCTCTTGTTTGTGCTTTCTTCTCTCCTTCCCTACAGCAGGAAATATTTGTTCACTCAGATTAATCAGTAGCTTGGCCAGTTTTTAAACCCCCACCTCCTAGCTATATTCCCACTACTCTCTGAGGGTGAGAGTCACCTGGGTGCTTGTTAAAAAATCAGATTTCTGGATTCCACCCTAAACCTAAAGAGTCATATTGTTCAGTGGCAAGAGAACCAAAAATTGTATTACTAACAGCTGCCTCAGGTTATTCTTGTCATGACAGAATTTGGGAAAATACTACTGAGTATTATTTAGGTCAGGGAATTATCAGGTGCACCCTAAGCTAAATGTTTGTTCACTCACCTCCCCCGCCCCGCCCCCGTGTAGCTGAACAGATTTTATTACAATAGGACTTGTTTTTCTGAAGCCTTCAGCCCTTTAAAAAGGGAAGGAAGGAAGTATGTTTTAGATATAGAAGTATTTCAAGATGGATGTTTGGAACTGGGAAAGGAACCTGGACTGGAGACCTAGATTAGAGAGTAAATTTGCATAGAATAGACCAGAAACCCAAATCTGGGAGAGAGTCTGAGCAGAACAGGAGCACCTAATTATACCAGGAATGTGATCCTCACAATCGTCCTTATAAGGTAGGTGTTATCTACATTTTGCAGATTAGGAGACTGAGTTTCAAAGAGGTCAAGTGACATAAATCACAGAGCTAGTAAGCATAAAAGCTCCCAAATTATGTGTGATTGTGCACTCATTTAAAAAATATTTATTGTCTCCCATTTACAAAGCACCTTTCTTAAACATAATCTATCCTTTTCTCTAACATCTTTTAAGCTTTTCTCTTTTTCTTTGGTTTTCTAGTTTGATTATGATGACTCTCGGTGTTGATTCCCTTTGTATTTGTTGGGATTCACAGGGTTTGTTTGTTTTTTTGAATCTGTGGCTTTAGTTCCTTTGCTACAAGTTACCCTAAGTTCCCTGCCATGTGTCTACTAACAAGACCGAGGCTTTCATAACAGTCATGGAAATGATATTCCATCACTTTGCCGTATTCTCTAGTGAAGATGAAAGTCGGAAGCCCCTTCCCCTACACTTGGGGGTGGGGTGGGAGATACCTTCGAACCTGTTCACCACAGTCTATTATTAGACTCCCCACTTTGATTTTTGCGCACTGGGACTCACAACGCAGTCAAAACATTCTAAATTGGGTTCAGCATCAATTGATTAAATGCACACCTAAGTTATATAGATCTTGCACACCAATCAGAGGAAAGGTTAAGCACGTTATGAAACAATAGGGAGGGCAGGCAAGCCAGTCTAAGACACAAGATAGAAGGCACTGCCTCACTCCTGAAAACAAAGGAGTGACCATTTCGCCTGTGCGTATTCGATGCCACTAAGCAAAGCCAAGTCTTTTCTAACTCTGCTGTGGTCTGAAATGTTTGTGTTCCCCCAAAATTCATATGCTGAAACCTAACCCCCAAGGTGATGGTATTAGGAGATGGGGGTCTTTGGGGGTGATTAGATAATTTGGGCAGAGCCCTCATGAGTAGCATTAGTGCCCTTATAAAAGAAGCCTGAGGAAGCTCCCTTGCCCCTTCCACTATGTGACATTACAGAAAAAGATGGCCATCAAGGAAGTGGGCTTTCACCAGATACCAAACCTGCTAGCTAGCACCTTGGTCTTGGACTTCCCAGCCTCCAGAACTGTAAGAAATAAATTTCTGTTGTTTATAAGCCACCCAGTCTACCATATTCTAGTATAGCAGCCTGAATGGAGTGAGGCTTCCAATTTTTAAATTGACTATTAGTCTGAGTCAAGGCAGGCCCGATAGAGGGCTCTCAGGGATGCCGTAGAAGGACCTGGAGACTTCAGGCCCAGGGTGAAGAGCATCTGCTTCCTAGACTTTACCAATGAGAAGGGAATGATTTTTGATCCTGGGGACTGTATTTTGTGGGCTCATCAAGCCATCACCTCTGTTACCTTTTGTCACGGAGTCACATCCTGCCATAATTATCTTTATTCCAGACTGGCCAGTTCTGGCTTCACTAAAATCTCAACCAATCTGTTGTTTCTACTCAGTCATTTACTTGATCTATGACTGGGCAAATCATTTCATCTGACTTTGAACTTCTTTGCCTATAAAAAAGGGGATAAAGCAAAACCATCTCCTGACATTACCAGGGCTGTTGCAGGGAGGGGATTAGAAAAGGGGATAGCACTTTGAGTTAATGAGACATAATATGATGAGGAGGTAGGATTATGATCACAGCTCTCTGCATTTTGTCAGCTCACAACAATTACAACCTAACCCAATAGTTAACAGCAGTGTCTTCCAAGTCCTGCTGAGTGAGAGGCCTGCCAGTCATCAGAACATATTAGAATCAAGGCTTACCCAGGCAGCTACTTCTGGACTTCACAGCAACACGTGTTTTTCCTGTCCCTGGTGAGGGCCCCTCCCTGCTGGAGTAAGTGAGCACACTGGCTCTCCTCCTAAATTACGTTCCCCCCCCGCCCCCCCCGCAGGAGAACTTCTCATTCTCTGGCTTTCCTCTGCTCCTTGCCCATCTGTCCCCCTTCCCTGTGGATCACTCACTCAAACCGCCTTCTCCCTTCCTCTCCCTTCCCTTCCTGGGGTCCCAGTCCTTCCGCGGGCCTCCCGGGTGCTCACCCTCCTCCCCTCTCTTCTCCCTGTCCCGAAAGCCCATTTCAGCCAGCGACCCTTTTGTGCATCAGCCTCTCTCCCTCTCCTTTTAACCGTCCGGACCTTAGCCGTTTCCCCGCGCGTGGTCCGACCTTGGAAGTTCAACGCTTTCAGGCGCCCGCCGGTGGGTGGGGGCCCAGGGGGCGGGGCGGCCGCGGGCGGGAAAGGCGCAGAGCCTTTATCCCTGGGGCTGGCCGAGGGCAGGTGACCCTCAGGTCGGTACCAACGGGAACCCGAAGGTGTGTGGCAGGGCCTGGCACCGAATCACTTCCCCAGGGCACACCTCGTATCTCTGCGGCTCCTCCCTAACTGGCTTGGGTCAGTCTGTCCTTCAGGGCCTGCCCTTGAGAGGGCTTACGGGGAGGCAAAGACCAGACCAGCAGGACCCAGTACCCCTCCGTGGGGGCCGTCTGCATAAAGTAACGGATTTTGTCATTGTTTTCCTGTTACATCATAACTGTTAAAATTAAAGTGATTATTTGAGGAACACACTAAATATGCTGATAATGAAATTGTACCTCCTTAAGCACCAGCAGTATTTGCTCCTTTCAAGACCAAAATTCACCTCCAGAAGCAGTCCATCCAAGCTGGGTAATTCCACAGAAAGACTAAGCAGAGGCCTAGGGTACCTCCCAGGAAAGATTACACTTTGAACACAGGCATACAATTTTGATGTCCTTTTAAATCACACTAAAACTACTGTAAAGGGATTTCCCCCTCTCCTAATGCATTATTTGCAATATGAATGAAAGTTGAGAGGAAGCTAGGAAATAGGATTTCCTCATCTACCCTAGGCCAAGATGTAGAACATGTCCCCATCTCCTATGCTCTGTTACCCTCTGGCACCCTGGTGAACATTGTCCTGATCCCTTAACTGACTTTAAAGGGATTTTTAAAGGCATAAATCCTCAGAGATGGTAAGAAAAAGAGGAGATGACATTTTGGAAAAATAGATGGACAGGTACCTAATGACTCAATAGAACCTATAACAGTACAGGGTAAGCAAAGACCTGCCACAACTAAATGATAGACCCCTCAAAAGGCCTAGGAATTGATGTTCAAGGTATCTCTGGAAATGGAATAGAGGGAAAATAAAAGAAGATTGGTTGAAAGCTATTGAGAAGATGGTACTGCTCTTTTTACCAGGGAGAAGCAGGAGATCTGTCTGGAGAAAATATAACTGAAGGTCCTTCAGGCACAGCTGAAGGCCAGGGATACCACAAAGCACCTGGACGCTTAAGTCTATGAAAGGCCTAGTAGCCCACCCTGCTCCACCCTGCGGTCTTCTCCCACTGGCTCCCCAGATGATGGGATCCACGCCTTTATTCTCTATCCAGGAAATAGGAAAAGTTTTCTCTAGGAGACCTGATCAGCCCAAGAGGAGACTTAAATATCCCAGCTTTTGGAGCTCTCCAACAGCCCAACCAGATCACTATACGGTGAAGCTCCAACTTGACAAGCTCCATCCACTGCTTAGAACTTAGTCCTCCACTATTAAATTAAATCTTGTCCTACTGTGAATAGGACTGACATGTATAGCCAACAAAATTCCAAAATTGACAGCCATTATGTAAAGCAAAAGATCAGAAGTCAAATGACTTTGAGCTTCATAAGAACACCATCTTAAAATATTGGCAAAAAAAATCCTGACCTAGGGATGCCTGGGTGGCTCAGTTGGTTAAGCGTCTGTCTTTGGCTCAGGTCATGATCCCAGGGTCCTGGGATTGAGTCCCACATCGGGCTCCTTGCTCAGTAAGGAGCCTGCTTCTCCCTCTGTCTGCCACTCCCCTTGCTTGTGCTCTCTCTCTGATAAATAAATAAATAAATAAATAAATAAATAAATAAATAAATAAATAAATAAAATCTTAAAAAAAAAAAATCCCGACCTATAATTATATACCTGACCAAACTATGAATCCAGTGTGAGGTAGAATTAGGCATATATAGACAAGTAAGTTTTCAAAAAATTTACCTTCCATGCATCATTTCTCTAGAAGCTATTATGGCTGGGACTAAGGTAAAGTGAGTGAGGTACTCTTTTTGCCTTGGGTGCAAAATTTGAAGAGGCACCGGAAAATTTAGTGAATAGGATAAGGAATATTTTAATGCAATACAAGAAAAAAATGAATGCAGAAAAATCCACGATGAACGAAATATCAAGAATGTAAAATAAAGATAGGACCCAACAGGGCTGGGATTATGGTGAGGGGAGTGAGGCCAAGTCATACAAGTGCAGGTGTGCGTCCCATCTTCATTAAACATTTTGATATTTTGTTGGTTATACAAGTCAACCCTACTTTATGTGGGACAGGACCATGTAGGGACATGAACACAAGGAAGTGAGCATCATTGGAGTCTAGTTATCATGATAACAAAAGTTATGATTTTATTGGGTGGAAAGGGGGGTATAGGAGTGTGTATTTCAGGTGGGCTTGTAGTAGAAATGGGAATTAAACCCTTATCTTCGATGGTGGATAGTCAGTAGATAATACTGCCAAACAGGAGAACCAAAAATTAATGTTAGCATTTTATTAAAAGATTAGCTAAAAGATTTGAGAGTGATTCCTTATGGGGAAGGAGTAATGGAGAGGGCAAGGGCAGGGGGCCAGGGACTGCTATTAATGTTGTAGAACTAGTTGACTCTTTATGTACATATATGACTAATAAAAAATTATAAATAAATCAGTGTTTGACATTTCAAATAAAAGTCTCTGAAGTGCTCATCATGGGGACGGCAGAGGTTTTTTGGACTTCATCACATGATGTTATGATTCAGTATTATTTTTACTTTGGGTTACATATGGAGGTGGGTGCTAGAATTGTCTCAGTGTTAGGGCCGCTAACAATCTTCCTGGGCTTGTACGTTTTCCAGGGGAGATAGCTGCTCCATCTCATGTGACCCTCACAACTACATAGCAAGGCATGAAATATCCCCAGGTCAAGGACACTGGCAGAGGAGGGAAACTGAGGCTGAGAAAGGGAAAGTAACCAGTCAGAACTAATCGTTCTGTAGTTAGTAAGTGACATTGAAGTAGCCTGGGTACCAGATCCTTCCAGGGAGACCAGTTTTCACACCCGGAAACTGGCGTTAGCTCCCTACGCTATAGCTGCTTTTTGGTCTCCTCTGACCAGATCCCCACTTTTGCCATCTAGTTCTGGTTGGACCTGCATCACCATTCCAAGTTGATGGGTACAGCTCTTCCCTGACCTGTGGAGGGCCCTCCATCTCTCTGGCTGCAGTTACTAAACATTTCATGCTTAAAGCCAGACTTTTCTGCCTCAACCACCCCATTGCTATTGCTTTTGCCTTTTCTGGGCTGAACTACAGGTCCACACATCTAGGCAGCCTGGGGCCTGGCCTTCGAATACCGTGAAGTGTCGCTCATTACTCCAGGGATGACTAATACTGCTAAATCTGGAGGGACAGGGGAGTTACTTCTGGTTTGAGAAAAGGGGGGTTTTTCCCCTGCCGGCAAACTGTGTCCCACCTTGAAGGCTCTGCCCCTGTCCAGGTGGGACCTTTGCACCTGCCTCTCCTTGACCACACACAATGTTGTGGCTCTGCTTCTTGAAACATAGATGGGATCGTGTGTCTGACTGGGAATGTCTTGTGTTTCTGCCTTTCCTATGTTGCTCAAAGCTTACTTGCTTCACGCTGGGAAATTGGGCAGCCTTATCACTCAAGCCAGCCTTATCATTCAAATGTGTATTTTTCAAGAGCCCTTCCATGTCTTATCTCTTATTACTTATATGCCTAGGTGGGTTCTGGGACTCAAAACTGTTTGGGTCAGACAAAGTACTCCTTCAATGGGCCTGATTGGTAAACTATTTCTTTCCCTCAAAATGTGGCTACATGGCTGGGCTAGATTCTGCTTCCAAAAGATGGGGCGCTACCAAGGGGAAGGTGCTTATCTTTGTGCCTGGTGCTAGCAATGGACCAAGAATCTGGCTGACCAAGTGCCTCCTTAGGTTGGGGAATAGGGAATGAGCCTCAGAGAACAGTCAACAGCTAAAGGAACACTGCTAGAATCTACAATAAGGGCTACCATTTCCAGGAGGTCCCTCCTCTAGGCATTATATTCTAGCAACAAAGCTTTGACTTCAGCTGAGGCCTGCTTTCTTCCTCAACCTTTATACTTGCTTTCCTCCCCTCTCACTTGTCCTCTCCCAGAAATAACTTGAAGGAACAAAGTCTTTCCATAAAACATCCCTTGCCCCTCACTAGTCAGACCTGACTAACCAGACCTGACTAACCAAGACCCTGGCTTGAGTTGTCTATGGAAGGGGCCAGCTTTTGGCCTAAGGTCCTCCTTTGTTCATGTTCTCTGTGATGCTTCCTCTTCTCTGGTTTGACCCCATGTCTGAGACTTAGACAGGAAACCTGCTTTCTTGGAAGGTTTGAGGGGGTAAGATTTTCAGGACAGTTGCCCCCCGCCCCTTTGTTTTGGAGAAGTGAATCTTCAGGGGCTTTCCTCCAGGGATGGTGATTCTAGAAGTGGGGCTTGCTGAAGGATCCAGGTCTGCAGAGTTATAGACTTACCTGTTTTTCTACTTTGAGCCCTGAGAAGAGTCCTGAGTGGCTCCCAGTTGCTCCCAATTCCCCAGCCCTGAATGACCCCTCTGGGAGATCAGAGTCAGGATGCATGGTGAAAAGAGCATGGGCTTTGGGGTCAGGCAGATCAGGATTCAAATTCTGACTCCACCACATTCTAATACCATTTCTTAGCAGGCCCCAAGCCTCCTATTGGACCCAGTGTTCTGCTTCCCTGAGTTAGGAGTGGCCTCTGCAGAGGACCTTATTTCTTTGAGCTATTCCTGCACGTTGATCTTAAATCAATCTTGAGTCTAACCCTTCTTATGCTATATGCCTGGTACAGTGATAAGCACTTTGAGCATTGTTTTATGTAATTCTCAAAATGGTAGTGTGAATTACGATTCTGACACTAATTACCACGTATTTTTTTTCCCCACACCACCAAGTAATGCTCTGATACCAGCTGGATGTCCTACAACTTAACTCAATCCTTATATTATCTGTCTAGAGATAGTGTCAGATCCCACACATTAAGGGCTCAGTTGTACAATGGCCCTCTTTCTTCAGATGCCAATTGCAAGTCCAAGTTGTCACCTGTGCTTCTGACTAACTGGCTATAGATTGGAGGTTCCAAAATCCCTTCCTTGGGTTCAGTTAATTTGCTAGAGCATTTACAGAACTCAAGAGAGGCATTTTGCTTACTAGATCACCACTTTATTATAAAAGAATATAACTCAGGAAGAGCCAGAGAGAAGAGATGCGTAGGGCAGGGTCTGAGCAAAGGGCACAGAGCTTCCATGTCCTTTCCAAGTTTTCCATGCCACTCTCCCCAATCTCCATGTGTTCACCAACCTGGAAGCTCTCCAAAGCTTGACCTTTTGGTTTTTATGGAGGCCTCATTATGTAGGCATAACTGATTAAATCATTGACCATTGGTGCTGGAACTGAATTCCCAGCCCCCCCCCCCCCCGCCCCGCCAAAGGTCAGAGAATAGGGCTGAAAGTTCTAACCCCCAATCAACTGATTGGTTCTTTCAGCAACCGGCTCATTCTTTTTTTTTTTCCCGTTTTTATTTAAATTCTAGTTAGTTAACATACATGGTAAAATTGGTTTTAGTAGAATTTATTGATTCATCACTTACATATTCATCACTTACATACACCCAGTGCTCATCACAGGTGCCCTCTTTAATACCCATCACCCATTTAGCCCATCCCCCACCCATCTCCCTCCATCAATCCTGTTTGTTCTCTAGTTAAGAGTCTCTTATGGTTTGCCTCCCTCTCTCTCTTTTTCCCCCTTCCCCTATGTTCATTGTTTTGTTTCTTAAATTCCACATTTGAGTGAAATCATATGGTATTTGTCTTTATCTGACCGATTTATTTTGCTTAACATAATACCCTCTAGTTCCATCCACATCATTGCAAATGGCAAGATTTTATTCTTTTTGATGGCTGAGTAATATTCTGTTTTAACATACCACTTCTTGTTTATCCATTCATCAGTTGATGGACATAATTTAGCTATTGTTGATAATACTGCTATAAACATCAGGGTGCATGTGCCCCTTCAAATCAGTATTTTTGAATCCTTTGGATAAATACCTAGGATGCAATTGCTGGGTCATAGGGTAGTTCTATTTTTAACTTTCTGAGGAACCTCCACAGTGTTTTCCACAATGGCTGCACCAGTTTGCATTCCCACCAGCAGAGTAGGAGGGTTCCCCTTTCTCAACATCCTCACCAGCATCTGTTGTTTCCTGTGTTGTTGATTTTAGCTATTCTGACATGTGTGAGGTGGTATCTCACTGTGGTTTTGATTTGCATTTCCCTGATGATTGAGTGCTATTGAGCTTCTTTTCATGTGTCTGTTAGCCATGTGTATGTCTTCTTTGGAAAAATGTCTGTTTATGTGTTCTGCCCATTTCTTAACTGGATTATTTATTTTTTGGGTGTTGAGTTTGATAAGTTCTTTATAGATTTTGGATACCAACCCTTTTATCAGGTATGTCCTTGCAACCAGCCCATTCATAAAGTGACCTAGGGGCTTTGGGAAAGTCAGCTCATTAGCAAATCAAGAGGCACTCTTTGGCTCTCATCACTTAGGAAATTCCACGGGTTTTAGGAGCTCTGTGCCAGGAAAGGGGATAAAGACTGAATGTATATTTCTTCCTATAAATACCATATCACAGAAGTTAATGTAATCATCCCTGGCTTATAGCTGAGACTCAGTCACTGAGATAACTTGTACAAAATCACACAAAAAGGCAGGTCAGGCTCATTGGAACGCAGGTCTTTAAGGCTTCAAAGACAACACAGCATGCCTGGAAAGAGCAAAGGTTTTGGAAGCAGACACCTGAGCTCAGTGTTGCCTACATTCCAACCGCAGGACCTCATGTAACTCTGCTAAGCTTTCTTAGCCTCACCTTCCTCTTCTGTCTAAGAGAACTATTCTGCAGGAGAGCTCTGAGAATGAAGTGAATTGGTGTATGTGAGATGCGTGTCATGTGGCACCCTCCCTTCGGTCACCCTGCTTTCCAGCCCAGGCTCTGTCATCTTCCCACCACCACATCATGCTGTTCCCAGCCCAGTATTGGAAATCAGGCAGGAACACAAATCAGTGATAGAAGAGAGAAAGCAGGAAGTACCATGGGAGCAGATGAGTTTTGTGAGGATGACCAAGAAGGACTCTGTAGAGACAGAGATATCAAATCGGGACCTGAAATATTCGACAGATTTCAAGAGATAGAAAATGGAAGGGAAGTCCCTGAGATTCCACCTCAGGTCACTAGGCAGGGCCTGGGGGGAAAGAAAGATGATGGATGTGTAAGTATTCTGTAGACCAAAGGGCCACACTGTGTGTGAAACGATGTTATTCAGGCCGTGCATTTGTGCTAGGTTCTGGGCTAGCCCCGGGGGCACAGGCTGAGGCTGGACTTGGAGCCCTGCCCCCCAGAGCTTTCCACTGCCATCTGGTGGTCATCAGGAGCCCAGCTGGAGGGGCTGACTGGAGAGCCGCGAAGACAACCTCCTTCAGAGTGCTGCAAAGCCTGTGAGCAACCCCACTTTCACCCCTGGAAAAGTTGGCATGAGAGAGAAAGGCCCAATATCTGCCTTCAGCAAGTCAGACCAGCTGGGATTCTATTTTTAACCAGCACTGTTGTCGTTGACAGCTCGGAATGCCTTCTCCCTCCTTTTCTTCCTGCGTCCTGCCTCTTGCAGCCCAGGGCCCTGTAGAAAGGATGGATGAGAGCAGCCTCAGCACTGGTAAACAGAAGACCACTCTCCTTTCACACTGTCCTTCACTCCATCTGGCCTCTGTCCAGCTTAGTTAGTGGGCAGAGTTAGAGGTGGTACTATCTGTGAGGTTAGTGAGGCTTAAATCTCAGGGCTCCTCACAGCACAGGCACCTTCCAAGGCCCTGGTCAGTGTCCTAGCAATTTTCTATTATTTTTCATAAAAAAAGGGCACCCGGTTTTATAAGCTCCAGGCCTCACAAAACTTGGGTCTGCCTCCTGATGGCTTCTTTCCCATCTCCAGCTCAGTGTCTACTTTAAAAGGATTTTTTTCTGTCTTGTTATAATTTATTGTATGACTTTGAACAGCTTTCTTTCCTGCTCTGAGTCTCAGTTTTCCCATCTGTTACAAGACTAAGTGTCAAGAAAGCCTCCCAACATATCATACTTCTGATTATCCATGTGTGTTCCTTGGTGAGGGCATCTGTTCTTCCCTGTCATCGTGTGTGTGGAGGGATGATGTTGCTGTCTCTGCCTCTTTCTGGGGCTGCATCAGTCTTACAATCAAAAGGGCGCCAGGCTCCGGGATTCCTCCTGTTCAGATCCAGCATCCGCCTCCCCGCTTTGTTGCTTCCATGGGCAGAAACTTGGCCAGATTCTGATGCCAGAGAAGAGTGCATTAAAAAGGTCCCACTCTTTAGCTTCTGTACACCTATCATGATCTGAACCTTGGTGTTGCAAACACACATTGAATAAACCAAGTTTTATTATACAGTATTACCTCTTACCATTTCAATAAAATTTTAGTAAGTATCTATTAATATAGTACCTTAGCAGTGGCATGGCTTCAGGAGACTATGCTGAGGAATCGTGATGTATCATGGAGAGCCCACCCCCATCCCCAGCTACCTGTATGACCCTGGTGTTTAGGTGAGTCCAGGATGACAACCCAGAGAGAATACCCACATCCCCTTCGAGCCTCAGACCATGGGCCTTTTGGCAGGGGGTCACGCACAGGAGTGAGCAGCAGGAAGAGGGACCCCATAGGGAGGATTCTACAAAATCCTGTGCCCCTAGGGGCGCCTGGGTGGCTCAGTCATTAAGCGTCTGCCTTTGGCTCAGGTCATGATCGCAGGGTCCTGGGTTCAAGCCCCACATCGGGCTCCCTGCTCAGCAGGAGGCCTGCTTCTCCCTCTCCCACTTCCCCTGCTTCTGTTCCCTCTCTTGCTGTGTCTCTCTCTGTCAAATAAATAAATAAAATCTTAAAAAAAAAAAAAATCCTGTGCCCCTCACCTGCCCCCCGGAAAAAGTCCAGAAAGGAAGTTCAGGAGGAAGCCAAGTCATTTTTATTTCTTGAAGAGTTTGGGTGAGGGATGAGGGGCAGGGGCATAGTATTGAACTGGAAAGGAATGAAGGGCCTTTTCAGTGCAAAATGGCCTGTTGGTCAGGGCAGTGTGAGATTATGCTGGTTGGTATTTTCAGTGCTGAAATGGGGAAGAGCACTGTGAGGTCAAACTGGGGGCAGCCTGGAGCATCTCAGGAGTCAGTACCTTGCCAGGCTCCGGAGCCCTAGAGAAGCAGTGCCATCACCATGTGTGTATGAGAGAGAGGCAGGCCAGCCTCTCTGAGTTTCCCCTATGTACGGAGAGTCCATTGCTAGGGCTGCTGTGTGTATGTCTAAGGTCAGTGCCATGTTTCTGTGTGCCAGGCTCAGTCCCATATCAAGAGTGTGCCTAATTTCCTATGTGGCAGTCTGGTTTGTTTCTTTTGTGTCAGGTAAGCCACTTGTGTGTTTGGGGGCGGGGGTGTGGGCGCACCGGTGCATTGGGATTAGTCCATGCTTTTGGGTGTCGGTCTCTTATGTCAGTGGGTGTGTGTCTCTCGTGTGTCTGGATGGGTCCCTGCTTGTAGGAATGGGTGTGTCCTGCCTCAGCCTCCACTCCCCCTCTACCCCTCAGCCAGGCCCCAGTGTGCTGATGGTGGTGTAGCTCAGTCTGGAGAGGGAAGCAATGGAAGGGGTGGGAGGGTCCTCATCGGGAAGAGGTCTGGGGCGAGCTCGTGGAGGCCTGGGGCAGCAGCGGGCACACGTCTCAAGGCAGGCCTGGCGAAAGCGACGGTGCATGAAGCAGTAGACCAGGGGGTTGACACAGGCTGAGGCGTAGCTCAGCAAGTGGATGAAAGAGATCGGCGCTCCTGAAAGTGCGCGGTGTGCACCAGAGCTGTCGAAGGCACGCCACGTGTTGGCACTATACAGTGGCAACCAACACAGGAAAAAAAGCACAACGATCACCAGCAACATCCGCACCACGCGCTTCTTAGCCAACAGCTTGGCCTGGTAGGGCCGGGGGCCACATCCTGGCCCAGGAGTGGGCGCAGTCAGCGCGGACAGCTCCAGGGTCTGCCGGGAGCGCGGAAGCTGCACGTAACAGCCATCACCATCCTCGCCAGACAGCCCATTCTCGGGCAGGCAACGCCCATTGGGGTGGGCAGGACCTGGGCACAGAGAGTGGGGTGTCAGAGCAGCGGGCTGAGCCCTCTCGACTTCCGGCCCCACCCCACCAGACCCTGTTTCCTGCCTCCTTGCCAGCTCACGCTCCTTTCTGCTCCACCCACTCCAGGCCCTGCCGCTTCCCAAGGCCAGGGGCGGGGTGCGAGGCTGGATTTCACGCACCAGGTGCCGCTCCACTCCGCAGCCCTCCTTGGCTTGGGCCTCGGCTCTGGCTCTCCTTGTCACGGTCTTCGTCAAAGCGAAGTCCTAAGCAGAGCTCGCGGGAGATGAGCCCGTAGGCCACAGCCATGACCACACCCGGGACGAAGAACAAGAGCAGGAGCAGCAGGACCGACCTGCAGACAGAGCGATCAATCACACGGGTATCCGTCCGCCTAGACTCCCAGACGGAGAAGAGCCAGGGGTTGTTCCTAGGGCTGGTGACCAGGTCCCTGAGGTAGAAGTAGGATTTGGGGGAGCTGCTGGGAAGGGCTAGAGAACTGGGGAGCGGCCCCAAATGGGAATCCCAGGGTGCTGGGTGCGGAAAGGTAATCAGAGGATCAAAGCAGCCACAGGAGGATTTTGGGTACTGGTAGGAAGCAGCTGATGGAGACGGAGAAGGGCATTCCCAGGAATAGGTAATGGGCCCCCTCACCAGGTTTGGCGGACGCGCGCATTGGGCCAGCGATGCACGCACTGCAGCACACGGGCCCTTCCTGCTGGCTGTACGGCGGTGTACACCGGGTAGGGCACCATGAGCAGTCCAGAGAGCATCCACGTGGCTATAATCACACGAGCCGCGTGGGAACGCGTCTGCCACACGCGTGCCTGCAGCGGTCGGCAGATGGCACTGTATCGCTCCAGGGCGATGGCCACGAGGCTTAGTGTGGACACACTCACAGACACCCCTAAACAAGGGAAGAGGAAGGGGTCACTTAGGAAACTTGTATTACACACTCAACCAGCGTGATTTTCTCAGGCCCCGCAGGGAAAGACCCCCGTGTATGGCAAGGACTTTAGGAAAGGAGGGCGGGGGGCGGGGGTTGTCTCACCTACCCATGAGGTAGGAAACCGCCTTACAGACGACTGTGCCAAAGATGAACGTGCCCATGAGATTGGGCAGCAGGGTGAAAGGCATGCAAGCCACAGCCAGCAGGAGGTCGCTGACTGCCAGTGAGAGCAGGAAGGCGTTGGTGACAGTCCTCAGGCGGCGGCTCAGTCCCAGGACCACGATGATGAGCACATTTCCTCCAACGCTCATCAGAAAGATCACTGCGTAAAGGGTGACCCTAATGGCCAGCTCCAGTTCTGGGGGGTAGGAAAAGGGAGAGGTGGCAGCAGGGAGTCTGGCTCCCACTCAGCCAGACCCTCCAAGGCCGCTTATTTCCTACCTTGGCCACCCGGCCCGGTCCCTCTGCATCCCAGGAACACCTCCTCCCAGGCAGTGCGTGGTGAACTTGAATCCTTCAGGCTTCTAACCCCTTGAGGCTTAGTGAGATTGACCTGACTCCTCCTCTCCTTGAGAAAGTCTGTCTCTTCTCAAGCTTTGCTCCAAATGGTCCCTTCTCTTTAAGCTAAACTTCTTGAAAGGATTATTTGCATCTCCTCATTCACCCCTCAGTCCATTACAGTCCAGTGCCCCATCTGTCTCCTCCAACACCATTTGGACACTTCTTCCCGAGATCACAAAGCTTTAACTGCCAAATCCAAAGGTCTCTTCTCAGCCTATTCTACTTGATCTCCCTGTAGTATTTGGCACAGTTGACCACCCACTACCTTTTGAAACACAGGTCAGGTCATGTCCTTATTGTCTAAAAACAAAACAAACAAACAAACACAAAAAAACACAAAACTCCTTCACCTGCTCTGTGCTGTCTGCAACCCTCTGGCATGTCTTCCAGGTCCTCTGAGAACTGTCTTCTTCCTCCTCTCGCCTCCTCTTGCAAAGCACCCACTTAAGCCACTGGATGACTCAGTTTCTTGAAGGCATCATGCATGCTCATGACTTCCTCCCTTGCTAACATTGATTTCTCAGCCTGGAATCTTCTTTCACAATACCCTCCCTCCATCACAAACTCATTTTCTGTATCTGGTAAATTCCTATTCACCACTGCCCTTCAAGACCCAGATTAACTGCCCCCTCTTCTGTAAGGCCTTTTTAGATGCCTCATTTGGAGTTAATCTCCCCCTCTCTGACCCATGCATATTTCGTAAATACCTATTAGAATGCTTTTTCTTTTCTGCCTTGTATTTTAATTATCTCCAAACATTCATTCTCACTCAACAAACATTTACAGAGCACTCCCTTTATGCTAGGTGCTGGGGACAAAGAGATGAACATGACAAATTCCCTGCCATGTGAGAGCCCATGGTCTAGAGGGAAACTTGGATATATGACAGATAAGTGCCACACAGCATGATAAGGAGTGAAGTTGAAGAATATACAAAGTGTTGTGGAAGCTCACAGGAGGAACACTAGTGTTGCTGGGCTAGACAGAGGGCTGACTCTATTCATTTGTGTCATTTCTTTTGGGGGATGGATTCATCTTTGGGCCTCTATATCACAGCCAAGCCGACCCAAACAAAATTGAATTGAATTTAACTGGACTCAGTCACTCAAACCCATGGCCTCAGCATGAGGGAGACTAGAGCTTGAAGGGAGAGGGGGCAGGGACAGAGCCTTCCAGGTTGTGCGGAAGGAAGGGCGCAGAGGGGCAGTCCCCCTTCTGCAGCCCCATACATTGACTCTTGCGTTAGCCCCTGAATTAAACTGTTTTCATAACAATAACCAATTTATTAAAAAATGGTTGTAGGCATGAGTGCATGCTGTTTACAAGAGATCCCTAAACAGAACCCAGCAGTAACATTACTTGCTCAGATCACACAACTAAGTAAGGTGCTGAATCAGAATGGCAGCTGGGTCTCCAAATCTCTAAAATGCTTTGCCTCCTACTACTTCCTCAGCCCTCTGTCATTCATCATGCTGCCTCCTTCTCCCAATCAAATCTCAATCTCAGTGCCTCTTTCCGCCTCTCTCTACTCCAGTGTGGCAATCCTCGCTGTTTTATGTTTAACTCTCTATCTCCTCCACTGGACTCTGAGCTTCTTGAGGACGGGGCAATGGCCATCTTGTTCTTCAGCATATCCCTGGCACTTAGCATAATGTCCTGCACATAGGAGGTGTGCACACATGCTGGCTAATGGATTTTGAGTGAATCTCTGTCACTTTCCACACAAATGTACCTGCTTTGTCCTTCCCCATTCATGCTTCACCTCCATGCCTCTAAAGCTCCAGCACGGCCTCTTCTCTCTGCCTCTGTTTCTCTAGAGACGCACGTAACGCTCTCCAAGGAAGGTTTATGTGTAGCAAATCTGAGGGGTGTGTGTGTGTCTGTGTGGGTGAGTAAAGAACATTTATGAGGGAGAGCTCTGTCAGAGAGGTCCTTGGACCCAGAAAAAGAGCTGGTAGTCTATCCTGTACTTTTTGTGTCTCCTTCCAGTCCACTGCTCTTCCCACTCCCCACCCCTGCCCCTTTCCTTAATCTCTCTAGTTCTATCATCTGTCTCAGATCCTTCTCTGGATGTCTCTTTTCAACTAGTATTTTTTTTTTTTTAGGATTTATTTATTTATTTTAGAGAGTGGGGAGGGGCAGAAGGAGAGGGAGAGAGTATCCTTAAAGAGACTCTCTGCTGAGCAGGGAGCCCAAGCCAAAGCTGGGCTCTGTCCCAGGACCCTGAGATCATGACCTGAGCTGAAATCAGTAGCCGGCCGCTTAAACAAATGAGCCACCCAGGTGCCCCTTCAACTAGTTCTTGAATCAATAACCACACCTCAAGTTGGTTGAGCACTCTAAAGTATAGAAAGCACCTTTCTCATTTGTTCATCCAGTTGATGTGTCCCATGTGTGTCTTTGAACTTGGTGGTGCAGAAAGATGAGACACCGTTATGAAGTTCCCAATTTGCATGGGTCTCCAGAAAATAGAGTCCCAGTAAAATTGCCACTTTGCTGTTTTGCTGGGCATTCCCAGCTATTTACCTTATTTCCAGCCACCACTATCCCTCCAAGTCTTTGCTGTTGAACAGTTAGGAGATGTGAAAAAGAAATCTTAGAGCTAGGAATCTGGGGAGAGGGAGGGAGGGATAAAAAGCTAGAGCACAGGGTTTTTAGGGCAGTGAAACTATTCATATGGTACTATGGTGGATAAATGTTATTACACCTTTCACATTTGTTAAAACCCATAGAAAATATAACAAAGAGAGTGAACCCTAATGTAAACTATGGAATTTAGTTAATAATATATCAGTACTGGGTTATCAGTTGTAATGAATGTTACCTTAATGTAAGATATTAAAAATAGGGGAAATTGTGCCTTAATGTAAGATATTGCCTTAATGTAAGATATTAAAAATAGGGGAAATTGTGTGTGCGTGTGTGTGTGTGTGAGAGAGAACTTCTTGTGCTTTCCATTCAATTTTTCTGTAAACCTGAAACTACTATAAAAGTCTATTAGTAGGGTACGTGGGTGGCTCAGTCTGTTAAGCCTCCAACTTTTGATTTCAGCTCAGGTCTTGATCTCAGGGTGGTAATTTCAAGCCCTATGTTGGGCTCCATGCTAGACATGGAACCTACTTCAGTATATAAATAAATAAATAAATAAATAAATAAATAAATAAATAAATAAATAAATATTGGTTTTCTCAAAAGTCACAAAAAAGCAATTGGAATGAAGACTTGTGTGTGCGTTTCTGCCTATATGTATGCATCCATGTGCATTTGTGTGGTGGAATAGGAGTGATCACAGTGGCTTCAACAACTAGGAACTTACAGTAGGGGTGGGAGAATGGGAGAGGCACCTTATAGGTATTAGTGCCTTGATTACCTGTGGGCATCATTCTGCTGAGCCAGAGAACTCAGAAGACCGTGACAGTTCATTTCTGCTTCTGGGGTCTAGAGGATCTGCATTTGTTCTGTCCAGATGATGGCAGAGAACGTATGAGCACAAAAATCCAGATAATGTGCCATAAAACAAAAATCAGGACTTTATAAGAAATAACACTGAAGCTGCTGATGCCTCAAATCCTGCCTTCCACTGGTATGTTGGATTTGGTCGCCCATGAACAACGACATCAAGGTAATACCCACGTGTCTGTGGTGAGCATGGATAGCATGCAACTGATTTAGGGATAATAGCGGGGCAAATGGGGATATCCGAATGTCAATGGATACTAACTGAGGGAGCAAAAATAATATGGAAGGATTTGTTGGTAATATCAGAGTGAAAATTGGGTAACACTTTAGTTTTTGTGATAGATAATATCTGGGTGGGTGAGAGTAATACATATCTTTGTGGACAAGGTCGGGCAAAGGTAACAGTTACGTGTCTGTAGGTAATGCATGATGGAGTGTGGGATACATGTAGGTTAAGATAGTATCTGATCAAGTGTTGTAACATTTGTTCCAATTTTATTATAGGTGCTGCTGAAGTGAGCAAGAGCAAGAACAGTTGTAACATTTGAGTGAACAAGAGTGATATCTGTAGATATGTCTGTGGATAACATCTTGTTTTGTAGATAATATCTTCAGAAAACATGGATTACATCCAGAGGTCTGAATGTGAATGGGGGAGTATCCAAATGATGATGGCAGTAGCTGAGTAAGCAGAAGAAGTATCCAAGTTTCTGTGGGCAATATTTAAGTGGGTATGGACGTGAGATGTTAACATGTTAAGATGTTAAGTGAGATATGAATCTGACTGAGTACAATAACTGAGTGCCTGAGCGAACACAGGTAACATTTGAGTCTTTGTGGGTAATATCCGAATGTGTGAGAGTAACATCTGTGATTTTATGAGTAATATCTGGAAAAGGTTGCTTAAGTGACCACGGGCAATATCTATGTGTGGATAATAAAACAAAAGCAAGTGTGTTTGGTGGATGAGTGACATCTAAATGACTGTGAGCAATGTTAAAGTAACCGTGGGTGACATCTATTTTTCTGTGGGTAGCAGCCGTGTGAGCATTAGCACTCAGGTCTGTGTGGATAACATATAAGACTAATGTAGGTGGGGCGCCTGGGTGGCTTAGTCGGTTGAACGTCATGGCTCAGGTCATGATCCCAGGGTCCTGGGATCGAGCCCCGCATTGGGCTCCTTGCTCAGCGGGGAGTCTGCTTCTCCCTCCCCCTCGCCCTCCCTGTGTGTGTGTGCTCTCTCACTCTCTCTCTCTCAAATAAATAAATCTTAAAAAAAAAAGACTAATGTGGGTAAAATCCACATTTCTACTGGTAACACTGGAGTGAGCCTGGCTAACATGCATCTTTGGGGGTAATATCTGAGTGAGTGGCTAACGGTCTTCGTGGGTAACTTCTGACTGCCTGGGTAACAGCCAGCTAACTCTGTGTGGATAACAACATCCAGATGAGAAAGGCCAGTTCTAGCACCTGTGCTCTCAATCACTTCATGTTCTGCTTTCTCAGGGTCCCCTGCTCCGTTGACTATCCCTGCTCTCTGCTGTACCTTCAATCTTCCTCTTTCTTGGCCCATTCTGCATCAACATTTAAAAAAGACTCTTGCCTCTACTGCACACACATCGCCCCTCAAGACAACTTCCCCACCGCACACACCCCACACTACTGCTAGCACTATCCTGTTTTTTCTTTGCCTCTCTTTCCCAACCAAACTTCTGGAAAGTTTTGTCTACACACCCTGGTTCACTTCTCAGAACCTCCTTCCCCACTGTCCCAAACTCAACCCACTGTAGTCAGACCTTAACACCCATAACTCCTCCTTGTCAGGAGTTCCTCGTTACTGGATCTGAAGGATCTGTTCTGTCCTTATTCGACTTACATCGGCAGCATTTGACATCACTTATCCCACCCTGCTTGAAATCATTTCCTTGTCTTCTTGTCGCTCTGATGGTTTTGTCATGGACTCTCCTTCCTTCACTGGCTTTTAAATATCAATCTTCTTCAGGATCTTGCCCCAGGACCTCTTTTCTTTTCATCCTACACAGGCTTTGCATGGTTTTATCTATTCCCATGGTTTCCATTACCTCCTGTAGGCAAAGACCTTTTAGGTCTGTATTTCCAGCTGGTACCTCTCCCCCGAGTTCCTGACCACCAGATTTGACAGCTCACTGGCCAACCCCACCGGGGTATCTCACCAGCATTTAAACTCAGTGCGCTCCCAATTGAATCTATAATCTTCTCCTTCAAACCTGTTTCTGTTCCTTTGTTCTCCTTCTCATGATATAGCACCAACATCCATCCAATTTTCCAAGCCAGAGACCTAGATGTCATCCCTTGACCTCTTCCTCCCTCTCCATTTCTAATGAATCACCAAGTTCTGTTGTTTCCACTTCCAGAAGTGCCTCTCAAATCCACCCACTTCTCTCCATCCCCACTGCGAATACTTTAGTCTAAGCCCACTTCATCTTTCACCAGAGTAATATAATAGCCTTCTAAAGTGTCCCCCACCCCCCACCTTTCATGTCTTGTACTCCAATCCATTCTCTACACTATAGAACTAATCCTGGCTGTACTACAGAGCCTTTCAGTAGTTGCCATTGACCTCAGGATAAAAATGCACTCTCCTGGGGTCACCTGGGTGGCTCAGTGGGTTAAGCGTCTGCCTTTGGCTCACGTCATCCTTTCGGAGTCCTGGGATCGAGCCCCTGAGTCATCGGGCTCCCTGCTCACCGGGGAGTCTGCTTCACCCTCTACCTCTGCCCTTACACCCAGCTTATGCTCGCTCTCTCAAATAAATAAATAAAATCTTAAAAAATAATCCACCCCCTTAGCCAGGTATATGAAGCTCTTCATAAACCCTCTAGGCTGGTCTTCATCCTGAGTGTTCCTTTTTCCTCTCTTATGGTGTGTGTTTCAGGCTCTCAGAAACTGACACACTGAAGGAAAGTATCCCAGATTTAAACTTTGGGTGCTTAATCATACTGTTTCTCTACTTAGAATGCTTTTTGCCATTCCTGCCCCTTCACTTGTCTGGCTCTCCCTCATCTTTTTGATATTTATTCAGTTACTCCTCGGGAGGCCAACTTCGATTCCCTAGGCTAAGTCTCCTTTTCTGTGTTCCCACAACCTTCCTAAGGCACAATCCCACTTTGTGCTGCAATTCCCTGCTTACTTGTCTGTCTTTCCCATTAAACTGTGAGCTCCATGAAATAGGAACTGTTCGTTTTGGTGCCTAGCACTATCTCTGGTTCAATAAATATTTCTCGAATGAAAGAATCTAAGTGAGAGTGTGTAACAACTGGTCTGAGAGAACATTCATTATTTTGTGGGGTAAATACTCAAGTTAAAATGTATTCCCATTTTCCCTTCTTGAACGTGGAATAATTTCCTTATGCTCAGCACTGCTCCCTCTCTTGGAATGCCCCTCCTTCCTTTTCTGCCTACTGAACTCCCAACTTCAAGATCCAGCTCCCGGGTTCCCTCGTCTAGGAAGTTCTTGGGTTCCATCTCCTTTGGGTGCCCACAATTCAGACCCTCTCCTGGGACTTCTCATGCTGACTGTTATTTTCCCACTGGTTTGTCTCCCCTTTGCACTTGACTATGGACCAATGAGGGTCTGGACTGGGTCTGTTTCATTCCTGTGTCCCCAGCACTTAGCCCAGCTACAACAGTAGTGTCCAGGAGACATTTAAGGAAAGAAAGGGTGCAGGAAGGGAAAACATATATTGTGAGCTGGGTTATCAAGAAAATGCGGCTGTTGGCCCGTGGGAGGAGTGAAAGTCATTTTGGGGACTGAGTAAGTGGAAGCAGTGGGGGTGGGGGGGATGGTACAAGGGATAGGAGACAAAGGGCGAAGCCAGGCTCTAAGAGGAAGAAACCTGAGGAGAGGCAGGTTGGAGAAGGGGCTTGGAAGGGACTTGGAGACAGAAAGAGGGGACAGTGCCTTGATTAGAATTCCGACCTTGGGAGGCAGGAAGATTTGAGGAGTGAAATGGAGACAGGCAGCTCTAGGGAGCAGCCCCCAATGTCCAGCCTAACTCAGGTGTGAGGTTCTCTTTTGGGAAGGCTCAGGGTTCGCGTGGGGGACCCAGGAGATTATAACTCTAACTTCCCATTTAAGCCTTCCATAGTGCTCCCTCCCTCAACCAGCCCTCTTCTTTTTCCCAGGCTTGCCTGCTTTTCTCTTTCCTTCCCCATTGTGGCTCTGTGAACTGGATCTAAAAGGAAGAGAGACCTGGAGGCTAGGCAAGAGGAGGTCCTTGCTTTCTGACCATCTGTGTCTAGAAGGGGGCTCTGTGTTGGGGAGAGGGCTGTGTGTGGGGGTGACCAGTAGCTCTGGGTGCGGCCCGGAGACCGGGGTGTGAAGGGGCTGTGATCAGGTGGTGTGAAGCTGTGATGGAGTTTTTACGAGCCGTGGGGGGTGGGGGAGGGCAGAAGTGTCGGGGGTGGGGGGAGAGCTGTTTGGGGACTGAGAGGGAGTACCGTGAGGGGATGGTGTAGGCGTTTGAGGAGGCGGGGGGGGCCTCTATCAGTGTGGGGTGCAGCGAGGAGGAGCTGGTGGAGGAGGTTTAGGGGGGCACCCACCTCGTGTCCCGGCTCCGCGGATGCGAGGGGGCTCGCAGCTGAGGTTGCCCGCACCGCTGCTGTTGAGAAGGGCCCCACCCGGGCGGCACAGGGAAGCCCCCGGCCCGGGTCCGGACCCCTGCGCGCTCCGGTTCAGCTTTAGAAGCTCCATTGCCCCAGCCCAGCCACCGCCTCCCTCGGCTCGGCCGGGCGGACTCCCGCGGCGGCTCCACCTGCTCGCGCGGCGGTTCGGGCGGAGGCTCCCGCCCCGCCTGGTCCCCGCCCCCAACCTTGGCCCCTGCCCCGCCGCTCCTCCTCTGTTTGCCCCGCCTAGGCTCGCCTCCCTCCCAGGCTCGTCCGCCTCGGTCCCGCCAGGTGACTCTCCGCCCCCCTCCCACGCTCAGGACTTCCACGCTCCCCTCACCCACCCGGACTGTCCTTCAGGCTCGCCCCCTCCCTACTCTCTCTGGTCTTCTCCTAGAGATTTCCTTCCCGCCCACTCCCCTTCACCACCGTCCCGGTTCCGCGGAATTCTTGGGAGTGTGTGTGTGTGTGCACGCGCGTGTGTGCGTGTGTTGGCGAGGGTAGCGGTGGGGGTTACGGGTGGATGGAGGGGTGGCGGGGAGGGGAGGTTGCAGGGTGGGGGGGAGGAGGGTCAGAGAGGTTGCGTGGGGCGCGGCTGCCGTGGGATCTAGCATTTCCCCTGGTGGGTCAGGGGACGTGGGGGTGGCATTTAACACAGTGGCATCAGCCGCGGGTTACTGTACTATGCCGCAGTGGCTCCAGTGACGGCGACACTATCGCTATACAGTCCCCTGTATCTCCTCGCCAAGGGATTGGGGTAGCCCCTGCATCTGCCCCCACACCCTCCACTTCCCACCTCGGGGCCCAACACCCAGGCTTCCACCCAAAGCTCCCAAAGAACCCTCCGCAGCGGGCAAGGACGGCGAGGGGGTTGGTGGCGGCGGACAGCATTTGTCCTCGAGGAATCTTGGCGCGCAAGAGGGCTTGTGCGGAGGAAGAGTCTGACTTGGGTGTGAGGGCAGCTTGGGTAGCAGAACAGCTTAGAATAAACGGGGGAGGGGTGGGCTGATGGTGGGGTTTGGTGCCAATCCCGGCCCAGCACTGGCACAAGAAGGAAGGAGGCGGCTGGCTCTCGTGGTCTCCAGGCAGCGCCCACCCTCAGCGACACATTGACGCTCCCTGTTTGCTCTCCCTGGAGGTGGAGCAGCCTGTGTGGGGTGTCAGGTTCCCATGAGAGGGGACCGGAAGGGGACCAGATCACTGGGGTGCAGCGGGAGAAAAGCTAAGGGGGCATGCACAAGACTGAGGTGGTGGGTTCAGTTCCTCGGGCACGACTTGCCTTCACTAATATTTCAGCCCTGCTGGCTATCCATTCTTCTCCATTCCAAGGAAACTCCAACATGACCTTGAAATTCCACTCTCCCGCCCCCAGCAGTATCTGTTGGAGGTGGGGGCATCAGGCAAAGAGCAGATCAGACTGTGAATGAGGACTGAGTTTATGGGGAATACGGAGAGCCCTATCCAATTTGTCTTTTGGAGAGGACCTGCTCCCGAGGGCCCTGAGTTTATAGGTGCTGGGGCACTGAAGGAGGATTTAGGCCTGAGGTGGGTGGGGATGTTGTCACCTGTCTCCCCCCACTCCCCTCCTCCTGGCACTGCCTGCCTTCCCCATCAGAGTGCCCTGGACCAGAAGAGCCTGATTTGCTGTTTGTTCAGCTCCAGCACAGGTGGCACCTCAGATAACCTGCTGGACTTTTCCCACATTGGATGACGGTGGGGTGTGGGGGCGGGGAGCAAAGGAAATGTAGGAGAGAGAGAGAGGAGTGGAAATAGGAGTAGACGGGCATTCACTTATTCAGCAAAGTATGTGCCAGCTATAGGGCTGTGTGCTGGTTGTCTGATACATTCCGTGCCCGAGTAGCTCCCACTCTCCTGGGGGACAGTTAAGCCAACGATTACAGCATATGGTTGGACGTGCATCTGAGAAGATGCACAAGTCACAGATTTAGGAATCAGCCTGGCTGCCTTACTCCCTTGTGCTCCTTCACCTGTAATAGAGCCTGTGACAAAAAGCCCAGCCTCCTCTCCAAATACGAGGGATTTATTCTTCAGCTGCCGAGAAGCTTTGGGAAGTCAGTCCTCAACTGCCAGCCCCTTGGGGAGTTGGCTGAGCCGAGGAAAGCCCGCTCAGGCGAGGTCATGTTCCCTTCCTGAGGCATCCTGAATCCAATGACTGCTCAGCACAGAGGTACAAAGGTTGAGCCTTCTCACCCCAACAGAGGACAATGGTGAAAGACGTGCACGGCTGTTCACGGGGTTGACCGAGGCCTTTGTGGGGATGGAATCACTGCTCCGCTTCTCCCTTCACCCTGTCCTTCTTTCATCCTTGCTCTCGCACGAATGTTGACTCCAAGAGCACTCCTTAGTAAACATCCTCCTCAGTAATCTCTGTCTTAGACTCTGCTTCCTGGGGAACATAACTGCCTCCCTCCCATAGTCAATCAATCATGAAGTCCTGTTGATTTTAGCCACTGAGTGTTCCTTGACTCGGTCTGCCTACATCTGCACCAACATCATCCCGCTGTTTCTTGCATTGCTCTCCTAGCTTCTTCAGTGGTCCACCACCTTTTACTGATGCCTCCTTACATCCCTCCTCCACCTTAAAGCCAGAGTGATATGTGCAGAACACAAATCTGATTGTGCCACTCTTCTGACCTTTTCTTTGGGAATAGAGAAAACCTTTTCACAGAGTCTTTGAAGCCTGTGTGGTCTGGCTCCTATTGACCTCTCTAACCACTTTACTTCAAGTCCCTGTGCTTCCTGTTCTCTTCCCTGTAGACACACTGGCCTTTCTTTAGTCCCTTTTTTTTTTTTTTGATATATTCAGCCAATTACATGGCTTTTGCATATGGTCTCTGGAAATCTTCCTTCCTTATCTAATTAACTCCTGCCCCTCCTTCTCCTCTCGGCTCAAGGTATCAGCATTTCTCAGGGACGTTTCTCCTGGCCTCCCTTCCTGTGGTAGGCGGAATTATGAAATGGCACCCCAGGATTCTTGCTCTTGTACAGTCTCCTTCCCTAGAGTGTGGGCAGAACCTGTAAACATGATGAGATGCTACTTTCACGATTATGTTATATGACAAAAGAGATTTTGCAGATGTAATTAATGTTACTAATCAGTTAAAGAGATTATCCAATGCGTCTTAACCAAGTCACAAGAATTTACTCCAGTTGGCAACAGAAGGGGAAGTCAGAGAGAGTTGAAGAAGGAGAAGGATTTGACACACTGTTGGCTGGCTTGAAGACGGCTGGGGCCACAATGCAAGGGGCTGTGGCTGGCTTGAGGGAGGAGCAGGGCACAGAGCAAGTACCTGAGAATGACCTCTAGCTGAGAGCAGTCCCTGGCTGACAGCCAGCCAGAAAATAGAGACTTTACTCTTAAAACCACAAGGAACTAGGTTCTGCTAATGACAAGAATGAGCTTGGAAGTGGTATTTTCCCCCTAGAGAACCCAGAAAAGAATTTCATCTGGCTGACACCTTGACCTCAGCCTGATGACACCCTGAGCAGAGGACCCAGCCGTACTGTACCAGACTTCTGGCCCACATGCCTGCGACCTAATAAGCGGATGTTGTTTTAAGCCTCCAAATTCATGGTAATTTGTTGTAGTAGCAATGGATAACTAACACACCTCTCAGTCACAGGAAGTAGCAAATACAGACCCTTGCAAGCCACGCAAGGAAGAAGTGGAAACGCTGGAAATTTGTTAAGATTTAAAAAGATTTGGAGTAAATACCACGGCAGCTGGTGTGGAGAGCAACTTTGGCGGGGGGTGGGGGGGGAACCCGTTGAGAGTCCATGACATAACACAGGTGACAGATGATAGCGGCTTGAGTTAAAGTCATGGAGGCAGTGGCAAGGATGGATCCAGGAGCTATTCAGGAGGTAGACAGAATTTAGAGGATGCTTCCATGTGGAGGATGAGGGAGAAGGATGAGATTAAAAGGAATTAACTTTCTGGTAACTGGATAGGAGCTGTTTGGTGATCACCTACTCTGTTCAAAGCACATTACTTTTAATCCTCACCAAGAACTATACATTTTCAGTCCAATATGATTGATCACTATTTTAGCTGAAAAAACTGTGGCTCAGAGGGAGTGAGTTTAAGTAACTTGCCCAAAGGCACAAAACTACTAGGTGGAAAAGTTACAATTCAAAGCCAGGGATTTTGGACGTCAGAACTCAGGTGCTTGTACAATGATGCTTCCAAGAATGAGAAAAAGTTTTACTAAATTTCTCTGATCACCTTCTTTCTCTCATTTTACACACTAGTTTTTCCAATGTTTTTGGACTTGTAAAATCTCTCATGTCTTCTCCACCCCGCCCCTCCTCCCCCCCGCCACCACTCACGCATACCATCCTTCACTCACAATAAATAACCCGGCCTCCCACTTCATAGAGAAAATAGTAACCATCAGACAGCAACTCCCACCAGTGAATCTGTTCCACTTTGGACATGGTAAGTTTCAGATGCTTATTAGACATCTAAGTAGGAATTCCAGTAGGAAGCTGAATATACAGGTTGCATAGGAAGTAATGCAAACCATAGAATTAATGAGAGTGTGTTAAATAAGAAGAAATGAGAAACCAGGTTAGAAGTCTGGGAAAGACCATATTTAAAGGCTGAATAGAGAAAGGCCAGCCTGGGAAAGAGACCAAGAGGAGCAGACAGAGAGCTGGGAGGAAGACAAGGGGAGGAAGCCATCATAAAAAAGGAAAGGGAAAACTAAAGAGAAAGGAGAAGGGGAGGAGAGGGAGAGAGGGAAAGAAGGAGAGAAAGGAGAGAGGGACAAAGAGAGAGAGAGAAATTAATTAATTTCTAATGCAAGATTCCTGAGAAGGCAGGGAGGTATGGAATCCAGAGCACGTGTGGAAGGTTCTAGATTTGGTAGGAGTAGAGACTCAATTGTAAGAGGAAGTTAGAAGAGAATAATTATAGATGAAAATAAGTCATGGCTGACCAGCTAGCAACTATTATTTCCTAGACGCCTTGGCAGCTAAGTGTGGCTTTATGACCACGTTCTGGACCGTGGCTGTGGGTAGAAGTGAGATAGGAGAGGAGTGGACTGTTTCTTCCTCCTTGCCCTTTCCTGCAGGTTGAATGTGAATGTGAGGGTAAGCCACCTTCAGTCATGCCATGAGGATAACACACTGGGGATGGCAGAGTGATAAGATAGTAGGAGCCTGGGTCTCCTATACTCAAGCGGTTTTACTACCCAGGTTCTCTTGTATGAAAAAGAAACTGCAATCTGAAGGCCCTACATAATTTTCCTTCTTGTCATAGCAACTTGTTTTGTATCTTAATTAACATAAGAGGTGCATAGATTTAATGGGAGCTGTTATCTTATATTTTCTATTTTCTCTGTGAAGTTGGAGATCTGGTTATCAGTGAGTGGTGTGTGTGTGTGCGTGTGTATGAGTGGACAGCACTGAACTTTTAGTAGTCAGGATGGTTTAAGAAAACTGTATAAAATGGGAAAGGGGAAGTGGATGCTAGGGGAATGTAGTAAGATAACTAGGGAAGTGTTGAGGACCCACTTAGGGGTTGGTGACCATGAATTTCTAGTAGTATCAGTTTCTCCAGCAGAGCTCAGATAGTTGGATGCAAGCATGGATACTGTTGATTGTTCGGTTCATCCAAAGCTGAGATTTTGCCAGTTGGGTGGGAGTGAAAAACAAAGGGACGAGGCCAAAATAATGGGCCATGAAATCCTAGCTGGACATGGAGAAGACAGAGCTATGAAGTAGGTAACAAAGTCTAAAGTGAGTAGGCTTCAGAAGGTGGAGATTTCAGCAGTGAGAAAGGGAAGAGAGTAGTGCAATGATCATATCAAGGTGGGTCAAGGAGCAGGGGTGTATTGAGAGTGAAGAAGCAGCACTGGTGAGCACAGAGGACCCCAAATCTGTGCACTGAACTGTGAAAGGAAAAGGAGCCACCCCTTTCTGCAGAGGGTGTACTATCCTCACAGGACTGCTGGTTTTAGTTAACATGGGAGTTGGGAGAATGTTCAAAGAAGCTGATGTTGGGAAAGGGGTTACAGAGGGGGAAACTCCTCTGAGAAGCTTTCCTGGGTTAGGTGCCTCTCCCATGTACTTCCGTAACACCTTGTATCTCTCATGATGGTAATTCTTACAGTTACATGTTTTATAATTGTCCTTTTGCTTTACCTATATTCCAGGGCTCTGACTCCTGTCATTCAGGTTCTCAAACCACTCTCCACACTATTCTCATTACTTGTTTGCTGTCTTTATGCTCAAGGAACCTTGAATTGCTTATAGTTTCATGGTGCATTCCATGTTGTTCATTGCCCTTGTACCTTGCTCATACTGTCCCCTCTAACTAAATGCAGATGCGCAATGGGGAGGTGAGGGGCCAGAAGGTGGTGGATATAGATTGTTTCAAGAAGATGATTTATAAGAGGAAAAAAAACTCCAAGTAATAGGTGGAGTGGAGAAGGGGGAATACTTTGGGCAGAGGAGGGTATGAAAATGAAGTGCTAAGAGGGTGGAAGATCATTTCTCAAAATCAGGAAACTCCATCTCTGCCAGGGATTAACTCAGCCTTTAGGGAGAATGGGATTGCTCAGGATCAGGAAACAGGGGACTTTAGATCAAAGCAAGGAGGGAACTGCAAAGTCAATGTGGGTGACCAGAAGAAAGAGACCTTAACCCTCGTCCCAGAACAAGTCAGAAACCTAAGAGGTCAAGGAAGCAAATGCAGGATGTCCTGACAGAGGGCCAAGCTCAGTTCTGAGGGAAGTTGCTATACTGATTCAAGCCTTGGCCTGCCAAGGTTGTCACATTTTTTGGTTTCTGTGTGTGTGTGTGTGTGTGTGTGTTTTGAAGGGGAGTGCTGGCCCACCTAGCTTGACTCTTATAGCTAAAATAATTTACCTCTCCCTTGGGGAAGTCTCAATCACCTAGCTACTGCCACACTGGCTCAAGTGTGGGCACATGATCCTTCTTTCAATATTCTATATCACAATTGAGATAAGAGGGGCACGTTTAAACAACACTTCAGTAAATGTTCTGGGGAAACAACTAAAGAGGGGAGAATCTAGTGCCTAATGTACAGTCAGATAAACTGCTTTAGAAGGGACTGCTTCTTCTAGGGATCTTGCAGCTCTAGCAAATATCAGCGCTTTACCCAGGAAACCCAGTATTCACACACACACACACACACACACACACACACACACACAGTGGTGTGAGAGTGTGGGATCGACTCTGCCTCCACACCTCTGGCTCTGACACACACGCACAGCTTGGGTCCAGTGCTAGGAGAGGAACCAGTCACGGTGTAGTCCTTGGGGTGCCCGCTCGCCCACCGGCTCAGCCCCTCCCTCTGTGGCTCATTAGGCTGCCTTCTCCCCACATCTTTCAAGGCCTTCTCTTGTCTGCATTTCTGTGATGTGCAGCTATGTTTCTGTGCTGAGCTCCTGCCCACACACTCCCTGCCCACGTAGGAGGCTCTTCTCTTGGGATAATTAAAGAGGGAGCAGGCTGAGAAGACAGACATGCTGCCGCCAGAGCAGGCAGGGATGTTGGTCAGAGGAAAGCAACCAGGGGCAGGGCCACCTTCCAGAGTCTGGGGCTTGTGCTAGGGAGAGCTGAGCACACACACATAGGGGCTGGCTCTCACTGAGAGCTACCCTTGGCTTCAAACATGGCCTCTCGTGGGTAGGCCAAGAGGGGCCTGGATCCCCCAGGTCAGGGCCTCATTTGAAAGCTAAAAGAGCCACAGGAAGCCTCACTCAGGAAGTCCCAGAGAGAGGGCTTCCATGAACACACCGGAGTTACAAGCCTGTGGGGCCCTGTGGCACCTGCTGGTGAACAGCAAGGTTGAGGACAAGCCAAGATAGTGAAACCGGAAAGGCAAGGCCAGACACAGAGAGGGCCATGCATGTTGGATGAAAAGCACAAGGATTTTTCAAGCTGTAGGGGAGGGCAGTCCTGAATACTCCTGGCCGTTCGGTAGTGCTGCCCCCAACGGGGCTGCCTCTGGCTCTAACTTGGCACAGCTTCCTCTGTAATGGCTTTTGGCATCACCGCTGCTGCATTTTAGTCTTTGCTAAAAAATCAAGAGTTTTTACAAGCCAGTTGAGACCACGATTCTGCCCCTAAGATTCCATTTCTTCCTGTCCCAAAGATTCTCGTTCTCCTAGCTTTACAAGGCCTGGGCAGGAGGTAGAAGGAGGGGAGGGAATGGGAGCCCTGCGCCCTCTGCTGGCCAGACCTGGCAATGCCAGGGCAGGCCGGAGGCCCAGGGCTGAGCAGGGCCACACCCCCTGTGCCCCAGGGCCTCAAAGTCACAACCTCTGCCGGAGGGGTAGGAATAACGGGCACAGCTACCATTCATTATTAAGCAGTTGCTACTTGTCAGGCACTGGTAGGCAGTTTACAGTCATTATCTCGTTTACATTTTGATTCTCCAAGTATTTCTTTCGACAACCCTGAAAGATTGTGTAGGAGGCTGAGAGTCCCTAGCTGGTAAGAACTAACATCTGACTCGGATTGGCTCCAAGCTCTTTCCCAACTGTTGTGCTTTTAGGCTAGCCTCTTACTTGCCCTGACTTGGGTCTTGACTCTGACCCGCACTCTAACCTGGCTTAACCATCCTTCTCTGATCTGAGCCTCAAGCCAAACCCTAGCTTCAGCCTCAAGCTAGTACCCACCCACCTTGCTTCCTGCTCCTGGCTCCTAGTGTTTGCACTGGATCTTTCCTTGGGTTGGATGGTCCTTCTCCCTATGAATCTGATTTCTTCCCAAGCTTGATACTTAATTTCCATCTGTCTCTTGGGAGAGCAGCCAAACTCTCAGAAAGAAAAAGATGAGGTAGGGAAGCCCGCGAAGCCTCTGTGTGTGGGGGTGGGGTGGGGTGGGGTGGGGTGGGGTGGGGTGGGGTGGGGGGGGTGGGTGTAGCTAACTGGGAACATTGAGGAGGAGTGTACATCTCCAATCTTAGTCAGGCCAAGGTGTCCTGAGGTTAGTGATCCCAGAAGAGACGTGGGTGAGGCCCTAGGTCCTGTGGGAGGGAGAAGAGCTAAGCTAGAAGTCGCTGGGCTCTCAGCAGCAGAGTTTTGTAGGAGAATTACAGCTCACCCCTCTAGGAATCTAGCAGCCCCTCCAAAACTTCTGCCCTCCTCCCACAGCTGCGTGGGGGCAGCTCTTCTCCAGAGCACTGGGTGGTCCTTTGTCTTTGGTTGCAGCCCTGAGATGAACACTTGAGCACACTGGGCAGGCTTGCTGGTGATTCACAAGCTTTGCTCTGCACTACCAGCTTCTTCTCCCCAGGCTACCCCCAATATTGCTTGCAACAGTCATTCTTAAGAAAGGCGGGAGCTTGCCTGGCCTCAGCCGCAGCTGAGGCAGGCCCTTTACTTATCTCCCTAAAAGAACCAGCAAGGCAGACCTAGGTTTTATTCCATGTGACTTGGGACCCCTGTGATATTATGCAAATCGTCTAGTCTCCCAGAGCCTTGCTTTCCTCATTTTAAAATGGGGTAGTAGTAGCATCTTTCTCATGTACTTGTGAGGATTGATTGAGACAATGCACTTAACCCAGGACCTGGCATAAAATAGCTTCTTAATAAGTCATATCTAATATTTTTAGTTGTTCTACGGACTTCAGTTTCTGATTTGGAAAAATAAGCATAATAACAGTTTAAGCTGCCTAATGTTGTTATAAGAGATAATGAGGTAATGTATGAGATAGCAGTTATGAACGATTCCCTAACAATAGGTGAAAAAATGAGACCTTTTCTCAATTCCTAAATCAGACAATCGTCATCTAAGCTTTTAACCACCCACCTTACGGAAAATTTAATCTCATTTTATGTTTGCTGGCTTCCTTTCACTCTCTTTTCCCACAGTTTAGCGTCTTGCAAAAAGCCTCTGTCGGTTTTATGTTGAACAGACTATCTGGGCGAGAGGAAGGCCTGGGCTTAGCGACCATGCTGGGTTATGGGATACGCACCTTGCTCAAGCCAGCGCTCCCCCTAGGTGGCGCTGCTCTGAGGCTCCGTTGCAGGGTCTTGTAGGAGTTTGAGCCAGGGTAATCTTTCTCCCCTTTCCAAAGACTCAATTCATAGTGGCCCCTATTCTGGGCCCCCTGTGAAAGTGGGGTCCAGGCTCTTTTCCTCCACAGAAACCCTGTGATAGGTAGAATTTTGGCTCCGATTACCTTGCCCTCTGGTGTTACTCCTGTGATTATGGCAAAAAAAGGGACCTTGTGGATGTAAGTAAGATTAATAATCAGCTGACCTTAAAGTGGAGAGATTGTCCTGGGTTATCTAGGTGGACCTAATCTAACCACAGGAGCTCCAAAAGGCAGAGATCTTTCTCAGCCTTGTAATAGAAGGGGAAGTAAGAGATATGAAGAATGAGAAAGATTTCACAACAACTTCATTGGCTTGAAGATAAAGGGGTCATGTGTCAAGGAAACAAGGGCCTTAGGTTTACAACTGAAAGGAATTGTATTCTTCTAATAACCTCAATGATCCTGGAAGCAGCTTCTTCCCCAGATCCTCCAGGAAAGAGGCCAACTCACTCAACACCTTGATTTTGGCCTGGGAGGCCTTGAACAGAGGGCCCAGTTGTGCCCACCGCGCCGGAATTTCTGCCTCACAGAATTGTGAAATTATAAACGGTTTCTGTTTTAAGCTGTTAAACTCATGTTTATATGAAACACGTTATGGCCACAAAAGAAAATGAATATAATACTCAAAAATCCATTCTTTTCCTTAGTCTTGGGGAATCTCCTCTCCTCAGGTTCAGAAGCTCCTGCTTCTTCAACTCTAAGCCCTCAAAGACAATTAGGCACAATTCACTTAGAACCTCTGGTTGTCACAAACAAAAGTTAGGGTAGAGAGTTTCTGAAAATTTCTGTTTTTAACTCTATAATTCAAAAAGCTTTGGGGCACCTGTGTGGCTCAGTTGGCTAAGTGTCTGACTCTTGATCTCAATGCAGGTCTTAATCTCAGGGTTGTGAGTTTGAGGCCCGCGTTGGGCTCTGTGCTGGGCATGGGGCCTACTTAAAAAAAAAAAAAAAAGCTGTCAGTCTAGGAGATACAAAGATTTAGTTACTTTCTTATGATGGGAGGAGGGATGAAATGGACAAAAGCTAAATGAGTATCTCAATAAAGTTTCCTGCCACATATATAAGTACTTAGCTTAGTATTTAATACACAGTAACTAATATTAATATTAACATTCTGCCCATTCTGCCTGACCTGACCTAACTCTATCCAGTTTGATCCCAAATTGTCAAAACAGTGTCTGTCACGCAGTGATGGAAGTCACTCCAGCGCTAGAGGACCCCAGCATGGAGTTGCTGATATTCAAGATGTCTTCTGGCAAGCTGCCTCCACCATGAGGAATCCTCCTCATCCTGGAACTGCAGGGGCAGAGCTAGACACACCTCTGGCCCCAGAAGAGTTTTGTTTCTGCATCCAGGACAGGGAAGATGGCCTTGTGTTGTACACCAGGATTCTATGGGAGTAACAGGAGCCACCTCTTCTGAGAGAGCCTTTTCTTGGAACAGGTGTGCACACTGTGCCAATGGAAAACTTATTCTCAGCTCCCTAAATCCACCGGGTACCACAAAAATGGCCTGTATAACATACCCACCCATTCTAGCTCAACACAACTTGAGGGCGGAGATGGTAGGAGAATCTCTTAAGAAATCGACGCATATTTCTCCAACATTGGGCCTTTATCTGTTTCAACTCCTATTTCTTTGGTTGCCAAATATCTATCTGAGGACACATGCTGTGTCAGGCACAGTTTTGGCCCTGAGGAGACAGAGATGAACAAGACAGACTGAGTGCCAGCCCTCATATTTTGTGAGGAAGAAATTGCAAATAACCACATCTTTTTAAATGAATTAACGTGTAATGATCCTCGTAGTACCTCCTGAGCCCTGGACTCCAGCCGCAGCCTCAGTTGCTATGGCTAGCTGAGGAAGTTTTGTTCCCAGTCTTTCATGTCTGGGTGCATCTATGTCGCCTGCATCCACCATATCCAAAAGGTTGTTCGGTTTTGAGGACACCACCAGTTCTGAGGGACTGTCTCCATGACTACACATCAGCAGATGCTCCCACTCATCCTGCCCTGACAGCACTGAGGGCCCAACACTTCATTTTCTTGTACTACCTGTAAGAATCATTCTTGATATTCGGTAATTGATGATTTAGCATCGTGAAATCATGGGCCAACCTGATCGCCAGAGTTGTTTACATCTCCTCTATGGTCTTGCTTTCATGGGTTCTTGAAAATCATATTACAAGCTCTCCAACCACAAGCTCCCAAATCTTTGCTTCCTGCCCAGTAGGGGATGTCCCCACCTAAAACCTTTCCAGCACTCGTGTAGTAAGAGTTTTTTTGCCCATGTTTTTCCCTTGCTCCTTCTCCTTTCTTACCACCATGGTGCTTCCCTGTGTGGCCCTGCATGGGGAGGGGTGCCCCTTCCTCTTGAGGACTGTAAATTCTTTTTTTTAAAAGATTTTATTTATTTATTTGACAGAGACAGTGAGAGGGGGAACACAAGCAGGGCGAGTGGGAGAGGGAGAAGCAGGCTTCCCGCCGAGCAGGGAGCCCGATACGGGACTTGATCCCAGGACCCTGGGATCAGACCTGAGCCGAAGGCAGACGCTTAAGGACTGAGCCACCCAGGTGCCCCAGTAATAAATTCTTCTTTCAATGACATTGACCTCTATGTGTCATCACTCAGTCATATTGATAAATTAAATCCAAGGTACATTTTAAAATGCCACCTGGCACAGCTTAGACCAAAGACTGGCCAGGCCCTGGAGGAGCTAAAGTTGTGACCAGGGTGAATGTGATTCGGAGATGATACCAGATTCCTCCCCAGAGACCCCACAATACTTTCTCTGCTCCAAGCCTGCAGGCCTCCCTCCAAGTATGCCAAAATTACTTAAAGTCTCCCCAAACGCTAATCTCCAGTTGGTCCCAACCAGGATGTTCCACTCCACCTAGTCTCTATCTGCCCCTCTGTATTTTGAAATACCATATAGAGGGAGGGCTGGATTGCTGGCAGCACCAAAGCTAGCTTGAACAACTGACAGGATGGGGCAGGGCCAGGTGAGTGGCCCTATGAGCTCTTCTCCCCTTGAAATCAGTCCCGAACATGGGGTAGCCCTAGCCTCTGGCTCCAGGGCTGGGCCAGAGGAAGGAAGAAGGAGGAAAGGTGTCTGCTCTGGTCCACTAAGCTAGGTCAAATCACCCAGAGTTCACAAAGTTAAGGATACACACTCTGGAATGAAATATAATCATCAGTGTGTATATGTGAATATATCTATGAAAGCATGTGCACTCTTAACAACAGTGTGATGCATAACCTAGCTTTGCCTTGGCTCAGCACTGATTCTCAATTCATCATGTACCCCAGCCCCTTTGAATCAAACCTACCAGCTACTAAACAGCCCATGCCCCTCGCCCCTGTGACTCAGAATTCAGACAGAATTCATCCTGGCCCACCACTGGCTTCGCCTTTTCCTGTCACTCCCAAAAATGCTTTTTGAGGAAGCAAATACTTTATTGAGGGGCAACTTGCAGGTTACATTTGTGAACTTCCCATATGGGAGGCATTTAAAGGATATCTTGGAAGAAGAGGGCTCTGGGTGTGTTTCTGTGTGTTCACAAGTGTGTGCACACCTGTGGAGAGCATCTGTGCGTCTATGGTGTGTGAGTCTCAGTATATGGGTCTTTATGAGGTGCATGAATGCATGTGTATATATTACATGGGTTTAAGACATACCTATGTTTGTGAGCAAGCATATGTGTTCTGAAAATGGAAACTGCGGAGTATTTTATATGGAATGCAGCCTTAGGTGCAGTATGTTTATATGCAACCGTGTGTGTGTGTGTGTGTGTGTGTGTGTGTGTGTGTGAGCACGCGCGTGCGCGTGCTCGCTGAGGAGTGGGGGATAAATGGGTGCTATACTCCTATACCTCTAGGTGAGCATCTACACCCCAATTCACTCCCATCTCTGTACCTAGCAGACAAGATGGCAGAGTTTCTGCAGGCAGGTTTTCCTACAACTCTGGATTCCCTTGGAGGAATCCTAGGGCTAGGAAGGGGTCACTCTGGGTCTGGGGGTCCCTCCTGGCCAGTCCTGCCCTCTCCACCCTGAGAAGTTCCCTCCCCAGACTCGCCCTCATCATCGGCTTCAGCCAGGTCCTCAGGCATTGGCCACTCTCGAGTCTGCCACTCGAGCCGTTCGATGCGGTAAGCGATCTTGAGTGCGCTGGACTCCAGCTCGGCCAGGAGGCGAGCGAACTTGGTCTGTAGATCATCGAGTTGCTGGTCAAGGCCTCGTAGCCGGGACTCTGTGGCTTCCTGGAGGGCAATCTCAGCTGCCTCGGCATTTACGTCCAGCTTGTTCATTTTGAGCAGGATCTCACGGCCCTTTTCCTCCATGACGACCTGGGCCTGGGGATACTCACTCAGGACTTCCCGCAGGTCCTCCTTGCTCAGGCAAAACAGGTCTGAATACCCCAGACTCTTGATGTTGGCTGTGCGGCGGTTCCCAGACATGTTCCCTGTGGCCCATGGGCAGACACAGGGGAGGACAGTTAGGATAGGTGTGGGGGTTTTTCAGTCCTGAAAGTCCCCATCTCCGTATTTCTGCTTTTGGGCCTCTCTATTAATTCTTTCATTCAGTAATGTAACTGGGGACCAGGCCCTGTGCTGGGTGGGTAATAGTGATCTGCCTGCAAGAATTCACAGTTTAGAGGCAATAGGCATTTAACGGGTTAGTTACAAAACAGTGTAGCTGGTGCGGTGTAGACGTATGCATCCAGTGTTGTGGGGAGATAGGTAAAGAGCCCTTCACAAGCTGGCAGAAACTTTTGACTAGCTTGGAGGAAGTGATGCCTGACTGAGCAGGAGGTCAGAAGGGAAGGGCAGGGGGAGGGGCAGGGTGGCCTCCCAGCAGAGGGATGCGGGCAGGAGCCAGTTAGGTGGGTGGAGCAAACTGTAAGCAGTCCAGAGTGGCTGAAGGACAGGGTGGGAGGAGAGTGGAAGGAGGAGGGGAGGCCGGGGCAGGCTGGGTGTGGCAAGCGACGCCAGGGAGTTCAGACCTTATGCTGAGGGCAGTGGGAAAACACTGAAATATTTTAAGTGGTGGAGCTGTATGGTATCATTCACATTTTAGGAAGATATTGATGCGGGGTTGTGGGGAAGATTGATTAGGCTGAATGCTGCAAAGCTCAGAGCTAGAAGGACTCAGAAGGAGCATAGGAGCTGAACACTTGCTATGCACCAGACACCGCCCTGAGGCCTTCCCCACAGAGTGCCTCTGATCCTCACAGATAACTCTTTGGGTGCTTAAAATCACCCCTGTCGGAGAGATGAGAAAACTGAGGCCTCAAAAAGGGAAATGACTTGTCCAAAATCATGTAGACAGCAGCTGACCGCATCCAGGAAGTGGAGCTTGCAGGGTCCTTTGGAGGACAGATGTGAGGCCTTTGGAACTAGTTAGAGAGTGAGATCCCCAGGCTGACAGCCTGTGTGGCTTCGGTCAGTGACAGTGCGCTACCCGCCGCCCCCCACCCCCTTGCCATGTTCTTCCATCTCCTGGAGCCTCAGTGCCTTTGCCTGTGATGAGGCATGCCAACAACGCCTACTGCACAGGCGGATAAAAGAAATCAATGAGCCAGTGTGCAGCACCTGGCCTGGCCTGGAGTTGGTGGAGTGAATGGCAATGCCTTCCTCTACCCTCCTTTCCCCTTGGCTGTGAGAAAGTTCCTTTTACTGACTCCAAGTGTGTGTCCTTATTACCTCGATGCCCTTGGACAGTTTCCCAAACATCTCTGTCCCCCAATTTCCTCACCGTGAAAGTACAGATAATAGTACTGAGTTACGGTGAGAATTGAGTGAGTTGGTACATGTGAAGCACTTTGAACGTGGCATGTAGTTAGTGTGCAATAAATGTTATCTATTCTTATTCTTATCATTTCTGTCACTTTCCACTGATCTGTTGTTATCTCGGGTTGACACCACAGAGCAGATCTACCTCCTCTTCCCAAGAAGCCACACTGTACACTAACCTTGGCTCAGCTTCTTCTCAGGGGACAGGCCCTCCATGTCCTGCTTCTCTTGTAAACCCTCTAGTGACTCAGGTCAGGGCCAGGTTTCTGTAGCCTGTAGGCCCTGAAGTACCATCTGGTCTCAGTAGAGGGTTCTGCTGTCCCACCCACCAGCCCTGTCCTGGAACAAACGCTGAGGTGCCCACCTTTGATGTTGATGATGCTGATCTCCCCAAAGTAGAGCCCCGCACCGAGCACAGCATACTGTGTGACGCCATCATCTGCCACCACGGCCAACTGACCCTCACGGATGATGTACATCTCCCGGCCAACGTCCCCCTTGCGGCAGACGTATTCGCCTGGTGAATAGGTCTGGGGCTGCAGCTTCAGCACCAGCTCCTCCAGCAGGCTGGCCTCACAGTTCTGGAAGATCTGCACCCGGCTCAGAGTAGACAGGTGTACGGACACAGCCACTTCTGCCCGCAACCGCTCAGGCAAGTGCTGTAAGATGGCTACCTCGTTGGCCATCTCCTTGTTGATCTGCAGGTGCTGGTACCTGGGGGCAAGGGCAATAGTAGTTCCTCACCAGCCCCCTAATGCCTGCCTCTATTCCTTCCATCAGGGTTCAGCTAAGCTTCGGCCAAGGACCCAATCACCCTGAGATCTCACAGGGGTCATGGGAACACTGGATAGTTGGCTGATGAATATCTTCACTCCAGGATCACTTCACAGATATGTTTTGACCTCTTCTTCCCGACCCAGGGCCTGAAAGCCTCCACCAGTTTACAATGAATAAGACACCCTTTATCCACTGTCAAGTTTACCCCCCCTCCACCATTCAGCAACGCCTCATCGCATCCCACTGATACCTACTTCAATCATTGAACCCTGTATCTAGAGGCCCTCTGCTTTAGCTCCTAACTTGCTGACATTTCCTTTTGTTCATCCTATTGTATGGACACGTATGACATAGTCAACCATCTTGTTGGCCATCCCATGGGAAGTATGGCTCTTCTCCCTTTACCCCTTCCAGGGCCTTCTGAGCCCCCCCAGGCAGTGGCAGTTTTTATTCCAGGTTATCCTTCCTTGGGTATGAGTTCCTCTCCCTATCAATCTCTTATCCAACCCAGCCCCCTAAGTCCAGATGCAACTGGTAGAAGACATTCTTTTCTAAGCCCCACCCAGCAACCCCCCCACCCCGATGAATGCCATGCCCTAGTTGCCCTGCCTGGTCCGCTAGGCAATAAGGACCCAACCACCTTCCTCAGGCTTTATCCAGACTACCTCTCCGTGTCCTGGTCTGGGGCCCCAGCATCCTCACCAGTCAATAACTCGCCGCTCCAGCTGGCAGTTGACATTCTGCTGCTTCATGTACTTCTTCACCAGTGCGTGGTCCGGGTAGAAAGCTGCATCTGCAGTGTTCATGTTGTAGATGACAGAGCTCATGCTCCCCATGATGGTGGCAAAACCCATGACAGCCAGCAGGAAGTCGCCCACCATGAAGAGGTACTCTTCCTCCCGCGCGGGCAGCGGTATATCGCCCACGGTGGTCAGGATCAGTGTGGAGAAGTAAAAGCTGTAGAGGTACTGGCGCCGCAGACGCTCAAAGCCAGGCTGTGTGGGGTCAGGGTACACCCAGGCGTCACGCCCGAAGCCCAGGTACCGGGACAGGGCAAAGTATAGGCAGCTGTTCCAATGGATAACAACAAAAATGTAGAGCATCAGCTTGGTGATGCGAAAGATGTTTGGGTAAGCTGTGCGGGTCTCTGTGCGGTCAAAGGCCTCAAAGAGGCGGGGCACACGCAGAAAGCGGTTCAGCCTCAGCATGGGGGTGTGTGGGCCCAGCCACACATAGGCCACATCTGTGGGCATGAGGGAAACCAGGTCCAAGAAGAAGCTCCAGGTGCAAACATAGTGACTTGAAATCCTGCCCTTGTCCTCCACCAGGATGCCCTGGTCCAAGAATCCTGGGGATGGGGAGGCGGAGACAGGCTGGGGTCAACGATGAGAAGGGGTCAGGTATGGGGCTGAATCAGGCCACCTGCCTGCTGCTGTAATAAGGGTGAGGGTGGGCAGGCCAGGGTAGGACAGGGAGACAGACATGGGGACAGGGTGGGGGTGGGCATAACCTTGCTCCAGGGTTTCTGGAATGGGCACAGGGGTGTTGTGAAGCATGGAGACATGTGAAAGTGCTCTCAAGGAGAGAGTCACTTCCTTGTGACTAAGAGGCCCTCTTTAGGAAGGTAACATGGAACAAAGGGTCAGCCTTGGGCTCACTGACCTGTGTGGAAGTGTACCACGATATCCAGTAGGTATAGCAGGTCACTTGTGTAGTCCAGCACTAACCAGGCCACCAGATAACTGTGCTGCAAGTCAGGAAAGCAGGCTCTGTGTGGCGGGGACAGAAGAGATTGGTTCAAGAGCACCCTCTGTGCAAGGCAATCTCCCCAAGGCACTCAGCACTCTGCCCTGGGCCCTCTCTTCCGTGCTACCCCTCCTTCCGGCCTGGCCCAAGGGCCTGCCCCTTTCCTTGGCCTGACCCTTGAGCCCTTATCTCTGCTTAAGGCCCTTCTTTCAGCATCCTTCCGAACCTGCACACGATGATGATGAGGTTATACATTACTGGGAAGACCATCGTGTTTAGCCACCAGTAGTAGTAATCCCCAGATGGGTCTAGGACAGGCAGTGACTTCCTGTGGAAGGAAGAGGAGAAGCAGGGTTTCACTTTTTTCACCAGACATTCATTGTTGAGTTTGTCACCGGGGACATCAAGAAGAATCACGCTCCATCCAGTCAGGTGGACAGATTGGATGCAGGGGGACCAGGATCTCTCACCTGGTCTTGGTTGGGGCAGAGGGGCTGGACTCCGTCGTCTTCACTTTGCTGTCCTGGCTCATGCTTCCGTGGCCTGGTGCCTGGATGTGGAGTATCCAGGGCCTCTGCCTATGGTGCCTGCCTGCCTGTCTGGAAGAGGCTGCCCTTGGTCTCCCGCTGTGACTCCTCTGCCTCTGACTTCTGAAGCTCTTAGCAACACAACCAGGGCCAGCCCCTACTGAAGGCGCAGAGGCAGTGTGGCCCCAGCACCCCGCCCTGTCTCCCAGGGCCTGGGCTTACACCTGCCCAGCTAAACATCTCTAATGAGGTCCCTGGAGAAGGTGGGGGTGCATACCTCAGAAGTAAGGCTGGGCCTTGTTTCTTCCCCCACCCTGCCAAGCTGCACGACTTAGGGGTCCTCTAAGTCAGGAGAGGGGGCTGCCAGTATAGGCTCAGACAGTCATTCTGTTTTACTTTGTGCAAGTTCTCTGCTTGGGCCCATTATTTATTCATTTAACAACTATTGACTGAATGGCTCATTTGTGTCAGGTGCTGAATTAGTCTCTAGGGACAAACAAAGCTTGTCACATCAAATGTGAGCTCTGTTTTCATTATCTGCACCCTTATCTACGTCCATGCCCACTTTACCTCATTTTTTTTAAAAAAGATTTATTTTAGAAAGAGAGAGTGTGTCGTGTGTGTGTGTGTGTGTGTCTGTGTGTGTGTGTTTCTGTGTGTGTGTGTGTGTGTGTGTGTACATGGGCAGGGGGAGGAGCAGAGGGAGAAGGAGAGAGAGAATCCCAAGCAGACTCTCTGAGCATGAAGCCCGTTGGGGGCTTGATCTCATGACCTTGAGATCCTGATCTTAGCCGAAATCAAGAGTCGGACTGCTTAACTGACTGAGTTACCCAGGCACCCCCCACCTTACCTCATTCTTACTGGATGAGTGTGATGGGGGCCATTATGTGGAGGTTTTGCCCCATTCCTTTCCTGTTACCTCTAGTACCTGATCCCATCAGCTATTCAATGTGTTATCTAGATCCCCAACCTCCTTCAGTTTTCCCTTTCTATGAACATGCTTAAATCTCTCCCACACTAAAACAAACAAAAAAATCCTGAAAATTCTCCCTCAACCTGCTGTCCCTTTCACTTCTATCATCTTTTCTCAGTCAACAGGTCATAGTCGGAACACAAGCCAATATTATGCTCAATATTGGGGATAAAAGATGAATGAAACACACCCCCTGCCCTCTAGAAACTCAGAGTTCGGTAGGGGAAATAGTCGGGTAGCTAGGCAGTTACGTATCAGTTTGATGGGTACTCTATTAGGTGGATATACATAGGGCTGTTACACTATAAGAAGGGTCCCAGTTGAGCCTGGGTTCTGTAGGATGAATAGGAGTTAGGTCTAGGGAGGGGAGAATGAAGAGCAGCAGAGGCAAAGTGCACAGCGTGTGCAAAGGCGTAGAGACTTTAAAAAACCTGGGTGACTGGGAGACATCAACTGGTTTCTGTAGAGAACGTGAGGGGCTGGGGGTGCAGAAGGAGGCTGAATGGAGGACAAGAGGGCAGCCCAGGGAGAGCTTTCTCAGCCATTTTATAAAGCTGGGGATTTATCTTAAAACAATGGAGGACCTGCAAAGTGTTTTGCATAGTTAAGTGGTATGGTCAGGTATGTATTTTTGGAGAGTTTCATGGAAGAAATGTCTATAGTTCACAACATTTTATTTTATTTTTTTTGGAATCCTCTTTTCCCATGGCTTCTGTGACACCATAATTTCTTGGTTTTCTGTTTATTTTTTCTTAGTCTTTTCATAAGCTTGTCTGTCCATCCTTTCTGTGTTGGCGTTTTTAAGACCCTGACCTAGGCCTTCCTCTCTTTCCATGCTCCCGGCTCTCTCTGGCCAATCTTGATCGCCCACAGGATCTTCTTTCCCATCTACTGACTCCCAGAAACTCTGAGCTGCAGACCCATCTATACCACTAACTGCTCGCTGGATGTCCTTACTTGGATATACCACAGTCACCTTTAGCCCTTTGGGTCTATAATTGAGCTCATTATCTTCCTTCATCTGTTCTTTCTCTTATAATCCCTCTTTCTGGTCTTTCAGGCCAAACATCTAGCACTAGTATTTATTATTATTACTATCATTATTATTATTATTGTATGACATTATGGCAGTTTTTAAAAATGGTCACAAATTCTTTGACACTCCTGCCTTGTGACTGTTTCAACCAATAGAATATAGCAGGAGTGACTTCTAAGGCTGGATCATAAAAGGCTGTGCAGCTTCCTTCTGGTTCACTTGGGAATGCTCGCTGTCTGGAAGCTCCCCATCAGGCCACTCCTTCTTGGAACCTAGTTGCCATATTGTGAGAAGTGCAAGCCACAAAGACTAGTCATGTCTCTGTACTGTGTTTGACAGTCCCAGCTGAGCTCAGCCTTTGAGTTGTACCAGCCCAGGCATCAGACATGTGAAGAAGAGTGAAGAAGCCTCAGATTACACTAGCCACCAGCCTCAAGTCACCCCCCAGGCATTCGGGTATCTTATATGAGGCCCCAGGCATCATGGACTAGAGATACACCATTCTTGCTGTGTCTTGGTTGAACTCCCAGAATCTGTGAGCATAAAGAAATAGTCGTTGTTTTACACTACTAAGTTTGGGATGATTTGTTATGCAGTATGGTAGCCAGAACAAACATATATATTAAAAAAGTGCACATTTCCTAAGTATACAGCTTGATGAATTTCATAAAGTGAACACACCCATGTAACCAGCACTCATAAGAACCCCACTCTGCCCCCTTCCAGTCCTTGCTTTTCCAAGCATAATCACTAGCCTGACTTCTAATACCATAGTTGTGTTTTGCCTGTGAATGAACTTATATAAACTAAGCATCAGTTTTTAATCCTTTTATTTTCCTTTCATATGCATCCAGGCATCAAGCCCTGGTGCCCTGCCTTCTAATGTCCACATGTCCATTTCTCTGTAACTTTACTACTTCAGTTTCGGCCTTACCAATTTGACCATGTATAAAATTCTTTATAGTTCTCTGTTATCCCAAGGATAAAATCTAAACTCCTTCACATGGCATACAAATCTCCCATTCCTGACCTCTGTTCATGTCTTCAGCCTCATCGCTAGTGTTTCCTCTGCATGTTGCCTGGGCTCCAGACATGCTGTACTGATTGTAGTTCCCAAAGCACCTCCCCCACCTGTTGTTCATTCTTCCTTGCCTTGGTATGGGCTGATCCAATTCTTTTTCTTTTTAAATACTTTTTATTTTAAGCGAATTTCAGGCTTACAGAATGTTGCAAAAAAGGTGCAGAAAGTTCCCGTAAACTTCTTAGCCACATTCCCCTGTTATCATCTTATATAACCAGAGTACAATGATCAAAACCAGGGAATTAACATTGGTAATAGTTCGAACTAAACCACCGACCTGATCTGAAACTTTCATTTCTCTTAGTTTACCATACTCTTGCTTGTTTCTCTGTTGAGACATCATTTACTCCTGAAGGTTTCCCTAAGCCCCTTTTGCCCTTCTTTCCCTTAAGGGCTGAGGTCTTGGAGGGCAGATATGGGTTCTAATTGATCTGGCTGGCATCCTGCCTGGTGTGGAGGTGCTTACTCCGTGTTCCTTGAGTTAATGAACAGACGGTGTCCAAGGCGGATCACGGGGCAGCAGGCGTTGGGGAAGCTAGGAAGGGGCGGTCATCGGCCGGGTACAGTCCAAGCCGTGCGCGCAGATGGGGCAAAAACGACCTAGTCTGCAGTCAACCCTCTCGTGGGCTCAGCTTTTCCACAGGCCCCGCGCACCTACTGACTCCTCCCCTCAGACCTACCTTTCGTGCTAGCTCCGCCCCGTCCAGCCCACTCTTCCACCCTAAGCACCGCCCAGGACCACTGGCCCCGCCCCTCCACGCTAGTCTTTCGGCCTCTGTTCTCTCCTAAGCCCCGCCCTTGGCCTTTCCGTGCCTCCTAAAGTCGCGTCCCTCCTTAGGTCCCGCCTTCTGCCCTCTGGTTCGACCTTTCCTCCTCAGGCTCCGCCCCCGCCCTACGGGCCTCCGCCTCCCCAGAAGTCTTTCCCTATGACACGCTGGAGTCCTTCGGAGGGGCGGGGTTTACAGCACGAAGGGGCGGGACCTGGGGAAGAGGCGGTACTCCTCGCTCGGAATGCCGTCGGCGACCCCGCCCCGGCGCTCGGCCGTTGCCAGGAAACAAGCATCGGCGCTCCGGCTCTGGCCGGGTCCAGCCAATGAGCTGGCACGCCACTGCCCAGCGGTGCGTCGCTGGGCGGTTACGTGGGGTGCGCGGGGGCGCGGGTTGCGTGTGGCGCGGGGCGGGGCGCGGCTGGTGCGCCTGAGGAGCGATGGCGGCGGCCTGAACTCACCTAGGAGGGCTGCGGCGCTCGGGCCTGGTCAGGATCGGGGTTCTGTGAGTGAACGGCAAATATGGGCCGCAGGGCCCGGAGAGGCCTGTGAGGGGCTGAGGGACTGGGGAATGACGGCACCGGATTTGGTGACTGTACTGGTCATGAGGGGACAGGGTGAGGGGCTGGCATGTGGTAAGGGGCCGGGTGTGAGTGTCTAAGGTAGGGGAACATCTTAAGAGCCTAAGGGTGAGCGGGCAAGTGAGGAGCTGGGCAAGAAGAGGGGCTAGGGATGCTTTTCGAGGGGCCAAGGGAAAGGGACTTGTGAACACGGTTTAGTGAGGGGCTGAGGCACCTGTGGGCAGGGGTGAGGGCAACCCTGGGGCCAGAGTGGGGCCTCTGCGGGGAGGGGAGAGTGAAGGGCAAAGGCGGGAGCGTGCGGGCTGGTGGGGAATGGGTGAGGGTGTTGAGGCTAGGGCATGAGGGAAGGAATGAGGATTGTGAGGCTCGGATAAGGTTGAGGTTGGTTTTGGAGCCTACTTCGATGGACTGTCCTGCCCAGTGCCCTGCCTAGTTTCAGACCGAGTAGGACAGCTTGGGTGGAAATGTTGTGCACTTGACTTTTGGAGGACAGAAAAATGAAGGCGTCATGGGCAGTAATAATTATGATAATGAAAATTATTTTTGAGGCTTAGTTTTCAACCAGAGTAATAAACTGAAACTGCCGGTTTCTCAAGTTCCTCTTTGGGACTCCAAACTTGGAGATGGTCCCTCTCATGGAGGTTTTTTTTGGGGGGGGGGGCTACGACTGCCTATGTTTGTTTTCTGTCCACTGCTTCTGGGCAGCCTTACTCCGATGCTGCTCCTCACCTGTGCTTAGTTGTGGGGCTCTTATGGTTGTCATCTAAATTGGCCTAACCATTTTCAGTTGCTAATTCTACTTTCATGAGAGTCACATGGTTTGTTACATACAACACTATATTTAGGCTCTCAAACAGAATGGCTTTGCTCTCAGTTTCTTAGTTTAAAAAAATTCCGCTTTATTGAGGTAAATTTATATACAATAAACTGCTCATATTTAAAATGTGCATAAGTTTCGCCATATGTTTACATCTGTGAAACCATCACCACTTTCAAGATACTGAACATTTCTACTGCCCCCAGAAGTTTTCTCCTATCCCTTTGCAACTCATTCCTCTGTCCATGACACATTTTTGGGTTTACTTTATTAGTATTTTGCAGGTCCCTTTCTCCCTGCCAACCCACACTCACACGAACATTTTAAAAGTTCTAGACAGTTGGGTTGGCACTCAGTTATAATGGACCCTTCACTTTCCCACCACTAAATTTTCCTCTCTAGTGACAGTCGACCACAGAGCCCAGATACTTTCCCCCAACCTCTGGGAGATTTAGGCCTTTCCTATCCAGACTGTTCTCTTGAGAATTAGGGGCAGCCCAAGCCCAAGTTGCCATTCTGTTCTAGAGGCTCAGCCTCAGGACCAACTGTTCGGACCCATGGTATGTTTTCATTGCTTCTCTCTGGAGGCCAAACATTTTCATGCTACTGGAACCTTGACCACCTACCCTGATGGGCAGAACCCTGTAGAACCGACATGTATCATAACAGGGTTTGGAGCAGTGATTCCTAAACACTGGGCCAAGGATAGTGCCAGTTCATGGTAAAGATTTCATCCATCCAAGGAGGAAGGAAAGATAACATATGAAACATGAGTTTTTCATAAAGATAAGTTCATTCTGAGATTATTCTTTTAGTGTTAAAGTGCTTTCTGACTGATGAAATAATGGTGACAGTAGATGGTGGGTTTTAAAGAAATGGTCTTATTTGCCAAAATAAGTAACAAGCCTATTTTTAAAATTTTTTAGAAATTATTTTTAATAGTTCCTGAAATGGAGAAATTTAGAGTGATGAAGGCGTGGCTGTTGTTATTATGGTTGAGAAAGCCTGTGTTTAGACTAATTCTAGATAACTTCTGACATTTGAACAGCATTCATTCAGTCTCACATTTCACTGGGTTTACATACTTTGTGAAGTATAGATGATGGATCAGATTCATAAACCAGAGGTCACATAGTGATAAAGTGGCAAAGCTGAACCCAAACTTTGGTTTCCTGAGAGTGGGTGACTTGGGGAAAGAAGGTTTGTAGCAGAGAGTGAGAGCCATGTGGACTAAATGGCACCTTAGGTATGGGAAGAGTTGTGATGATGACTTGGAGGACATTATACTGGCAAAAAGCAATTTTTATGATTTGTAATTAATGTGGTTCCAAAAGAGTTAAAGAGACTTTGAGGGTGACATAGAGATGAGGGTTCTGTTTAATATTGTGTCAATGACACGGGAACAGGTATACTTAACACCTGGATCACACTGTGATAGTGGTAGGATGAGTCAAGTCGTCAGAGCATTCTTAGGGACTGTCCAAATTCTTGGGTGTTCTGGAGAAAGCACTGGGTTTGGTAAGCTATATTGAACTGTGTTGAAATAGTAGTGCAGGAAGTAAAATGGATTTTGACTTAGACATACAGCCCAGTGGTAGATCTCAGAAGAAGTAACATAGAGGGTAGTGATGTATAGATAGAAACATGTTTGGAGTGCTGTATGTAACCATTTTTTCCACATCTGCTATACACCAGGCACTCTGCTAAGTGCTGGGAGAGCAAGTTCATTCATTCATATATTAATTCATTTATTCATTCAGCACATACTTTTTCAGTATGTAGTCTGTCATTGTGAAGCTTACATTTTATGAGATAACAAGATAAATAAGACACGGTCCTCTGAGGTCTCAAGGAATTCTCAGTCAGGTTGGGAGAGGTAGATACATGGGAAGATGATTTCAATTTAGTGAGAGAGAGTGAAATGCAAAAGCATATCATGGGGATATAGTCTGTCCCTGTGTCATATATATTCCATGGTCTACCATGTATCTGCACAGGTATTACAGATTTATACATCCAAAACAGCACTCAGTGTCTTTGCTGAGAGTGTGCTGTTGTATCACATGCCCTGTCTCAGTCCAGGCAAGGACTTCAGTGTCCTCTTCATTCTTTCCACTCCTTAACCCCCTGTTATTTAATCACTCACCAAAATCTTAATATGTTTCCCTCTAAATTATTTTCCTCTTCATCTCCATGGCTACATCTTAACTGTTAAAGCTTTAGTTTACTTCTTCCTCCTCTCTCATCTGGATTCCCTCCCATCCCCCCAACAGTCTCCTGCCTTCAGACTTGCTCTTTTCTAGTCTGTCCCTAGAATGGCCTTTCTAAAAATACAAACGTAATCATGGAGCTCCTCTGCTTAAAAACTTTTGGCTCTTTGTGTTCTGTAGGACAACATCCAAATTCCTTAATATGGCATCATTTGGCCTCAACTCACCTCTCCAGCCTCATCCCCTGCCACTCCCTACTTTGTGTTCTAGCTTGAATAAATTGTTCACAGTTCCCTAACAAACATGTTACTTTTTTGAGCCTTGAGATCTTTGTAATAGCTGTTTCCCTTACTAAGAATACTTTTTCTTCTCTGCCCAGTGAACTTTCCTTGTTCTTTAGGATCTAGTTCATTCTCTCCTCCTCTTTTTGACATCTTCTTTGTCATCATCACCCAAGAGGGGCGGAGAAAGAGCCATGTGTGACGTGGAGATTCACTGCTGTAAAGGGGAGTCACCGTGTTTGAGGTTCACATTGTATAAAGGCTGTGCTGGAGTCAGGTGAGATTCCCTGCAAGAAGCAGAGGTTCTTGAGGAGAGGGGAGGGAGTGAGTTGGGAATGTGTCTTATATGTGTAGGCTGATGGATGGACAAGCAGGGAGGATATGTGTAAGCTGAGCTCTAGGTTAGTAGGCTCCTGTGAGGTACCCACCCCCCCGCCCTTTTGTACTCCTATGAGGTTTTAATCAGATCTTTCTACCTGAGTATTTAAGGTAACGGCTCATTCATGCCTCTTATGTTGGTAATCAGTCATCTTGCCTAGGAAGAACCATTGTACAATGGGAGAGAAACCCCCGGACTTTACTGACCTGTTTTTGAAAGGTCATTTTGGTCTCTCCCTGTCTGCTGTAGGTGTTGCAGGTATATCCCTGCTCTCAGCTCCCTCCCTCTCTTGCCTCTCCCAGGGCAAAGGTTCATAAGGAAGGCTGAACCACTTCCTGCCCTGTGCCTGCTATTCTGAGGTTGGTGGATACCCTTGCTGAAAGTGCCTGTAAGGCTGTATTTTGTGCTGTAAGGTGAGTGACTGACCTTGGCTGTTTGTGGGTCTAAAGATCAGTTCTTTCTTCCCCCTTTTCCCCTGTGGCTGAGCCTGAAAATAAATCTGGGAAGAGGGGTCTACTCTTTTTTCTAGACTTTACAATGAGAGGAAAGGACACAGTAATAGGGTGGTGATTCCATTCTCTTTGTCTCGTTTTGAACTTTGCACAGTTAACAGGGAATGAGAGTCTTAAGTAGGTGACAGGAACACCAAGCTATGGTCTTCTTTTGTGTTTTTGCAGTATGTGAAGGGGGCCCAGGTTAAGTGTTAGCTTTTGTGTTCTGAGACACTGATTTCAGTGTCGCTCTTCTCTTTGAGGTCTTTGAGAGTTGGAGATGTGGGGATGAAGAAAGGTCCTGGAGGCTATCCCCTTTGGGTCTGTGAGCAGTGCCCTTTGCTGGTCAAGCAGTGAAGCAGAAGTGGGCACCCCAGTTATATTGCAAGGTAGGAGTTGGTTGTTGTCTTTGGAATTGAGTTCTAGGAGCAGAAGGCAGTTTAGTTTTGGACATGTTAAGGCTTGCTGAGACTGGATGCTTGGTTCTTCTTCAGCTCATCAGAGTATGAGTGTGGGGTGGTAGGGATGGACATGTGAGAGCAGGTTAGATCTCCTCTCAGTCAGAGGTGAGAATACCTTGGTCAGATAGGATCAGGAGAGGGAAGGGAGAAAGGAAAATGTTATTTACAGAGCACCTGCTTTTTATGCCTTGTGTGTTACATAGGTTATTTTGTTTTTTAAAACCGTAACAGTACTTCATCAGGAATTTATAGATAAGGAAACTGAGGCTCCCATGTGTGAAGTGATTTATTTAAAGTCACACAGCTGGAAAATGGTGGACTGAGATTCAAACTGGAGCTCCTGTTTTACCTACTACTTTGTGTTACTCTTACTTGACCTTAGGGCCTCTATTTATTTTCAGTCCTCAAATGAGATATGATTGAAAAAGGATTCTCTAACCAGTAATGCTCTTGTATCAGTTAGGGTCCTTGCACGGGGCACATCGCACACATTTGGTTTGGGAAGAATTTAATAAAGGGATTATATTTACAAAGGCATGGGTAGAGTTTAAAGAAACCAGCAAGGGGGGGACGCAGTCTCCCAGGGCTACTAGCAGTGAGAGTGCTACTAACAGGGGACCTTTCTTACCAGTATTCTCAACTGTTGGCTTTGCTCTCCCCAGCTCGTGCTTAAGGACTTGGGCAGACAGAGAAGTACCTTTTCCAGTACAGCCCTGCTGCGGGTAGCTACTAGAGTGTACGACTGTTGCATGGTTTATAGGAAACCGTGTGTGAAAGACCGAGCATCCGTTCTGTGTCTCCACCGCGTTCTCACTCCTCTTCTTTGCCACCCCCACTCTCTTGGGCGAGTGAGTGAGGGGAGGTTCGGTGGGTGGGGGGTGGTAGGAGATGTTAGCGTCCCTGTTTCAGATTTCAGATTTACCTGAACTGGCACCCATCCTTTATTACTACTTCCCTCCTTTCTCAGAGAGGGTTACCCTCTTTCTCAGACGAGTCCTGTGTCTATCTGATTTCTCTGGCAGTTATCCCCATCTGATTTATTATCCACAGCCCGTTACTTTCTTCATACTTCTTTTCCTCACTTGACAGACATACTTGAGGCTCTCCATCCTGAAATAAAACAAAACTAAAGTATAAAAACTCTTTCTCTTGACTCCTTACCTCCGACCCCTCCTAGCTTCTTTAAGCTATTGCCCTATTTTCATCCTTTCCTATGTCACTCACTTCCCTGTATTGCATGTTACACTTCTTTGGCTCTTAGTCATTCTTTAACTAATTATTTTCCTAAGTTTATCTAAAACTTGATTGCTAAAACTGACTGATCATTTTTAATCTTCCTTTTGCTTAGTCTCTTTGTAGACCATACATTATGGCAATCTCCACTTTCTTGAAACTTCCTTACCTTGATTTCTAGGTTATCATTATTTCTTGGCTTTTCCTTCCATTTCTGGCTAGCTTCACAGTCCTCAAAGACACTCCTCCTTTGCTTTCCTAATTTCTGGTTTTCCCCAGGATGTCACCCTCAGCTCCCTTCAAGGTCTGCTGTTGTCCTTGGATGATTTCATCCATCTATATAGTTCCATCTATCACCTATAAGCTGTTGACTCCTGGATATATATCTGTAGCCTTGATTTCACTCTTGAGCTCAAGTGGAATATTTCTATTTGCTTTCTGGACATCATGGATATCCTATAGGTGTCTCATAGCATAACGTGTCTCAAACCTTAACAAAGCTTATTCACCCTTTTTTCTAAAACACCTTTGTTGTGTGTTCCTCACCTATTAATGGCATTATCTTTTATTGAATCTCTTTACTTCATATTAGGGTCTTCTCTTATCCTCCATCCATTTGTCAGGTCTTGTTTGTTCAGGCTAAGTGAATGCAGATGATCTGCATTTGCATCCCAGCCTTGCTACTTACCAGTTGGCTAACTTTGACAGTATATTTAACCTTTGTAGGTTTTGACTTTCTCATGTGTAAAAAGGAGATACTAGTACATCTAGAGTTTTAATGGGGTTTAAATGAGCTACTACATATAGTGCTTAGAGTAGAGCCTGCCATGTAGTTAAGTGCTCAATATATGTTGGCTATAATTATTTCTCATTTAGCATTCAGTTCCACAAGCATTTTTGAATGCCAGGCACTGTTGGCACTGTAATTGCAAAGAAGAATGAATGGTATGGTCCCTTTTGAGGGAGCTTGCTATTATTGGCAGGGATATTACAGGTGTAAATAATTTCATTATCACCTGGGACATGCTAAGATAAAGGTGAATCTCATATTTATCTTTTCTAATCTTGCTCTTACCACCTTACTTGATCTGTCATCTGCCTCTCGCTGTTCTACCTTAGACTGCTATCTGACATCTTTTTAAAAGCGAATTTGATCTTGTCCTTTCCTTGTCTAAAAACCTCCTTTGTTTCTGGGGTGTCAGTAGATAAAACTTAAACTTTTTAACATGATACTCAGTGATAATTATAACCATCACACATATTTACTCTTCAACTCAATAATGTTTCTTCCTTCTCTAAGTACTCTGTGATTAGGCCACCCCAAACTTGGAATGGACTTTCAAATTTGTCATGTTCTTTCACAGTGCCATATTTTTGTACATACTGTTTTTAATATGAAGGCCTTTCCCTCTGCTCTCTTTGTGGCCAGTATCTCATTGCTAAAGGCTTAAGTCAGATATCACCTCTTTTCTGGAATCCTGTTATAATGTCTCAGGCAGAATTAATTGCTTTTTTTCATGTCCCTGTAACTCTTTTGTAAATACCGCTGTTTATAATAATCATTGGAGTTTTTGTTTATGCTCCCCCATCCAACTGTTTTTAATCTGTCTTCATATTTCCATTGATTATTTAGCAGAGTACTCAGTACTTTATCAGTATGGATGTACTTGAGTTAATTGGTGAGTGAGCCCTGCCCGCTGTTTAGGATTGGCCCTGCCCTTTATTGTAAGACTGTCTCCTGTTCTATAGGTTTCCTTAAGCCTAGTTGCTACCTTCCTTTAGTTGTGAGTTGGTAATGGTGAGAGAGCCTATCTGGGTGGAAGGGGATTGTGTTAACATAACCCGAGGGCAAAGTATGGGGCTGGTGCCAGGTCTCTGGGTTCCTTCAGCCTTTGTTGAGCTTAAAGAGGAAGGACAACTGAACCACACCTTTCCTCTGAAATTTTTGTACTTGTGAGAGATAATAATGCTCAGGGGGTGAGGGGTGCGATGGAGAAGGAGCTGTGAGTTATTGTGTAGGCCAACAGCTGTTTTGGTACTTTTCCCCTTTCTCTAGTGAGGGTGTCCTGTCATGTCCCCAGGAATGAGTGTTGGATATATCTGGCAGGAGCTGGGTATATGTGTGTGAATGTGTCCCTGTGTTCTTTGCGGGAATGAAGATTGTTCTGCTCTTTTGGTTTGTTCTGGATTTCCGCCTTTTATGTGTGTATTCAGCTGGTTAAGGGTCTGTTGGGTTATTTCCTACTGGGTAGGCTTCTAGGGAGGGACAGTGATTGGTAGAAAAAAATTTCTTCCTCAGTATTCCGAGGTGGCTGGAGTCAGATCAAGACTGTGGAGGGGGGTGGGAGGCAAGACTGGAAGCATGGAGACCAGATTGGAAGCTATTACAATAGTAAGACATGCTTTGAGGGTATAGGTGATAGGGTTTGCTGATGAACTGGATATTGGAATTAAGGAAAAGAAGAAATAAGGATGGATGCCCAAGTTTTTGGTCTGAGCATGTAGGTGAATGTTGGTATCATTTCTTGAGATGGAGAAGGCTGGAGGAGTAACAGGTTGGGTGGTAGAAGTGAGTTCTGTTTTAGACACATGACATTTAAGATGCTATGTGTGTGCATGTGTACGTGGAATTCTCAGTGGATTGGTGGCTCTGGGTTCTTCCTGTTGGGGAGTGGAGAGAGGCAAACTCCTGTTGATCTCTTCCTTTCTCTCTCTCTTTGAATTAGATTTGCAGGTCTGGACTGGGCAGTGACCTCTGGGCTCACTTCTCCAGCCTGGTGTATCCTTTGGCTCCATGGCCAGCTACTGGCTCCTGCAGGCCGGATGAAGCAGACTAGAGACACAAGTGGAGAAAGCCTCCGGCTGGCAGACTCTCAGAGTGTGGCCCTCTGGCCGCTGGCCCTGCCCAGCCTGCCTCATGGAGAGGATGAACTGGCTGAGCAGACTGGCCTCCCGGGGCCCTGGGCACCGTGTCCCTCAGGGGGCCAGTCTGCAGACCCCCGTCATGGCTGACCCTGAGACCTGCCTCATGGTCTTCAAGAATCACTGGTCCCAGGTAGGAGATTCTATGCCAAATGGCCTGATCTACTGGCTGCCTGAGTCCTTCCAACCTTCCGTGTTCTCTCACCATCCCATTTAGTCATATCATCTTAGATTCCTGCTCTCTTGTCCTGTTCCTCTAGGCGGTGCGAATCCTGGAGCGGCAAGGTCCTCGGGCAGCTCCTGGGGGGGCAGATGATCTCAGTGCTGTGCGCAACCACACTTACCAGATGTTGACACTGCTGGTGGAAGATCGTGCTGTCCCCTCAGCCCCCACGGCCCCTGGGCCCTTGCTGGAGTTTGCTCTGCGTGAGGACCTGCTAACCCGTGTGTTGGTGTGGCAGCTTCAGTGGGATGAGCTTGGGGACGGGGTTGAGGAGCGGCGAGCTGAGCAACTGAAGCTGTTTGAGATGCTAGTGAGCGAAGCTCGCCAGCCGCTGTTGCGACATGGACCGGTTCGTGAGGCTCTGCTGACCTTGCTGGATGCCTGTGGCCGCCCTGTGCCCAGTAGCCCAGCACTAGATGAAGGCCTGGTGCTACTTCTCAGCCAGCTGTGTGTGTGTCTGGCCCGGGAGCCTTCATTGCTGGAGTTCTTCCTACAGCCACCTCCTGAGCCTGGAGCTGCCCCCCGTCTTCTCCTCTTTTCTCGCCTCGTTCCCTTCGTCCATCGAGAGGGCGCACTGGGCCAGCAGGCTCGTGACGCCCTACTCCTGCTCATGGCTCTGTCAGCTGGGAGTCCCACTGTGGGCCGCTACATTGCAGATCACTCTTACTTCTGCCCGGTCAGCACCTCCTGGGATGGGGGGGTGGGGTATCGTGTGTAGACATTGTCCAGCACCTTGCTATCCAGAAGATGTGGTGGGGCTATGTATGGGGTCCTCCTTTAGGTAGTAGCCCCCTAGGTTTGAAAGCAGCACCTGGAGTTTGGGTGGGGATGAAACATGGCTTAGGTGGATAGCATAGGTACTAAGGCTCTTCATGGGCCAATGTTCCCAGGGCCAGTGTTTCCAGCACATTCGGTAACTAAATATCTGCTTTGGGAATAGCTCTTTTCCCACTCCTGTCAAAACTCTGGGTTAATAACTCCCCTGCTCCCCTTTTTTTATATTGTCTGAGCTTTTGGTAACCTGTCCTTGGTGATGGCCCCCAGGTGCTGGCCACAGGGCTGAGTGCCCTGTATTCCTCACTGCCCCGAAAGATTGAGGTTCCAGGGGATGATTGGCACTGCCTGCGACGGGAGGACTGGCTAGGCGTGCCAGCCCTTGCGCTGTTCATGAGTTCCCTAGAATTCTGCAATGCAGTCATTCAGGTGGGACTCGGGTTCCCAGGAGGTCTGGTGTTTGGTCATTCTGGGCAGATGGGGGGAGGGGGCACATTCCCTGGAATTCTGCTATTCTGCCATCGTGGGGGTAGGGTATTCTACCACTCCCTTCCAGGCAGTGGCCACCTCACATTCCTCCTCCCTCTCTCTTGCACCCCTACAGGTGGCTCACCCTTTGGTGCAGAAGCAGCTAGTTGATTATATCCATAATGGGTTTCTGGTGCCTGTCATGGGCCCTGCCCTGCACAAGGTGAGAGTTATGGGTGGCAAGGCAGATTAGGGTATTAGGCTGAGGGGTGGTGACCTGAATGCCAGGACCAATGTGGGAGGCAGTGGGCTGGGTACCCCTCCCTTTTTCCCTGTCTGCTCCTGCTTCCTCCTTAGAACTCAGGGAAAAATGACTCAGTGTATGTGCAGGGAAGCCCTAAGTCTCCAAACTTTCCCTTCCCTTCATCCAGACCTCAGTGGAGGAGATGATCGCCAGTACCGCCTATCTGGAACTTTTCCTACGGAGTATCTCAGAGCCTGCTTTGCTCCGTACCTTCCTGCGATTCCTGCTGTTACACCGGCATGACACCCACACCATCCTTGACACCCTCGTTGCCCGTATTGGCAGCAACTCCCGGGTATGGCCCCTACCTCTGTCCTGGCTTACCTGGGTGAGCCATCTTCTCTCTCTGACCTTTGTTCTGGGAGGGTACGCCTGCCCTTCTTTGGCCTTTGTCTCCAGCAGTCACTTCAAAGTTAGGTGGCATTTCCTTTCCAGTATTAAACTTTTGACCATTTTGGGTACAGATTTTAGTCTGCTCCCTTGCTTTTGTAATATATGAATCTAGAACACAGTTACTTTTTCTGGATAGCTGGCTGCTCATCATGACTAGAGGTTTTGCCATTGTGCTATACTTGCAGCATTGGCCTGAGGTTCTCTTTAGCTGTGTATTGTTCTGTGGCCTGCTGTGGGTGACTCGAGATCAATTCTCCAGGTTTTGTGTCTGTTTTGATAGGTGATCCTGCTGCTTCTGGTATGCTTAGCTTTTCTCCCCTGTGGATTTGCTGCATTTGAACTATAACTCGGGGCACCCATCCACCCACCTACCTACCTACTTAAACATTCCCTTTTCCTGAACATTTATACTGAATGTTCACTACATGCCTTACTGTTTTCTCGTACTAAGGATAAATGGTAAACAGGGTAGACATGGTTGCTGACTTCCTGGAGCTTTCTTCAGAGATATACAAACCCATTAATAAAATAATTAAAAATTGTGGTCGTTGTTATGAAAAAACTAAACAGCGTGCTTATAAAATAATAGGGTGGTCAGAAACCTCTCTGAGGAGGTGACATTGAGCTAAGACCTAAAGGTCATGAGGGAGTTGGCCTATTGAAGAACAAGTGGAAGAAGAGTCTGGGCAGGGGGAGCAACATGCAAAGGATATGAGATGGGGGTGAGCTGAATGTATTTGAGGACATGAAAGACCAGTATGAATGGAGGAATAGTGAGCAAGGGGGAGAAGGAAATGAGATGAAAGTTGAGAGGCAGGTAAGATTCAGATCATGCATGGCCTTGTAGACCATGGTGGGAGGTTTGGATTTTAACCAGTAGAAATATATATGGAAATGGGAATGAGTAGTTTCCAAGTAATGAAGACCCAGAGTCTTTCTAGGGGAATAAAGCATTCGTTTAGTCATGGATTTTATGGCATTTGAAGGAAACAAAAATGGTTCCAAGGGGCGCCTGGGTGGCTCAGTCATTAAGCGTCTGCCTTCGGCTCAGGTCATGATCCTGGGGTCCTGGGATCGAGCCCCGCATCGGGCTCCCTGCTCCGCGGGAAGCCTGCTTCTCCCTTTCCCACTCCCCCTGCTTGTGTTCCTTCTCTCACTGTGTCTCTCTCTGTCAAATAAATAAATAAAATCTTTAAAAAAAATAAAATGAAATAGAAGTTCTTGGATTACTAAAGATTATGGAAAACTGTTAAGATAATTGAGATACCTTGAGATACCTGTAGTCAGCCTCGTGGTAGGTGAGGTTTCAGGAGAGCTATGAATGACGGAAGGGTATAGAATAACTAAGGGTATCTGAAGGGTATCTGAATAACTAAGGGTATGGATGAGATATTCCACAGTGGATGAGACCAGTGTTTCTGAACCAAGTGCACACTTCAGAATTTGAAAATGGCAACAAGGACAACATACTCTAGGCTCTGCCTTAGCTCTCTTGAATTGTAATACACGGGGCATATGAAACTTTACAACATGCCAAAAAATTATGGTACATGCCTGGATTAATTAAGTATTATTGGTAAAAACCAATAGGGAATAGGTGTCAAAGCTTTAATCTTGTAAAGTTAGCCAAAAAGGTTTATTTCTCATTATGCTAAAGTTAAACCATGGTCTTATATCTGTTTGGCCTGATGGAATGTTCTCTTTGTGTTTTGCGACCATTGATTTCCTTCTTGAGGTTGATTTTTTTTTTTTCCCTATGCCAGGCTCTATCTGTCTTGCTTTTGTCTTAATCTTGTCCTCATTTCTTTGATTCTCTCTCATTGTCTTTAGTTAGTCTTTAGCATTTGTTTCTATTAGTCTTGCATTTGGTCCTCTGGTCTCAGGTCCTTCATGTTCTTGGGCTATTCCTTCTTGGTTCCTGCTTCTTGGAGGAACCAGATTGCTTCTTATTTCAGGATGCCTGTGTTAAACATGCAATTGCTTTTCTTTCCATTGTTTGGCCTTTTTAGGCATGATTCTGTTGCCCTGACTTTGAACTTCTTTAAGCTTGTCTTTTGTGGCTTAAAGTGAATCATGCTAGGTTGTCTTGTCTGCATACCTGTAATTTCCTATTGCTGTCATAACAAATTACCACAAACATAGTGGCTTAAAACAACACAAATTTATTATCTTGTAATTCTGTACATCGTACGTATGACACGGATCTCATCAGGCTAAGATCAAAATGTTTGGTGGGGCTGTGTTCCTTTCTGGAGACTCTAGTAGTAGATCCATTTACTTGCTAGGTAGGGTTGTTGGTAGAATTTGTTTCCTTGCAGTTGTAGGACTGAGATTCTCATTTTCTTGCCAGCCCCCAGCAGAGGACCATTCCCAGATGCTGAGGCCAACCAAATTCCTTGGTTCGTGGCCCCCTTCCATCCTCAAAGCCATCAATGGTGGATCAAGTTTCTCTCATGCTTCAGATTTCTTTTCCTTTTTCTTTCTGACCCAGCTGGAAAAGGTTCTCTGTTTTTAAGGACTCATGTAATTTGATTGGGCCCACCTGGGTAATCCACCTGCTCTCCCCATCTCCGATTCCATAACCATAATCATATCTGCAAAGTACCTTTTGTCATGTAAGGTAAAATACTCACAGGTTCTGGAGATTAGGACCTGGACATCTTCGGGGGGCCATTTTTCTACCTACCACACAACCTTTCAGTGAGTGTTTAACTAGCAAGGAAAACATTCCTTGCTAGTTAAAATGGTCAGGGTAAATCTGAACGTTTGTGCTGTCCAAAGTGTGAATTGCTATCTCATCTCTTTCCCATCGTAGTTGACTTTTAATCCTCCCACAGTCGTTTAGTAACTGATGAGCACCTAGACTGTGCAGTGGTGCCCTGGCCTAAGACTCAGTAGTTGGTCTTCAGGGAGCTCCAGGTATACTTGCCATGAGGGAAGTAGAGAGAAGGTGCTGTGGGGATTTAGAGGAGTGAGGGAGTGCTTACACATGTCTCTTCTCTTCCCCTCTCTTCGCCGAGCCACAGAAGAACCACCTTATTTTCTAAAACAAATGGTTTCCTCTATTCTGGACCCACCTATTTTTTTCCTTTTCCTGTCAGCTGTACTTGAGCTTCTCTTTCTTCTACCTTCAGAGATACACAGTGTTGGAGAGGTGACTCAGACTCCCTGTTCACATGCCTGCCCACTTCCCAGCTGGGATGCTTCCAGGTTCCCTCTGGCTTCTTGTTGGTAGGCATTTAGTTACTGTGCTGCTGTGGTCTCTGCCGACAGGCATTCACTCAGTTATCATATTGCTGTTGTCTCCTGGTAGTCATTCACTCAATCCCAGTATTTCTTAGGGTCTCTCTTCATGGGTTCTCATTCCATTAAGTACTGCTGGAACCTCTGCTGACTGGTGTATATAGCCAGTGTCTGCTGACATGTGTGTAGTCTGTAGAAATACAGAATCTGACACATGGTTCATTCCTATCTGAACAGTGAAGTCTTGCCTATAAAGATCATATGAGTCTTTATTTAATAATTGAAGGATTATTATGTGCCAGGCCCTGTGTACATTGTTACTCTAGGAGTGGTTGGTTGGGCCTGGGGCTGGGGGTTCCCATTTGGTAAACATCTTGGAGGGTAGAGAGCTCTTATGGTGACTCCCTCCCTCCTCCCCCACCTCCCCAGCTCTGCATGGTCTCTCTGAGTCTCTTCAGGACCCTACTGAACCTCAGTTGTGAGGATGTCCTGCTGCAGCTGGTTCTCAGGTACCTGTGGGGGCAGGGCTGAGGGATGGCTGATCCTGAACCCTCCAGGCCTTGTGCACTGCTGGGTGATGGGTTGTATTGGGGTTGCTCATGTGTTTCCTCTCGGAGCCTGGCTTAGTCATGTAGTTCCATTGGCTTGATGTTCTCCCAGGTCCTGTCCTTCCTGATCTATCCTGTGTCCTTTTTCTGCTGTCTTTCCCAGGTATCTTGTCCCATGTAACCATGTGATGCTGAGCCAGAAGCCAGCTGTACGTGATGTGGACCTATATGGACGGGCAGCAGACAAGTTTCTCTCCCTAATCCCACGCTGTTGTCGGCATCGTGCCCCTAGCCCACCCCATCCAGACCATGCCTCATGGGCACGAGGTGGGCCTAGCAGAGAGGCAGGGAGAAGGGAGGACACCACGGGTATGGCCTGGGTTCTGGGGAGCCTAGCAAGAAGGTGGGACTAGGGTGGGGGGAGGGAGGTTGTGGCCATGAGTGGCATTCCATCTTTGGGGAGGTCGATGAGGGGTCTTGCAGGGTGGATTCTTAACTCCACCAAAGAAATATAGCTGCTGAGTAAAGCTGCTCCTCTTCTTCATTCCTGTCCTGTATTGTTTCTATTTTCCATTGTTTCTTTGGTGTTGGGGGCAGTGAGAGGGGGTGGTGGATGCTGAAAAGCTTAATTAGGAGGGTGGAGAATCAGCTGCCTGAATAGGTCACATGTCTTTGTTGCTTCATTGCCTTCTCTATTAGTCTCCGTAGGTGTCTTATCCTTCCTCCTAGCCCTCTGTCTCTTTGATCGCTCTTATGTTTTTTCCCTCTGTAGGCCCTGGAAGCCCAAGTGTTGACTCCTCTTCTGTGGTGACAGTGTCCCGGCCCTCCACACCATCTCGACTGGCCTTCTTCCTGCGACAGCAGAGTCTGGGTGGCTCGGAATCCCCAGTTCCAGCCCCTCGCTCACCAGGGCTTGCTGCATCCCCAGCCTCCAGCCCTGGCCGAAGGCCCAGCCCTGTGGAGGAGCCTGGTGAGCTGGAAGACAATTACCTGGAGTATCTGCGTGAGGCACGCCGTGGTGTGGACCGGTGTGTCCGAGCCTGCTGTACCTGGTCTGCCCCCTATGATGGCGAGCGGCCCCCTCCTGAGCCCAGTCCTGTTGGCTCCCGGACTAAGAAACGCAGCCTACTGCCTGAGGAGGACAGGGACAATGTGGGGGAAGGGGAGGAGGAAGAGCTGGGGAGTGGGGGGCTTGCTGGGGGTGCAGGGGAGGGCCCTGGCCTCCTGCCCCCTCCCCAGCTCAATGGGGTGCCAGGACCATGGCCTGAGGGGGCCAAGAAGGTTCGTCGGGTGCCTCAGGAGGGAGCTGGGGAACTGCCAGAGGGCACTTCCGAGGGCATGGCAGGACTAGAGGGCTTTGGGCAGGAGCTCCGGGAACTCGAGGTGGCATTGAGCAATGGGGGGGCTGGCTCAGAACCCCTGCTAGAGCCTCCACTACCTCTTGAGGAGGAGGAGGCCTATGAGAGCTTCACCTGTCCCCCCGAGCCCCCTGGCCCCTTCCTCAGCAGCCCTTTGCGGACTCTCAACCAGCTGCCAAGCCAGCCCTTCACTGGTAAGCTACTTAGCCTAGGCCTTCTCCTTTGTATACTCCTTGCATGTACTTGACATGTTTGTGCTAATATCTGAGACTTCTTGGCCATGTCGTTTCTGTGTACTTGCCTAGCTCCTCATCCATTTTGCTTGGGTCCATTCCAGATACATATTCTGTTGTACTTATGTCTCTGTGTTTGTGTATACGTCTTCCATGCTTGTGCTGGTTTGAGTATTGATTTATGTCTGAGCCTTGTATGTCTGTCCAATGTGCATGTTCCTCCTCTTCCCTAGTCTGGCCATTTCCTGGGATTGTGATCAGGATGTTCTGTGTTTGGTGTTTCCTGGTGAATCACAGCAATATATCTGAATAATATATATGGAGTCATACATGCTATTCTGTATGTGAGGCACCTGTAAGCCATGCTGTTCCATGCTGTTCCCATGTTTGTCTTGGGTGTTGGGTCTCCTGTCAACTTTTCTGCCCAGGATCAGCTCTTCTGGTGTTTTTCCTGTACTCTGCCCTGGCCTCCTTTCTTCTCCCTGTCTTCTCCGAGAAGGACTCAATTTCAGGTTTTTCCGGTTCTCTGTCCTTGTACCTTGTTGGTTGCTATGACTACCCAGTAAGACTTTCTTCAAGTCTTACGGTTAATAGTAAGGACTGAAGCAGATAGAGTGAAATACCTCTTTGAGGGCAAATGACAAAAGTGTGGCCCCGAGCTCCCAAGCGGAGTTCTTTTGGTCTTTCCAAAGACCCTGGAGCTAGACCTGACCTGAGTGGCCGGGCTAACTCCTCTTTGGTTTTTGTTTGAGAGCTGGCTCAACCATTCCTGCTCTTACCTGGTTCTTATCCTTACTCTCCTTACTCTAGGGGCCAAAAAACCACTTCTAAGAAGCAGCGTAGTGCTTTGGACTAGACATACCTTGAATTAGTGTCTGTTCATATCACTGCTGCATTTAAACAACTTACCGTGATGCTGGTGCATTGGGAGAACTCAGCACATGGTAGCTTTTTACTAGGATTATCATCTCTTGGGTGCATGGCAGATGTAAGTTGACCAAGGTATCCACCCTTCTTCTGGTTGTTTGCAGTCAAGTTATCATGCCTTGATCAGTCCATGTCCTAACTGGGCCTGGGATATTCTGCCATCCTTCTTGTACAACACCAAAGCTTCTGCTCGAGAGTCCTGACAGTTCCCTCTTGCAGGCTACAGAAAATGGCTTTCCATTTGTTTAGGCTTTGCTCCTTCCTGCTCAGTACCACCAGAAGGTGGTATGCAGGTTTTACCACATTGTTGAAGTGTCCCTTTTCTTCTTTGTAAACTCATCTGAGCTTTTTGAATTTTCTCTTGCAAGAGAGTCTCAGGAAATGAGAGAAACAGAAGGAAAAAGTTATGGGGTATCTTAGGGACCCTGTTAAACTAGGGTTGTATGGAGCTAAGACTAATCATGTGCATCTGGAGTGGAGAATGTTCTAGGATCTTTTTCAGAATTCACTGCCTCTTTCCCTTCATTGTTCTCCTGTCTTAGTTCATAGTGCAGTTCTTAGGTATAATCCCTTTTCCTCACAGATCCCTGGTCAGACAGACTGTGATGGTTCTAGTAGATCATTCTAATCCCTTCTGTTTTCCTCTTCCCAGCACTTTGCTTAATCAATTTTCTCTGGCTCTGAACTAAACTCTTTTACCTTCTTGGTTCTTAGTTCCTGAACAGAGCTGATTTCTTCTTTGGCCTTCCAGAGATTTCTCTCCCTATCTTGAAGTTGGCCTGTGTAGTAACCTTTGTCTTTGCTACAGTTCATTCTTGCTTTCTTCTGACCTAGGTGTAGTGCTATCCTCTGTCTTGTGTGTAACCTGATTCTTCTTTTGGTCCCATTCACTTTCTTGCTTGTTCTTTTTCTTTTGTGCCTCTTGGGTGAAGCTTTTTTAAAAAACTGAGAGATGTTATGTAGCTTATAGTTATTACTGAATATGTATAATTTGCTAGATCTTGGGCTAACTGCTTTATAGGAATATCTTTTTGATCCTTTTAGTAATACTGTGAGGTGGGTATATTTCATTTTGCCAAGTAGGAAACTATGCTTGGAGAATTTTGATTCATCCAGTAACTTGTAAAAGATAAACCTGGAATTTGAAACCAGGTCTTTCTGACTCCAGAGCCTATGATCTGGCTCTTCATCTGAAGTGTGTGTAAAGCTGGCATCTGGACTCTTGTGGGTCTATCTGGTGTCTGCCATTTCATCTCCAGAGTAGGTGATCACAGGATATTTAAACATACCCAGAGACTGACCTACAAGTAATTTTCATCTAGTGGTTGGGGTGGTCTCTTGGTTTTGGGAAGAATGAGCACGATGTGCATTGTGTTTAGGCCTGTATCCTTGTACCCACTCCTCCCAGGCCCCTTCATGGCTGTGCTCTTTGCCAAACTCGAGAACATGCTGCAGAACTCCGTCTATGTCAACTTCCTGCTGACGGGGCTGGTGGCCCAGCTGGCCTGTCACCCCCAGCCCCTGCTCCGCTCTTTCCTGCTCAACACCAACATGGTCTTCCAGCCCAGTGTCAAGTCCCTGCTGCAGGTGTGCGATGCATGCATGCATGGGTGCGTCTAGGCTCCGTGGTGGGCCAGGCCCGCAGCTGGAGTGGCCCTGGGGGGCTGGGAACAGGCCCAGGGGGACTAGAAAGGACTGTCAGTCTAGAACTACACAGAAATGTCATGAAGTTGTGCTTCATAGGTGCTGGGTTCTGTGAAGAATAAAATTGAGAGCTTTGCGGCCTCCCAGGAGGACTTCCCAGCACTGCTATCCAAAGCCAAGAAGTACCTCATTGCCCGTGGCAAGTTGGACTGGGCCGAGGGCCCTGCAGCAGGACCTGCCCCCCGCCGCTCCGATCCCCTAGGTGAGGCCTATCCCACCACTCCACCCCTCTCCCTACCTTCCCTAGACAGCTAATTAGTCCGGGTTAATTAGCTCTTATTAAGGGTGAAGTCTTGTGCCATGAACTGAGGAGTTGCAGAAAATTGAGTCTTGATGTTTGTCGTCTGGCTCTAGTCAGAGGGTAAAATACAGTTATGTCCACCAAGAGCCAAATTAGCAGCACCAGCAAAAACTGTTCTAGGAGTTGAGGATAGGCAAGGGGACAGAGTGGTCTCTAGGTTGAGGTATGGTTACGGCTTGGGAAAGGACATGGTATTTGACATGGTCCTTGAGAGATAGGACTTGGGTAGGCAGAGGAGTGGGGTGGCTTTATTCTTTTGTCCAGGGGACCGCATGAACTATTTAGCTGGAGCAGGGGATTTAGAAGGTGGTGGAATAGCTTATAGTAAGGCTGGAAAGATTTGGCCAGAGCATTAGGTGCTCAGATTAGAAGTTGGGCTGGGTAGAAGTTGTGATCTTTTAGGCAGTGAGAACCCATTGGAGGTTCTTAGATAGGAGAGTGGAGAGATAAGCATGTTAGTTCACGTGGACCCAGGAGAAAACAGAGTGCAACTGTGACCAGCAAGGCTTGAATTAGAATAGTGGAAACAGAAAGGAAGAATTAGATAAGGTAGAAATGGGAAGAAAGTATTGGCAGAGTTTGATGAATGGTTGTGGGGTACAAGGAGGAAGGAAAAGTTAAGTATGACCATGCAGCTTTAAATCTAGATCTTCCATCAGCAAGTGTCTGAGTACTTGCCATATTTGCTCTCCATTGTCTTTGGTACAGGGGACTCGGGGAGTGGTACAAGGACTCAGAGAGTAGGTACAAGATGAGATCTTTGCTTTCTAAGAGCTGACAGTCAATCTAGAGGAGTGACTAGAGAAGTGTCATTAACTGAGAAAGGAAGGTCCCAAAATGTGGTGGATGTAGTGGGATCCAGTGTACCAGGACAGGAATAACTTTGGATGGGAAAGGTTTTTTTTTTCCCCCTTTGAGGCAAATGAGGGATAGATCAAAGGAGGAAGTGATATGTATCCATGGAGTTGTGAGGTGCAGAGGGGAAGGACAGGAATTGAAGTACTTTATTTGCTAATCAAAGTAGGAGACAAAATAATATGCTAAGAGCAAGAGAGCAGGGGTGAGCTGGAGGATCTTGAGAAATGTGGGTTGGGAAGACAGTACCAGAATGGTTCTTATACAGCTGCGAAAACCCAGCTGATGTTCCTCAGCATGATTTCCTCATGGTACAGCACTGTGAATGTATCTTATTTCCATAGTTCTGGTACTGTGTTCACTGTGGAGGTAGATAAGAGTCTGAGCCCTTGAGCTCACAGATTACTGTATGAGGTAGAAGACCTATACACAAGCCATTACAATACAGTGTGATAAAGGCGGTGAAATGGGAAGGCAGTGGACGGCAAATCAGAGGAGGTTTCTCAGAGGGGTGGGGAGAATGAGATTAGGCCAAGGATGAAAACAGTGGGGAGAGTAGAATTAAGGCAGAGAGGGCTACAGAAGCATAAAAAGAGCCTGGAAGGTTTCAGGAAGAACAGATAGGTATGGGTACAAAAGCAGAGGAGGGTGTGAAGGGTTTGGAAGAAGGGTTGGAGGGGCATGTGAGCCTGGTTGTGAAGGGTTTTGAATGCCATATTTAGTAGATTTGTGTAGCATATTTCTGTAACCAGTGTTCGAGATAGAGAATGGGAACTGTAGCATGATCTAGAGACTAAATTCCTACAGTCTAGGCCCTATATATTGGGCAAAGATCCAGAATCAGTAATCTAGGAAGATAATTAGAGGAGAGAGGGCAACATTTTAAATGGTTCATTTGAGTCTAAGCTGAGGTGAATTTGTCTGGCCACATGAAGTTGTCTAAGCTGATGTGAAGTAGGAGGTTGGCTTTGGTGGATATAGGAGGGGGGCTGGTGGTAGGCGAAGTGGTGGCGCAGGAGAACAGATTTTGGAAGGGTAGTAGAGTATGAGACAGGTGGTAAAGCCCCGGAACTGTGATTGCATATATGGCCCTGTGGGTGTGGAAGGAGCAGAGGATGTGGGTCATGTGTTATAGAGAGGCAGAGGGAAGCTGGAAGTGGTCGGCTCCAGTTCAGGAGCATAACGTGAGGGTGTGTTACAGACTGAGGAGACATAGCTTAGAGATGGTAGAATAGCGTTTGGAAAGGGAGGAGTATTAAGAGTCCCTCAGGGTGAGAGGGCGTGGAGAAGGGGTCTTGGTTGGGAATGAAGTGGCTGTGGTGTTGACAGAAGACCGAGGGTGATGGTTGACTGGGTGGGGAGGCTGGATAAAGGGAAGAGGGCTAGGCAGGCAGCATTTTGGTTTTCGAGTCCTAGTTGAGATGTCCCTGAACCCAGGGAGGGGGGCATCTCTCTCAGACCGAGGGAGTGTGCCTGACCCCCGCACCTTCATGATCCCCAATACCCATTTATTCCCAGTGAAGAGCCGGAGGCCGTCCTTGGGGGAGTTGCTCCTGCGGCACGCGCACAGTCCAACCAGGGCCCGGCAGGCGGCACAGGTGGTTCTTCAGCCTGGGAGAGACGGCGCAGGACTTGGCCTGGGTGGGGGCTCCCCAGGGGCTTCAACTCCGGTTCTGCCCCCTCGGGGTGGGGCCCCTGAGCGCCAAGGTGAGGCTCTGCGAGTCAAGAATGCGGTCTACTGTGCAGTCATTTTCCCTGAGTTTCTCAAGGAGTTGGCTGCCATCTCCCAGGCCCATGCTGTCACCTCGCCTTTCTTGTTGGATGCTTCAGAGGAGGGATCTGGCCCTCCTTTCTCAGGCTTCGGGCCCCTCAATCCTTAACTTTCTTCCATGGACAATCAGGGCCTCATGTGGCCTGGGCCGGGGCCACCGGTGTAGGCTCCTTTTTATGTTTGGAGGCAGTGGCAAGAGGACTTTTTAATTTATTTCCGATGAATGTTTTATGGAGAACTTGTTGCAATATGTATAAAAGGGAAATCTCTATTCTGTGCTCATTCTTCTTTCCCACCCTTTTTTCTGGGGCTGTGGTCCCAGGAAGGTTGTACATAAATGGGGAGGTCAGGGGTACTTTGTCTCTCGTGAGGACATTGGTGCCAAGGTTTCGAGGTGCTTCTCATGCCCTTAAAGGGTGAGGGGGTCATGGAGCCTAGGGGAAAAAAGTAGGGACTCTCCATCAGCCCCCAGAAGGAAGAAGCAGCATGGGCCAAGGATGGTTTTGGGGAGCAGCAGCTGATGTTTATTGGGGACCAGTATCCCTATGCCAGATATTGGGGGCCTCGCCCCCTGCATCTCTCGCTTCAGCTTCATTCGTCGCTGTCGAACTCTGAGGACAGACCCTGCAGCAGGGGCAGGGACATGGAGTGCCGGTCGGGGTCCCCGGGGCCCCCACCCTGGACTCCTGGTGGGGGGCTGCGGGGACTGAAGAGCCAGTTCTCTGCCAGGGTTGGGGATAGTCACAGCTTGACTCATGCCCTGGTCTTTCTGCCTCCCTGGTCCCTCCCTGGCCCTCTGTGCTGTGCCCACCCCCTCACCAGGACCATGCTTCCCCCTCGTTACCCCTGGCTCCCTCACTCCATCCCCCTCACTGGGATCCAGTGTGGAGTGAGGGGTGCCCCACACATTCCTGGGCACACACTCCTATATTCCCCATGCCCTCTCCCCTTTACCCGATCTCATCCCTCTCAGCTTCATATCCTCTAGCAGTACCTGACAACATCTGGGGTCCCCTGCGGAAGGGGTTTCGGCCCCTGTAGGAGAATCTGGTGGGCCTGCCCTCTGGCCCTTCCTGAGGAGGTGGTGTAGGTGGGGCTGGGACAGGCGGGGGTACATCAGTAGCTTCAGGGGTATCGGCAGCGATTGATGTGGGGGCCAGAGGTGGCATGATGCCGAGGTTGGGTCTGACCCAGTTGGCACCGTGGGGCAATGGATCTTTGGTCAGAGGCTTCTGTGATCCCAGCACTCCTTTGGGGTGCAGTGAAAACTTGAGGCAGGAGAAGGCAACAGGCAGTGACCGTTGTAACCGGAGCAGCTGGGGCTCACGGGCTGTAGGCAACAGCTCCAGCTGTAGCCAGGAACAGGAGAAGACCTGGTAGATGACATAGATACTGTGCGTACTTCGGAGCCAGGGAAGGTTTTGCTGTAGGCTCACCTGCCCTGGCGGCAGTAGCAGGAAGGCCACCTTCTTGCGCAGGCCACCCATGTGCAGGCGGATCCGGCAGGGCTGCCCATCCAACAGTCGCATTTCTTCATAGGGTATCTCTGCTCGGCCGTTTGGTGAGTATTCCCGAGTGCAGTGGGCAAAGGCACCCTCAGACCCTGCCTGCTCCAGGAGGTTTGGTAGTGGCCCCACTGGTTGTAGTGCCCGCCGACCCTGCCAACCTGGTAAAGCCAGGCGGATGTGGGCTGGGCGGGACTGCTTCACTAGCACACCCAGTAGGTCATAGCAGGCTGCATCCGACAGGAAAGGTACCGCCACTACATTGGGCCCAAAGCGCTCCTCGATAACCTGCAGATGGCCAGTTTACAGGTCAGGGACTGAGTTAGGGTCAGGAGTTACCTGGTAGCCTATTCTAGATTGACCCTCCCATTGTTCACTGTGCAATTACATCTCCACAATGTGCTCAGGCTGTTATGCTTTCTGCTTATTTTATAGTTCTGTCCTGTAGCAAAACCTTGAATGTCTACGATGTGTCAGACCCTGCTGGATACTGGGAGTACATAAAAGCATGAGGCTTTGACCATGTCTTATTATAGCTCAGTCTAATGGAGGAGATGAAGATGTAGACCGTAGTCAGCTAAGTAAAATAATAGAGAGCAAGGTTAAATCACCAGAAGTGATTTAACAGCCTTTGTCTTTGATAGAAGAGGATCAGAAGATTTCTAGTTTCTAGGTGGTAGTACTTGAGTTTTGAAGGAAGTAGTTAGGTAGGAGGATGGTCAATCCAGGGAGAGGATACAGCCAGTTAAAAAACCTGAACTTACAAACTAAGAAGGGCACATTCAGGAACACATCATTTCGTAGTACTTAAACATAGGGTCTGAAGAGCGACAGGCACACAGGAACTAGACGATGAAAGATCTAAAGTGTGCTAACTGACAGGAATTTGATCCTGAGGGCAGTGGAAAGCCATTTGAAGGGCTCTGGGTGAAAGGGACGGGATCAGAAAGGTGCTTTAGAAAGTTACTTTTGAATAGCAAGACAAAATGAGAGGAAGATTGGGTAAGAGTATTGTATAACTGCAAGCAGAACATGGTGAGGCCTTCAACTGAAATAGAACTTTAGGTTATAGAATTAGTAGAACTTGGTCAGTTAAGGAGTATGGGAAAAGGAATCATGAAGGATTAGTCTTAGATGATTGGTTAGATGGATGATGTCGTTCACTACAATGGGCATACAGAGATAGGTTTGGAATGACCATTCTTCAACATCTTCTGCCCTGGCTACAGGGAGTAGTTCTTTTAGGGATTTGAGGCCTCATCCTTGTAATGCTGTCCCAATAAGCTTTTAGGGATTCTAGTTCCTCTTGGTTTTGTCCTTGTCTTGGCTTTTTTGGTTTGATAATCCAGTTCTCCAAAGTTTAACTTCATGACCAACTGGGAAACCTTGTAAGATCCTCTCTAGTAATTGTACGTAGGTATGATCTCGACTCATTAAAGATATTGCTGGCCGAGACTTCTGGCTCTGTGTTCTGCTAGGGAGTACCTAAAATTCCCTCTTTGGGTCCCTTTCGTGTTTGAAATCTATTCTGAAAATACTCTGTTCTACTCCCCTTCCTCAGCCCTGAATTCCCACATGTCTGTCTCCCTACTGCTGGCATTGCCCACTTTGCTGGTCTTCTGGTAGAATTCATCAATGATCCCTTAAGGCCAATCTGTTTTTTGTTTTTTTTTTTTTTTTGCTACATAGAGCTGTTTTAGAAGTGCTGCCCCACAGCATAAGAGGAGGATAGCTAACTGATGGAGTTGTGTCTGCACTTTGTCACCTAGCCAAGGAAATAAATGGTGCTCTTTCTTAATGTGCATGGAAGAATTTCCCATCATTCCTGTGCTTCATTGAGACATGGAATACTTTCTTTCTGGTGGGGGCGTCAGGCTGAAGAACAGGACTCTGAGAAGGTCCATTTGGGTTTCCCAGGGGTGACAACAGGGCACTGGTGGGTTGGCATTTTTGTATAGAATGCTCTGTCCCATGACAAAAAAAGCGTAGTCACCAAGTATAACTTCAGAATCCTACCCTAGCTGCTCCTTTGGTCCCTAGGATCCTATACAAATAAGACAAATATAGGAGTGTCCCCAGGAGGTATCTCTCTAATAGGATTTTGAGAAATACCTGGTTCTTATGGTCTAAGTGTCTGCTAAAAGGTGAATCCCTAATTTAGCTGGAGGCTTTTTCCCAGAATATAGACATGAATTTGCCTTGGGGGTGGGGGACGGTTATTAGGCTCTATTTCTTACCCTTGAGGCCCCCAGTAGTTATCCTAAAATAGGGAAAATAAGATTTCTATGCTAGGGTGACTATTCTTGGTAGAGTCATCATTTGAGAACACTACCTGTTGTTCCCATTGCAGTTTTATTTCTGGGTGAAAGTTCTATGGAACATAGAGGCCTGCAAATTTAGATCTCTCAGGGGCAGCCCGGGAAAATGAAAAGATAGGAAGACTATCTTCCTGGATGTACCTTGGCTGGTTTGAATTCTGAATGAGGAGCTCTTGAGCCACATTCTTGTTAGCTATAGGTTCTACAAAGTGCTCGGTAAACTCTCAGCAGTTCTGGAGGGAGGAAACCAGGTCACTCAGAGGTGTCCTGCTCCTTGAATTTGCCACATACCACAGTGATTTATTCTGAATCTCTGCCTTTCCTGACAATTTTCCATTTAAATAGGGAATTTTTCTGATGCTGAGAGATAGTGTAGCTTTCTACTAGTTGATGATCACATTTACTTTCAGCCTAATGAAATGCTTGAGCTTGTCCGGACCAACCTTTTACACTGCTGAAGCCAGGTACTTTGATACTTGGGAGGGCCTTTACTTTCCTGTTTCTCCTTCCCTGGGAAGCTGACCCTCGTGGTGAGCTGCTGCTCCATTTCAAATGGGAGCCACGTGAGCCACATGCTGTTAAGGCTGCTTTGAGTCTGGTCGGCACTACTTTAAGATGGTGGTTTTAAACTTGGTGGGCTGCCTTCCACTAGTGCTTGAAATTCACTATCCTTCAGGTTACATAACTGGAACCTGATCCCCAAATTCTCCAAGTTCAGAAATTGTAGCCATCTAGATTTGGTGGGATTTGTTGGGTACCTGCCACTCAGATACAGCTGACATCTGCCTGCTCCTAAAAATCTACATATTTTGCTCAAAACCCAAATTTCCCATTCTGTGGAAGTTAAAGGTGGAGGAGGTATCTGTGAAGAGGTTGAAGTTCCTTTAGAAAGTTTAAAGGGCCCTTCTTGATCAGCCCCTGTACCTTTTTGACCTCCTTTTCACTACCCATTTGAACTCTATTCTAGAGGATCATTTGCCGTTCACAAATATGCATTTTTCTTTTTCCTCTCCTGGCTTTTGCATATGCTCTACCTTTAATTAGGACACCGTTCACTTACCCACACACCCGCCTGCTCATTAACTCATTTAGTTGTTTAGTAAGCACCATTTATGAGTCAGTAATTCCTTTACCCTGTACATGAGAATAATTTCTATTTGCCTAAAGTAGAATATCACTCCCCAGGAAATCTTCCTGACCTCCTAAGCCCTACCCTGACTTAGCACTTGTTTCAGTTTTCCTCGATTCCAGTTGCCTTTCAAGGAACCTCTTACTGTTTTTCCAATTGTGATGAAATTGGACACTGTATGCAAAGCACTTCGTGCAGTGCCTGGCATGTGAGCAAGCCCTGAGTAAATATTAGGTGTTATTATCTTCAGGCTTCCCACCCCTTCCTACTCATAAGTTGCTCAGACCCATACTCATGCTCAAGGATGATGGGCTGGGGTCTGGGGTCACTTTGTTTTTGGCCCTCTTACTTTATCCTTGATGAGGGTCCAGGTGGCATCAGCTTCATCCAGGGTCAGCAGGTGGGGGGTACCAACCAACATGGTGGGGTGTGGGAGGGGTTAGGCAGGGCAGTGGCTGCTGCAGGAACCCCAAGTTGCCCAGGGAGGTGAGGCCCCAGGCCTTAGGCTTTGACCTACTACAGCATGAGGTCATAGAGGTCCTGTAGATAATGGGGCCTTGGGTGGGGAGAGGGCAGTTACTTTACTAGCCTCACTATGCCCACAGCCCGAGTCCATATCCATAATCTTTTTAAGAACAGAAGTCCTTATCCATTCTCCTTAGGGGAGAAGAATGCAGGTCTGTTTGGGTGCATTTGTATATGTCTGTGTGTGCTTGCATGAGTGCATGTGTGCATGTGTATGTGTTTTTTTCTTGGTCTGAGTTCTTTAAGGAAGCAGAATCAGGCTTCCCTCTTCAGCAGCCTCCTGAAGCAATTTACTGTGTTATCTTATCAGCTGCAGATAACTTCTTTGTGAGGCCAGATAGGGGTCTTGAAGGACGTGGGAGAAGTTTAAATCAGGACTTAAGACTGAGAACCAAGCAGTAGTTCTCAACCTTGGTCATATTTTGGAATTACCTGGGAGCTTTAAAAACTATAGATACCTGGATCCTACCCCCCAGGGATTCTGATTTAATTGGTTTGGAGTGTGCCTAGGCATCAGGATTTCTAAAAGCTCCTCAGGCAATTCTGATGTGCAGCCTAGCTTGAAACCCATTATTAATGAGTGGGTTACAATTGCAATGAAAACCAGGTGTGTGTGTAGGAGGGTGCCATATGAGTGGTGACAATGTGGAGGATAAGAATCTAATTGGGATAATGTTGCCTTAGTAACTGGAGAGGACTTTCAGGAAGCCAGAATTACCCAGGTAAATTTGAGGAAATTTTTTTTCATGTGCCACTCCCTGTCCTAGGCTGATCTGCGTCTACCTGGCACTCTCCTCCTACAGTCCTAATCTGTGTGTGATTTTCCCCTTGTGTCTCTGTCCAGAGATCTCAGCCTGGTGTTTGCTGGAAAGTGGTTTTTCCTTGGAGAACCACCACTCTGGAGAGCCTTTCTAGTAGCTACTCTCCCACTCTGCCTCTTACCTGTCCAAAGAGTCTTCTCTTGAGTCCCTATGGAGAGTCTCCTGTGTGCCCAGGAAGACCGTTTCTGTATGGGGAGCATCCTTTCCTATCCTGGCCCAGCATGTAGGGCTGTCCCATAAAGTTGGCCATCATCTGAACTAGCTGAAGTGGTATGAGGATAAGGCATGGGGAATGGTCCTACATGATGTAACTGGCCTCAGGGGAGGGTAGGCCTCTGTAGACAGAACTAACTGTGTGGGTGCTAGGTGTTTACGCAAAGATTTGACAGTGGGCATGGAACTGTGCTCCAGGAGAGGACTTGATATCAAATATTTGTTGAAGTTGTGTATGTTAGGGGCTATGCCAAACACTTTGAATCCATTATCCTGGTAATTCCTTTTAGTAACCTCTTGAGGTAGGTACTATTATTTCCTCATTTTACAAGTGAATTAACAGGCTCAGAGAGGTTAAGTAGATTAGTGCAAGCGATACAGTGAGTTAATGGAGGATCTGGGATTCAAATCCAAGTCGGCCTAATTCCAGCTTTTAAGTTAAAATTTGAATGGTAGTTCTTTTTGGTGAAGGAAGAAATTGCTGTATCCCTTCTGTTCTCTTGAGTGTATGGTGGGAGGGCGCCTGCTCAGTGGATATGCAAAGTCGTGTAGTGAAAAGGAAGTGGGCAGGATGAGAGAAATGCTGCAATAGGCCAATCCAGAAACCCCAAGCATCTTTTCAGGGCAGGCAAAACCAAATTTCTTCCTCTAGTCCCTCCTAGCCCTACACCAGGAGAGGCCATCTGGTATAGTATAGTTGGCACTTCTGTTCCCTCCAGAAAGGAATCCTGAGTGAGGTAGACAGCAGTGGGGGAGAGAGACATACACCAGGACAAGGGACACAGATGTGGGGCAAAACAGACAGTGCAAGGAGGCAGAGATGCAGAGATACAGAGACAGAGAGTTACTGATAAACACAGGCAGAGAATGATGTACATCCATATCCTAAGGGGATTCCAGAATGAGAAGGGGGTAGATAGGGGAGGGACAGGGATGATGGGCTGTTGGTGAAATGTGAGGAGGATCTCCTTCAGATTTTCACAGAGGGGCTAACAGGGGGAAATTGGGTATAGATGAACTCCTCAGTCAGAAGCCCATATCTTCATCTCTTCTGCTGATAATGATTCTTTAAGCTCCCTGCATTCCACACTGCCCTAAGTGAGACTGTCTTTCCCTTTGGCTCATAGAGTCAGATTGAAAGTTGCTTAAGGAAAACAAATGACAACTGAGTTCTGGATGGGGTTGAGCCTAGGAGTGGGCTGTTTGGTCATAGCCTGCTCATGGGGTTGCCTCCAGTGTGGCACATTCTGGGGTTTCCCTGGACACAGATCATCTGCAACATATCTGAGTAGTGACTGGATTGGAGAGCATGAGAGGAACAAACAGGCAGGGGCTGGTTATTTAGGGAACATGGGGTTCTCTGCAAAAACCTCTAGAGTAGTATAGAATAGTGTTGATAGCAGAGCCTTTGGAGGGATAAAGAGCCTTGACCAGTCTCTTCACTTCTCTCAGGCTACAGGGATAACTGTACAATCCCTGATCCCTTATTTGAAACCTTTAGGGATAGATGTGTTTTGGACTTCAGATTTTTTCAGATTTTAGAAAGGGAATATAGTGCCTTTATCATATATAAAGGAATACCCTAGTGAGATTTAGGGCAGTGCCCTGTAATCAAACATCAATATTTCTGAAGCTAAATGTATGAATATTCACACCAAGTAAGATAAATAAATACTATAAATACCATCCTGACGTTTCAGGTCAGGTTTTGGACCAAAGTTATAAAAAAAACTATTGTTTCTTCAGAGATTTTTTTTTTTATTTTGAAATTGTGGATAAGGGATTATTCTCAGGTTATTGTGAGGAGTAAGGGAGTGCTGGTAGTCTTCTAAACATATCACATGGTAGGTGTGTATCTCAATCCAAAACAAAATACTCATGTCCAAGGGGGTGGATTTTTGGCTTGAAGAAAGAAGGTTCTTGCAATGAACAATGCACAACTTTGGAATCAGCTGCCTTGAGGGGCTGTGCACAACCAGGGAATGAAGGTGCCTTAGACAAGAGGTTTCCTGTGGTGGGAAGGTGACAGAATTCGTTGCTTATGAACATTGACTGCCTAGGATTTCCCTTTTCATGTACCAGAGGGGAAAGGCAAAAAATGTGTGTGTGTGTGTATGTGTGACACAGGACATCACATATACATTTCTTTATAATAATGTTGTAATAAATATCTTACTGCATACATCTGTGTTTACATCTCTAATTATTTTGTCAGGATAGATTATTGAAGAGGAATCCCCGAGAGAAGGTTATGGACGTCTTAAAGACTCATGACCAGTTAGGGTTAGGATTTTGTCACAGTTATCCACAAAACCATTGCCTGAGTTTTTTAACTCAGAACCTCATGAAAAAGATTAGTCTTGAGAATGACTAAGCCCACACTCAAGGACAACTGTAGATCTCAGTGTGACAACACCTCTGAAAATCCTGCCAAGTTTCTGCACTATCTCTTCAGCTCTGCGCTAATGAGGACCTGGTAAGACCCCACGTGGCCCTAGAGAGGATATCACCTGCTTTTTCAGATCTGCAGCCTTCTCTTCTGTGTGGTGTCCCATGGTGTTTGGTCCAGCTATCTGTGCTGAGTGGTCAGCACTACACTTGCCTTTAGGTCTTCATGGCTGACTCCAGTACCTGTGGTTATGATAGTTTTCCCAGAGAGCTTGGGTCTGCCTGTGCAGCGTGCAGCTTTCTCCGACCTTATAATGGTGAATCCCTGTGTTTTGCCTGAGATTATATTCATTCTCGGCTCCATGCTGGTGTGAAAGATCTTTTGTGCAATGTCCCTTCCAGTGTAGAGTCTTAGCCGAAAGTCAGTCCGCTGTTGGGCAACACCATGACACTTATTGTGTAATATCTCTATTTTCCGTTAGCCACAATGGAGCAAAATATTCCTATTTAATCATATTGTACCAACATCATGTGCTTCTAGTGATGTTGACCAGGACAAATGGGGGTGCTGATGTGGATTTTATTTGGGAATTCAGCGTTCTTGGCTGAGGATGCAGAGAAGAGCAAACTGGTAAGAGACCACAGTGACTGGACCTCAGGCAAGCAGGTGAAGTGGTTATGATTTCCTGGGATATCAAAATTTCTTTCAGTTGGACCTCTGACCCCTATGGCTGTAGGCCCAGGAGGAGAAGTTCTAGCAATTAATTCTTGAGATATTCACAGGAGAGTGGGGGTAGGGGAAATAGTAATTACACATGAGACCAAGAGGATTCTCTGGACTGGGAATGGCAAAGATCAGTGTGCTGGCCAAATTTGGGACCCCAATCTGGGCACATTATCCAGAATAAGCCTGTAACTCTTTCCTTAAGGACAGGCTGAAAATAGAATCTGGCTGTAGAAACGGAGAGGGCTGTGATCCCAGACAAGTAGACAAAGACTTGCCTCCTGAGGCAGTGTCACTTTTCCCAGACCCCCAGGTCTAGCATCTGTAGAGGAGCTTTTGTGTGGAACCATGGGGAGACTTAGGTTAAAATGATGGAGGTGGGGGGGGGAAAGTTTTCTTTAAGTTAAATCTTGTGTACTATGAACCATGGTAATTCCTGATCTTATTTTCCTGCATGGTAACGTGTAGCCCCCTGCCTCCTGCCTCCCGAGCAAGATATGTGGATAGGCCAAAGCCTGCAGATGCTAGTGATAATGTAGAGACTTCACAGCAAATATTTGCTGAGTGGTTATCACAGTCATATGTATATAGTAGGTAAAGATGATATAATCCACATCTCTAGGCCCTAGACTCTTCTGTATGTCCCCTCACCTCCACCAGCAGGCTCCATTGTTTTCTGCCCATTAGAACTGGCTTTTTCTGACTGTGAAGGTTTCCAGGAGCCGGTCCCTGATTTGCTTGGTGTGGACCCCATAGATGAGTGGGTTGAGGGCAGGTGGCAGCAGCAAATAGATGTTAGAGAGAAGAATGTGCACAGGCTTTGGGACGGTGTGACGACCAAAGTGATGTGTGAGGTAGGAGAAGAGACCAGGTACATAGAAGGCCAGGATGACACAGATGTGAGAACTACATGTGCCAAAGGCCTTGGCCCGGGCCTCCCGGGTAGGCAGCCGCAGTACAGCATGGGCAATGAGCCCATAAGAGGCAGTGATGCCCAGGAGATCTATACCTGACACGGCCAGTGAAAGCGCCAGCCCATACAAATTGTTGGCCCACGTGGTGCCCACCACAAGCTCTACCACTGCCATGTGTGCACAGTAGGCATGATCTATGGTTTTGGCTTGGAAGTGCTCAAATCGCGCCACCAGCAGAGGGAAAGGCACGACAATAGCCACGGCTTTCAGTGCCAGTGCCAGTGCTGCATAGCCTACACGGGCTTTGGTGACCAGGAGAGGGTAATGCAGTGGACGCCCTACCGCCACAGCACGATCACAGGCCATGGCCAACAACGCACCAGATTCCACAGCAGTCAGTGCATGCACAAAAAACATCTGGGCCAGGCAGGCAGCATATGGCACAGGCCGGGGCCCGAGCCATAGCACAGCAAGCAACCCCGGGGCTATAGATGTAGCTAAGCCCAAGTCTGTGGCTGCCAGTGTGGCCAGGAGTAGAAACATGGGCTGCTGCAGGGTGGAATCTATCTGCACCAGTGCCAGTAGTGTTCCATTGCCCAGCAGGGCCAGCAGATACATGGGCCCAAAGACCAGTGTCAGCCAGGCCTGGGCACCCCCTAGCCCTGGAATGCCAGTCAGTATGAAGAAGGTTGGGCGTGGGAAGGTGGAGTTGGGATGTGGACCTTCTGCCATCCTGTGGGGGGCAAAACTTTAAGGCTCATGGGGGCATGACTTCTGATAGGGGAGAGACGGGGAGAGATTTTGGAGGGTGTCACAGTGACACAGACCCATCCATGGGGTATGTGTATGGGTAGTGCAGGGTTGGGGGATCACAGGGTTATAACTTTCGGTTGGGGTTTTGGATGGATAATCAAGGTCACTACCCCAGCTTGGATGGGAGAATCCTTTGTGCCTGAAAGCCCGTGAGTGTTGTAGGGGGAGAAATGGGGAGACACCAGTATTGAGAAAGGAAGGCCTCCCTGTTGCAGTGGCTGCTATAACTGGAGGTCACCTGAGAGTTGGGGCTGAGATGAATGTTTTTCTTCCTCAGGATCCAAAGTAGAGTCCGTCTCAGTCTCTCTAAGGTGGGGAGAAAGCCAGAGCTGGTTGGGGATCAGGCCCCAGGCTGCACTGTCCTTGACTTACATCCTTAGGCAGAGCTCCTGGCCTCAGCTTCCTCAGCTCCACACTGGGGGGTGGACACAATGATTGTAGTGTTGTCCAGCTTGAACATTCTGGGCATCAGCCCTCAGAGAAGAAGAGTAGAGAGAAAAGGAGAAACAGGAGGAGGAAGATTGGACCTGGAGTGAAGCTGGAAGCCTGCTGTGACAGGAGAAAACCTGCTGCATTTTTGGGCTGCTTACATTATTCTTAACTTGATGCTAAAGGAGTGAACCTGAACACTGGCTGGAGAGTTGAAGCTGGGCCTGGGAAGGAACAGAGAGAGATGACAGCAAAAAAAGGGAGCTTCGACGTCTCCCTTCCTTCTTCACGATCCAGAAAGGGGTCCCACTAAAGGCTTATTCCTGGGGTGCCAGAGGGAGTGGAGGTGCCAGAGGGGGAGGAAATGGCACTCAACCCAGAGTAACAGCCACCTGTGGAAGAAGCGTCTCTGACGTTGGAGGAAGCAGGGTGAGTAGAACTGATTCCACCCAGAATCTAGCTCACGGCAGAAGATTAATAAACATTGAATGAATAATTGAACAAGGAGGAAAGCACCAGCAGAAGACTTGACCGGAGAAAGATCTGAGCACTGTGTGTTGGCAGCTTCTCTTCACCTTGGCCAATGCCTCTGGGGCCCTTTATGAGGCTGTTCCACCTGCTTCCCTCAGGGCCCTTAACCCTCCCACCTGTGCTGCATTAACTCTTCCCTGTGCCGCATTAACTCTTCCCTGTGCTGCCTCCTTGCTCAGTGTGAAACATGGTAACTCAGGAAGTAGAGACGAGGACAAGGAAAGAGACTGATTTATGGGAGTGGAGAGATCTGGGAAAGAGGAACACTTCCTCTGGGAGTTCCTTGCTGACACCCTGAAGTCTAGAGAGAAGACCTTGCTGTATTCTTGGATAACATCGGTCCCCCTCTATTGTACTTACTTCTCTGCTCTCTCTCTCTAGCAGTGCTTCCTGTTAGCCAACATCTCCACGGCTCAGTGCCTCATATGTAGTTGTCTATGAGTAAATACTGCTTTTAATTATGTGGCAGTACTGATGGCCAGGCAGCATTCGCTGACTAACAGCGGCTCCTACTGTTTCAGGAGACTTCGGGAGCCACGGAGATGAGAAAGGAAGCTATTCACCATCAACCACTGGGTACGATTCTGCTCCAACGACACATATCCTAAATCACACTATGCAAGATAATGTAATAAAAAATGGGGCTTGCGGGAAGGGTGGCATTAGGGTACAACGTTCAAAAACTTCGTCAGTGACACATTTAAAAAAAGGATAGGACCCTAATAAAAATGGTGGCACCGTTTTACACATGTTAACTGGTTAGAAAGTGCATAAATACACCAATAAATATGACACATTACCTTGAAAAAGACCTGGAGTTTTCCTTGTTAGAGGCAGCGGGTGAATAATGGAGAAGCGGTGGAAGGGGAGACTACGGTAGTCCCCCTTATCTCTGGTTTCGCTTCTGCAGTTTCAATTGCCCGCTGCCCTCAACCACTGTCGGGAAGCAGACAATCCCCTTTCTGATGAATCGTCAGAAGGTCAGTCGTAGCCTAACGCTACCTCACAACACTGCGTCATTCCCCTCACTTCACGTCCTCGCTAGGCATTTTATCCTCTCAAATCATCACGGAAAGAAGGGTGAGTATAATGCAGTAGGATGTTTTGAGAGAGGGAGACCACGTTCACATAACTTTTATTACAGCATACTGTTACCATTATTCTTACTATCAGTTACCGTGAGTCTCTTGCTATGCCAGATTTATAAATTACACTTTATCACAGGCATGTATGTATAGGAAGACACTGGTACAGGCATACCTCATTTGATTGCACTTTATCTGATTGCGCTTCACAGATAATGTGTTTTTTACAAATTGAAGATTCGTGGCAACCCTGCCTCTAGCAAGTCTATCGGTGCCATTTTCCCAACAGCACTTGTTCGTGTCTGTGTCACATTTTGGTAAATCTCAAAGTATTTCAAACTTTTTCATTATTGTTATATTTGTTATGTTGCTCTGTGATCAGTGATTACAACTCAATGAAAGCTCAGATGATGGTTAGCATTTTTTAGCAATAAGGTTTTCAAAGATTATTTATTTTAGAGACAGATTGAGCTGGGGTGGGATGGAGGGAGAGGGAGAGAATCTCAAGCAGATTCCTGGCTGGGTGCAGAGCCTGGCATGGGGGCTTGATCTAATGACCCTGAGATCGTGACCTAAGTCAAAATCAAGAGTCAGATGCTTAACCAACTGAATCACCCAGGCACCCCTAGTAACAGTTTTTAAATTAAGGTACTCACATGTTTTTTTTTTTTAAGACAAAATGCTATTGCACACTTAATAGGCTACAGTAGTGTGTAAACATAACCTTTATATGCACCGGGAAACAAAAATTCATTTGACTTGCTTTATTGCTATATTTGCATTATTGCAGTGGTCTGGAACTGAATCGGCAGTATCTCTGAGGTATTCCTGTATATATAGGGTTTGGTACTATCCGAGGTTTCAGTCATCCACTGGGGTCTTGGAATGTATAACCGGCAGATAGCTGGGGACTACTGTAATCTGAAATTGGGTGAAATGTTGTAACACCGGATATGGATGATGTGGTTCATAACCTAAGTGGTGATAGATGTTTCAGGTGTGTGCATGTTGGATTTTCCTTTGCTGCTGTGTTCAGCATTTTGAATGCAGTTTTGTGCGTTCACCTAGTTCCTGGCAGAGGGAATCACACATAAGATAACATGAAATTCACATTATACTCCGTTCCCCAATGTGTCAATTGGTTGGAACAAATTTGCTTTTCAAAACCAATTTTATAGCGATCTGACTGAATCTCTGTTGTACCTGGCCCTGTACCATATGGTGAGGATACAGTGGCAATAACAAGACCCTGCTGCCCTCAAGGAGCTCACTGTCTAGTGGACACAGTGATGCAAACAGTTATTGGAAGGCTAGAATTGCGTTAATTCAGGTTAGTACAGATATGGTGGGAGCACAGAGAGAGGAGCCTTTCTCTCTTCCTGGGGAGTCAGGGAATTCTCTGAATTAATAGTAATGGCTACATCCTATGGAGTTTCCTATGTGCAGGCACTGCTCTAAGTCCTATTCCTACCACATGCATTTGCGGTAAGTACAATGATTTACCCCATTTTACAGATAAAGAACTAAGGCACAAACTTGTCCAAGGTCACACAGTTAGTAAATAGCAGTTAAATACTAACTGGATCTGGCCCTAGCATTCTTGCTCTTAGCCACTGCTTTAAACACTTCTGCTGATATTTAGCACATGAATAGTTTTCTAAGATATTTGGGCCAAAAGGATCTGTACCTGGGAGGAAAAGTTCAGGTTGTCCTAGGATTACTGAAGAAGGAGAGGAGCACTTGGGAGCTGGGGGGCAGTGGGTGGAGAGCCGTGAAGGGGATGATTGTGAAAAAATGCCCTTGAGTGACATTACATTCAAACGAATGGGATTTTTGGCTGACATATGCCTGTCCTGGGCACCAACTGTAAAAAAGATTATCCATAAGATAAATCACAGATCCTTTAAGCTCAACCCAATTGAAGTCATTAAGTTCCTGCAAATCTTCTGTATTCTGTGTTGCTCACTGTCTATTAATTCAGGATGTACTGGGGGATATCATTGACTTATCTCTAGAAAAGTTCCTTTGTTGGTTTCCTAGGCCCCAGTCCAACATTATAGAAGCTTTCTGAACACATTTGGGGTCACCTGGCTGGTCTTTCCCTGAGACATTGGGAGGAGTGGATCTGACATTACACCTGTGACCTTGTGGAACTGTATGCCGGAGCCTGCCCCCCAGGGGTGGGATGTCAGCCCTGTAGGGCAGCGAAGGTAGAGTGGGAGGAGGAGGGGGGCTCATTGGACCTCTCAGTTGCTTCTTGACTGGTATGGGAAATAGGGTAAGAGGGCTCTGTTTGGGAATTGACCCTGAATTTCTCACTTCTTTGACTAATGCAGCTACCACCACCATTTGCTATCAAATAGGGTTTCCGGAGATCAGCTTGTGTCCATGTAGGCTTGTTCTGATTTTCTGCTTACAGTGATCAGTGAGCAACAACATGTAGCAGTAAATTACCCATTTATACAATAGATTACAGATTAGAAAATCTTGGTACTAATGGTGCCACTCAACACTAGATCCTCTTCTAGAAACCTCTTAAGGCAAACTCTCAGTTGGCCAAGTCTCAATTCCCAGTTGAGTATGAGACCCCTCTCTGACCACTAGTACCACAATAGCCCAGGCTTCACTTTCCCTCAGTTTCTGGAGGGATAGAGAGATTCTCTATAAGCCCAAGGTAAGATCAGGTGGCACTCCTTATCCATTTTCCCTTCCTCTGCAGTGGGGTCAGTCCTTTGGGTTGACTCTATCTTTGACCATAGATAGTGGTGACTCTAGTGTTCTCTTGCATGCTGAGGTCGTAGTCCTTGTCTCCCAGGTGACACTGTAAGACAGAAAAATTGGGTTATGATGCTGAACACCCCCCCACCGCATGCCTTAACTTGTCCAATCATTCTTTTCCTTCAATGTGAGCCATGGAAGAGGCATTTTCTGACTAAGTCTCTCTGACCAATAGTGGCTAAGGAGACCAGTGCTGGGTAGTCTTCCAAAGACTTTCCTTGCAGAAGATGAGTAGTTCCCTCCAAAGGTTCTCTAGCATTTAGGAGGGGACTTTGGAACTGACTGCATTTGTTGGGGCCATCTTTTGAGAAATTAATTCCCTAAAGTTCTATTCTGAGGTAATAGGTAGCGCCTTTATCTTTTCCACCATTACCTCCCTTCCTCTAAGCTCACATTGCATGGCTGAGACTCTTACAGCCAAGAAAGTACTAACGTCATCCACGGAATCCAGCAAACATTATTAAGAACTCGTTACATGCCAAACACAGTATTATGAATGGAGAAACACCCTCTCTTGTCATTACATTCACACAGCCACCGAGGCCCACTTCCTTAAGAACTCATGTATCTGTTTCCTTTCATCCCCACGGCATATGTCCCACTGAATACCCCACAACCTTATTTTAGAATATTGCAGCAGTCTCACAACTGATACCCTTGTTTTTTTTTTTTTTAAAGACTTTATTTATTTGAGAGAGAGAATGAGAGAGAGAGAGAGCATGAGAGGGGGGATGGTCAGAGGGAGAAGCAGACTCCCTGCCAAGCAGGGAGCCCGATGCGGGACTCGATCCCGGGACTCCAGGATCATGACCTGAGCCGAAGGCAGTCGCCCAACCAACTGAGCCACCCAGGTGCCCCTGATACCCTTGTTTCTAATATACTTCATTGTACTTTCTTTTTTCGTCATACCTTTATTTGAGAAGTGGGTAATATATATAAAAGTACAAAGAGGGGCGCCTGGGTGGCTCAGTTGGTTGGGCGACTGCCTTCGGCTCAGGTCATGATCCTGGAGTCCTGGGATCGAGTCCCGCATCGGGCTCCCTGCTCGGCGGGGAGCCTGCTTCTCCCTCTGACCCTCCCCCCTCATGTACTCTCTCTCTCTCTCTCATTCTCGCTCTCTCAAATAAATAAATCTTAAAAAAAAAAAGTACAAAGAATAACAAATGCACATGTTATCAAGACATCCAGAACTGATCATTATTACCGTTTTGTCCCACTTGCTTTCAGTTCCTTTTTAATCAAGGCAATAAAAGTTAAAGATAAAATTAAAGTCTCTTTGATCTCCTATAATGTTTCATTCTCACCTTAGAGACGGTAATTAATCATGAATTTGGTATATCTTTCTAATTCAGTTTTTACTGCTTTTGCTGGTTGGTGCTTTTAAACATTTACATAAATTATTTCCTACTGTATACAGGAAATTATGTTTTGAGTTCTGCTTGTGCAGCTATACAGATCTTTATCATTCCTTTACATTTCTACATAGTTTTATAGCATATGATTATGCCAAATATTATTTATTCATTGGTGGACTTACTGTTTCTGGCTATTTTGCTATGTATACTGCTATTTAATATTTTTGTACATGCCTCCTTTTTCACATGTATAAAAATTTCTCTATACATCTAGAAGTGGAATATCTGGCTCATGAGATATGCATATTTTCATCTTTAGCAGATTAGTTCTTCAAAATGGTTGTTCTACCTTGTATTCCCACTATCAATTTATGAAAGATCCTGTTTTTTTAACATCCTTGACAACACTTTATATTATCAGACTCTTACCTTTTTGTGAATCTGGTTAATTAGAACTATTAGCTCATTATTTTAATTTATATTTTTAATATATTTATTGGTCATTTATATTTATTCTTCTATAAATTGTCTGATCATTTCTTTTGCCCATTTTTCTGTTCAGTTGTCTTCCCCCCCGTATATTATTTTGTACACTTTCTCTGTATATTCTAGATACTAATCCTTTGTTTTACATTGGAAATATAACCTTCTGGTCTGTTAATTACCTTTTAATTTTGTTTATGGTGTCACTTGTCTTACAGAAAATTTGAATTTTAAATAAAAAGCACATATAGGCCATGTACTTTTGTGTATTATTTAATAAATTCTTTCCTACCCTGAGATTGTAAAGATATTATCCATTTTATGGTGTTTAGATATTTTTATGTTTAATTCTTTTAATCTATCTGAAATTTATTTTTGTGTGTATGACATGAGACCAGGATCTAGTTTTAGTTCTTTGTTTTTCTTAAAAGGAAACTTAGTTCTTCCAGTACTTTTCTGCAATGATATACAATTATTACACACTAAGTTCCTGTATATAATAGATTTAATCTAGGCTATGTCTTTATTACATTAATGTTATTTGCTAATTCCTCACCAGTAATAATTACTGTTAATTGTCTTTATATCTGGCAGGCAAGTCACTCTTTCTTATTCTTCTGTGTGTGTGTTTCTAGAAACATCTTGGCTTTTTTTGTGCCTTTATTCTTTTACTTGATTATTAGAATCACTTTGCTAAGTTCCATGAAAAATCCTATGGGATCTTAGTTGGGAATGAATTTAGTTTTTAGATTAACTTAATTAATATCCTTCCAATATGGAATCTTTCCATTCATAATATATCTTATCATTTATTCAAGTCTCCTTGTATTTTATTCAATAAAATTTAAAGATCTCTCCATGATGATAATGCACATCTTTTGGAAAATTTATTCTCAGTTTCTTATAGCTTTAAAAATCAATTTATTGGGGTAAATGCACCCATATTAAGGGTATAATTTGCTGAGTTTAGACAAATGTATACACTCATATCAGCACCATCCCAATCAAGAAATATAACATTTTTATCATCCCAGAATGTTCCCTTGCTACTCTTTGCAGTTAATTCCCTATACTCCTGGCCCTAGCCCCAACCTCAGGCAGCTAATGGTATACTTTCTGTTCTTATAATTTAGTTTTACTTTTTCTAGAATTTTTATAAATGAAATTATGTAGTATGTACTATTTTTTATATGGTTTCTGTCACTTAACATGTTCTTGGGAGTCATCCATTTTGTTGCAGGTATCATTAGCTCATTCCTTTTTATAGGTGAATAGTGCTCCATTGTATGACTATTTCACAATTATTTATCCATTATTCCTTTGACAGACATTTCAGTTGTCTTTATTTTTTAACTATGATTAATAAAGCTATAGTGAACACTTGCATACAAATCTTTGTGTAGAAATATTTTCATTTCTCTTGGGTAATGAAACTTAGGAATGGTACTGGTATGTCATGTGGTATGTGTATGTTTAACTTTATAAGAAACTAACAAATGCTTTTCCAAAGCAGTTGTACTATTTTGCACTCCCAACAACATTGTACGACATTTCTAGTTGTTCTACACCCTTGCCAACTTTTGGTATTGTCTGTCAAGTTGTGATTTATTGAACACTTACTGTGAGTCAGGCACTGGACTGAGCACTCTCCATGTATCATCTCACTCAATATAATGTCCCTCTGAGGTAGGTACTATCATTATTTCCATTTTACAAATAAACAGACTGAGGGACGTCGCTCCCGTGGCTAAGTAAGTGGGGGGTGGAACCCTTGTGGGACAGTGTGGTCTCAGGACCCTCGGGGTCACAGAAAGACTGGGGGTGCCTGAGTGCGGCAGAGCTCCCAGGTATGGGAGCGGGGGAAGCCGGCTGCAAAGACGGAGCTGAAGAACAGGCTCTCAGCTCGGGGTTGCCATAAACTGATCTGTGGCACAGTTGGGCCACTGCTCTTCCAGCAGGGACCCAACAAGTGGCAGATCCGGGGAGACTCCCCTTCTTCCCCTGGGAGGAGTGGCGCGGGAGCGCACCGCAGGGATCTGCTGGGTTTGGAGACCCCACACGGGGTCATGTGCCAGAGATAGAAACGCTCAGTCACAGGCTGGGTGAGCATGGAGTGTGGCCGGAGACCGGGGAGACGGGAGTGAATGACTGCTTTTCTCTGGGGGTGCACTGAGGAGTGGGGCCCCGAGTTCTTGGCTCCTCCCGGGCAGAGATTGGGAGGCGGCCATTTTCACTCTCGTTCTCCAAAATTGTATGGAAAGCTTGCAGGGAACAAAAGCTCCCAAGAGCAAACGTGAGCAGATTACTTAGCCCTGACTGGCAAGGGCAGGGCAATTCCACCTCTGGCAAAGACATTTGGGAACCACAGCAACAGGCCCCTCCCCCAGAAGATCAGCAAGAACAGCCAGCCAAGACCAAGTTTACCAATCAATTAGAACAGCAGAACTCCAGGGGCGCCTGGGTGGCTCAGTTGGTTAAGCGACTGCCTTCGGCTCAGGTCATGATCCTGGAGTCCCGGGATCGAGTCCCGCATCGGGCTCCCTGCTCAGCGAGGAGCCTGCTTCTCCCTCTGACCCTCCCCCCCCTCATGTACACTCTCTCTCTCTCTCTCATTCTCACTCTCTCAAAAAAAAAAAAAAAAGAACAGCAGAACTCCAGCGCTAGGGGAATACTGCACATAGAATTCATGGCTTTTTTTTACCATGATTCTTTAGTCTTTCAAAGTTAATTTTTTTTTTACTGTCATTTTTTTTATTTTTTATTTTTTCCCTTTTTCAACCAACATCTTATCAATCCCGTTTTTAAAAAACATTTTTATTTTTCATTTTTAGAGTCATATTCTATCCCTTCATAGTAGTTACCCTTATTTTTGGATATATATATGTTGTTCTCTCTTTAAAATTTTGAGATACACTTTCTTCTAACAGATCAAAATATACCCTAAATCTCTAGTGTATGGCTTTGTTCTGGTCTCCTGCCTGGTCATATTCTCTCCCCCTTTTTTTTGTCTTTTTTTTTTTTTCTTTTAAATCCTCTTCTTTCTTTTTTCAAACAACTTCTTATCAATTCCTTTTATAAAATTTTTTATAACTTTCATCTTTACCATCGTATTCCATTCCTTCATCGTATTAACCCTTATTTTGTACATATATAAGTTTTTCTTTCTTTAAAATTTTGGGAGGCACTTTCTTCTAACAGAACAAAATACACCCAAAATCTAGTGTGTGGCACTGATCTATGCACCAGTCTGATCATATTTGATCATATTCTGTTTCTTATGTTTTGTTCTGTTTTTGTTTTTATCTTTTTCTTTCTTTCCCTTTCTTTTCCCCCAGTTTCAGGTCTTTTCTGATTTGTTTAGAGTATATTTTCTGGGGATGTTTTTACACTGTTAGCATTTTTTTCTCATTCATCTGTTCTCCTCTGGACAAAATGACAAGATGGAAAAAATCATGTCAACAAAAAGAACAAGAGGCAGTACTGACTGCCAGGGACCTAATCAATACGGACATTAGTACGATGTCGGAACTAGAGTTCAGAATGACGATATTAAAGATACTAGCTGGACTTGAAAAAAGCATGGAAGTTACTAGAGAAACCCTTCCAAGAGAAATAAAAGAACTAAAATCTAACCAAGTCGAAATCAAAAAGGATATTAATGAGGTGCATTCAAAAATGGGGGCACTAATTGCTAGGATAAATGAGGCAGAAGAGAGAATTAGTGAATATAGAAGACCAAATGATGGAAAATAAAGAGGCTGAGAAAAAGAGAGATAAACAACTACTGGATCACGAGGGCAGAATTCTAGAGGTAAGCGATACCATAAGACGAAACAACATTAGAATAATTGGAATCCCAGAAGAAGAAGAAAGAGAAAGAGGGGCAGAAAGTATATTGGAGCAAATTATTGCAGAGAACTTCCCTAATGTGGGGAAGGAACAGGCATCAAAATCCAGGAGACACAGAGAACCCCCCTCATAATCAATAAAACTAGGTGAACACCCTGACATCTAATAGTAGATCTTACAAGTCTCAGAGACAAAGAGAAAATCTTGAAAGCAGCTCGGGGGAAGAGATCTGTAACCTACAATAGTAGAAACATTAGATTGGTAACAGACCTATCTACAGAGATGTGGCAGGCTAGAAAGGACTGGCATGATATCTTCAGAGCACTAAATGAGGAAAATAGGCAGCCAAGAATACTATGTCCAGCTAGGCTGTCATTGAAAATAGAAGGAGAGAAAAAAGGCTTCCAGGACAAACAAAAACTAAAGGAATTTGCAAACATGAAACCAGCCCTACAAGTAATCTTGAAAGGGGTCCTCTAAGCAAAGAGAGAGCCTAAAAGCAACATAGACCAGAAAGGAACACAGACAATATACAGTAACAGTCACCTTACAGGCAAAACAATGGCACTAAATTCATATCTTTCAATAGTTACCCTGAATGTAAATGGGCTAAATGCCCCAATCAAAAGACACAGGCTATCAGATTGTATAAAAAAATAAGACCAGTCGATATGCTGTCTGCAAGAGACTCATTTTAGACCCAAAGACACCCCCCATTGAAAGTGAGGGGGTGGAAAACGATTTACCATGCTAATGGACACCAACAGAAAGCTGGGGTGGCAATCCTTATATCAGACAAATTAGATTTTAAAACAAAGACTGTAATAAGAGATGAGGAAGGACACTATAACCTAGTTAAGGGTCTATCCAACAAGAAGATCTAACAATTGTAAATATCTATGCCCCTAACATGAGAGCAGCCAATTATATAAGCCAATTAATAACAAAAGCAAAGAAACACATCAACAACAATACAATAATAATAGGGGACATTAACACCCCCCCCTGACTGAAATGGACAGATCATCTAAGCAAAAGATCAACAAGGAAATAAAGTCTTTAAATGACACAGTGGACCAAATGGACTTCACAGATATATTCAGAACATTCCATCCCACAGCAACAGAATACACATTCTTCTCTAGTGCCCATGGAACATTCTCCAGAATTGATCACATCCTAGGTCACAAATCAGGTCTCAACTGGTACCAAAAGATTGGGATCATTCCCTGAATATTTTCAGACCACAGTGCTTTGAAACTAGAACTCAATCACAAGAGGAAAGTTGGAACGAACTCAAATACATGGAGGCTAAAGAGCATCCTACTAAAGAATGAATGGGTCAACCAGGAAATTAAACAAGAATTTAAAAATTCATGGAAACCAATGAAAATGAAAACACAACTCTTCAAAATCTTTGGGATGCAGTAAAGGCAGTCCTAAGAGGAAAGTATATAGCAATACAAGGCTTTCTCCAGAAACAAGAAAGGTCTCAAATACACAGCCTAACCCTACACCTAAAGGAGCTGGAGAGAGAACAGCAAATAAAACCTAAACCCAGCAGGAGAAGAGAAATAATAAAGATCAGAGCAGAAATCAATGAAAGAGAAACCAAAAGAAAGTAGAACAGATCAGCGAAACTAGGAGCTGGTTCTTTGAAAGAATTAAAAAGATTGATAAACCCCTGGCCAGACTTATCAGAAAGAAAAGAGAAATGACCCAAAATCAACAAAATAATGAATGAAAGAGAGATCACAACCACCACCAAAGAAATACAAACAATTATAAGAACACATTATGAGCAACTCTATGCCAACAAATTAGATAACCTGGAAGAAATGGATGCATTCCTAGAGATGTATCAACTACCAAAACTGAACCAGGAAGAAACAGAAAACCTGAACAGACCTATAACCACTAAGGAAATTGAAGCAGTCATCAAAAATCTCCCAACAAACAAAAGCCCAGGGCCAGATGGCTTCCCAGGAAAATTCTACCAAACATTTCAAGAAGAATTAATACCTATTCTTCTGCAACTGTTCCAAAAAATAGAAATGGAAGGAAAACTTCCAAACTCCTTTTATGAGGCCACCATTACCTTGATCCCAAAACCAGACAAAGACCCCATCAAAAAGGAGAACTACAGACCAATATCCTTGATGAACACGGATGCAAAAATTCTCACCAAAATACTAGGCAATAGGATCCAACTACATTAAAAGAATTATTCACCACGACCAAGTGGGATTTATCCCCGGGCTGCAAGTTTGGTTCAATATCTGCAAATCAATCAACGTGATGCAACACATTAACAAAAGAAAGAACAAGAATCATATGATCCTCTCAATAGATGCAGAAAAAGCATTTGCCAAGTACAGCATCCTTTCTTGATCAAAACTCTTCAGAGTATAGGGATAGAGGGTACATACCTCAATATCATAAAAGCCATCTATGAAAAACCCACAGCGAATATCATTCTCAATGGAGAAAAACTGAGAGCTTTCCCCCTAAGGTCAGGAACACAGCAGGGATGTCCACCATCACCACTGCCATTCAACATATTACAAGTCCTAGCCACAGCAAGCAGACAACAAAAAGAAATAAAAAGCATCCAAATCAGCAAAGAAGAAGTCAAACTCTCACTCTTGGCAGATGATATGATACTTCATGTGGAAAACCCAAAAGACCCCACCCCAAAACTGCTAGAACTCCTACAGGATTCAGTAAAGTGGCAGGATATAAAATCAATATACAGAAATCAGTGGCATTCCTATACACCAACAAGACAGAAGAGAGAGAAATTAAGGAGTCGATCCCATTTACAATTGCACCCAAAACCATAAGATACCTGGGAATAAATCAAATTCAAGAGGCAAAGTGTCTGTACTCAGAAAACTATAAAATACTCATGGAAGAAATTGAGGGAGACACAAAGAAATGGAAAAACGTTCCATGCTCTTGGATTGGAAGAACAAATATTTTGAAGATGTCAATGCTACCTAGAGCAATCTACACATTCAGTACAATATCATCCACTTTTTTCAAAGAAATGCAACAAATAATCCTAAAATTTGTATGGAACCAGAAGAGGCCCTGAATAGCCAGAAGAATATTGAAAAAGAAAAGCAAAGCTGGTGGCATCACAATTCCGGACTTCCAGCTCTATTACAAAGCTGTCATCATCAAGACAGTATGGTACTGGCACAAAAACAGACACATAGATCAGTGGAACAGAATAGAGAGTCCAGAAATGGACCCTCAACTCTATGGTCAACTCATCTTCGACAAAGCAGGAAAGAATGTCCAATGGAAAAGAGACATTCTCTTCAACAAATGGTGTTGGGAAAATTGGACAGCCACATGCAGAAGAATGAAACTGGACCATTTCCTTACACCACACACAAAAATAGACTCCAAAGGGTTGAAAGACCTCAATGTGAGACAGGAGTCCATCAAAATCCTAAAGGAGAACACAGGCAGCAACCTCTTTGACCTCAGCCACAGCAACTTCTTCCTAGAAACATCGCCAAAGAGAAGGGAAGAAAGGGCAAAAATGAACTATTGGGACTTCATCAAGATAAAAACTTTTGCACAGCTAAAGAAACAGTGAATAAAACCAAAAGACAATGGACAGAATGGGAGAAGATATTTGCAAATGACATATCAGATAAAGGGCTAGTATTCAAAATTTATAAAGAACTTCTTAGACTCAACACCTAAAGAACAAATGATCCAATCAAGAAATGGGCAGAAGACATGAACCGACATTTTTCCAAAGAAGACATCCAAATGGCCAACAGACATATGAAGAAGTGCTCAACATCGCTCGGCATCAGGGATATCCAAATGAAAACCTCAATGAGATATTCCCTCACACCAGTCAGAATGGCTAAAATTAACAAGTCAAGAAAGAACAGATGTTGGCGGGGATGTGGAGAAAGGGGAACCCTCCTACACTGTTGGTGGGAATGCAAGCTGGTGCAGCCACTCTGGAAAACAGTATGGAGGTTCCTCAAAAAGTTGAAAATAGAGCTACCCTACAATCCAGCAATTGCACTACTGGGTATTTACCCCAAAGATACAAATGTAGGGATCCTTAGGGGTACATTCACCCCAATGTTTATAGCAGCAATGTGCATAATAGCCAAACTGTGGAAAGAGCCAAGATGTCCTTCGCCAGATGAATGGATAGAGAAATGTGGTATATATATACAATGGAATATTATGCAGTCATCAAAAGGAACGAGATTTTGCCATTTGCAACGATGTGGATGGAACTGGAGGGTGTTATGCTGAGTGAAATAAGTCAATCAGAGAAAGACATGTATCATATGACCTCACTGATATGAGGAATTCTTAATCTCAGGAAATAAACTGAGGGTTGCTGGAGTGGTGGGGGGTGGGAGGGACGGGGTGGCTGGGTGATAGACATTGGGCAGGGTATGTGCTATGGTGAGCGCTGTGAATTGTGCAAGACTGTTGAAGCACAGATCTGTACCTCTGAAACAAATAATGCAATATATGTTAAAAAAAAAAAAAGGAGAAGATAACAGGAGGGGAAGAATGAAGTAGGGGAAATGGGAGGGGGAGACGAACCATGAGAGACGATGGACTCTGAAAAACAAACTGAGGTTTCTAGAGGGGAGGGGGTTGGGAGGATGGGTTAGCCTGGTGATGGTTATTAAAGAGGGCATGTTCTGCGTGGAGCACTGGGCGTTATGCACAAACAATGAATCATGGAACACTACATCACAAACTAATGATGTATGGTGATTAACATAACAATAAAAAATTAAAAAAAAAAGAATATTCAGAGAAAAAAAAAATGAGGCCGGATTTGAATCCAAGTCAGTGTGAGTTCAAAATGGATTCTTTTAATGACTATATATATCAGGGTTATGTTGGCTTCATAAAACTAAATCCGGTTGGCTTCCATCTTCTTATCATAGGTAATTTCATTTCTCCTCAGCCTGCATTTCTCCTTCCTTTCCTAGACCAATGCACCAGTTCAAGTTGAAGGACCAGCCACCTTGCTTTGCCTAAAATCTGTAGGTAAAGAAGATAGCTTTTCTCCTAACCTCTAAGTTTACTTGAATATTCTTGCATTTACCCAAATCAATGCCTTCTTTTTCTTCATTACAGCTTCTGTGCATGATGCTATTTCTGCCCCTCCTCTGTAGTTGCCATTGTGAATTTTATGTCAGACAGTTCTTTCCCCAAAGACCTGCAGCTGAGCCCTCCAGCTTCCCTAAAGACACACTCAATGTTCCCTAACTCCCTGGCCAGCATCCCTTCTTGTCTTCCTTCCCTTGCTCACTGAAAGCATGTAAACCCCCCCTAGAAGTTGCTACACTCTAAGTGTGTCACTCACCTGGGCTGAGGATTCATTGCAAATGTCAGTTTTGTCTCAGTTTTCACATCACTCAAATCTGTTTTCTCTGCAACGTGAACCGTGCTGGTGCCACTTTCTGTACTTGATAGTCATTTTGTTTTGTGTTCCTAGCCCATCTTTCTCCCTTTCTGTGTGGAGGGTGCAATGCCATAGAATTGTCTGGTAGTCTAGGGAGTCTGGGTGTGGACTGTCTCTTGAGTCTGGTGAATATGTTGTTACAGAGTTCTCTTCCTCATTCTTATTGCTTCTTGTGCTTAGTCTGTCGTCACTGAACCTCTGGCTTTCTTCTCACCTTGGGGTCTTGCCACCACTTCCTTGCAGATAAGAGCTGCATTTGCCTCATTTTGCAAACTTTGTACCATTTGAATATCAGTGTGCTAAAAGCATCCTACAGTCATATTCATACATTCATATTCTTTGACTTTCATTGTATTGGGTTGTTTGCTTTTTTCCAAAAATTGAAAAATATTTTAAAAATATTTTTTCTTAATTGTCTCTTTCCTAAATCTTCAGATTTCACAGGTGCTTACTGTAACCAGAATTATAAAGACGTATAAAGAAAAAATTTAATAATCTCTCTTCATCTTGCCCTCTTTCCAACCCCTGCTCTACTCCTAAGTAATTTTTGCTAACGTCCTGCATTCTTTTATACTTTTCTCCATGCTCATATGTACTTACACAAACACTTAGATTTTTAGTTTTTAATTTTTATGATTTTTGGGATCAAATAGTATATTTTATGTATTTTTTTTGTTCATTTGACAGATTTTTATTGGAGCATTTACTTTTATCAAGTACTACCCTTAGGTGCTATTACTATTGTTAATTACTATTAATATATAGTATAATAAGTTATTACTATTAATAGTAATATATTGTATATTTTTCAGGTCAATGGATATAGTGCTAATGTAGTCTTTTTAAATAGCTGTATATGCACATATACAAACACAACACATTTTTGATTTTGAGATAATTATGTATTCATATGCAGGTGTAAGAAAATATACTGAGAAATCCTGTGTAACATTTATTCAGTTTCCCTCAGTTGCAACAACTTGCAAAACTATAATGCAATATCACAAAGGGAAGTTGACATTAATACAGTCAAGATGCATAACAATTTCATTACCACTAAGATCCCTTTTTTTTGCCCTTTTACAATCACACCTACTTCCTTCCCTCCTTCCTACATCCCTTTCTTAAAACTCCTAGCAACTGATTACCTCTTCTCCATTTCTATGCTTTGTCATCTAAACAATGTTTTATAAATGGCATCATATAGTATAGTACAATCCTTATAGTATATAGTATATAGCAGTCCTTTTGGGATTGCTTTTTTTGACTTAGCATAATTCCCTCGAGATTGTTGTACGAATCAGTAGTCCATTCCTATTTGTTGCTTGAACGATATTTCATGGTATGGATGTACCAAAGTTTGTTGAACCAATCATTATTGAAGGACACCTGGGATGTTTCTAGTTTTTGGCTATTACTGATAAAGTTTCTATGAACAATCATGTGTGAGTTTTTGTGTAAACATAAATTTTTATTTGTCTGGGATAAATGCCCAAGAGTTCAGTTGCTGGGTCATATGGTAGTTGCATTTCTAGTTCTATAAGAAACCGCCAGACTGTTTTCCAGAGAGGATGTTCCATTTATATTCCTACCACCAATGTATGAGTGATTCAGTTTTTCTCATTTTTGTCAGCATTTGGTGTTGTCACTATTTTGTATTTTTAGCTGTTCTAAGAGGTGGGTATTGAATATCTCATCATGGTCTTAATTTGTATTTCCTTCATGGCTACTGATGTTAGACATGTTTTTTGTGCTTATGTACCATCTGTATATCCTTTTCAGTGAAATATCTCTTCCTGTCTTTTGCCAATTTTGAATTGGATTGTTATTTTTACTCTTGAGTTTTGAGAGTTCTTCATATATTCTAGATACCAGTCTTTTGTTAAACATGTGGTTGCAAATATTTTTCTCCCAGTCTGTAGCTTGTCTTTTTATCTTTTCTCACATGGTCTTTTGCAGAGCAAATTTTAAATTTTGACAAAGTCCAACTTATTTTTTCCCCTTTTATGGACTGAGATTTCACCTCTAATAACTCTGCCTAGACCTAGATCCCTAAGATTTTCTCCCATGTTTTTTCCTAAAAGTTCTTATAGTTTTATGTTTTTTACTTGCCTGTGATCCATTTTGAGTTAAATTTTGTGTAAGGTTTGAAATTTAGGTGGAGTTACTTTTTTTTTGCATATGGATATACAATTGCTCCAGCATCATTTGGTAAAAAGGCTATTCCACTGAATTGCTTTTTCACTTTTGTGAAAACTCAGTTGGGCATATTTGTGTGGGTCTGTTTCTGGTTCACTCTTCTGGTCTATTGATCTATGTGTCTATTCCTCTGCTAATACCACCCTGTTTGATTACTACTATACTATAGTAGGCCTTAATAATGGCTAGAGTAATTTTTCCTACTTTATTTCTCCCTTTTGTCAAGACTGTTTTAACTATTCTAGATTCTGTATCTTTCCATATAAATTTTAGAATAAGTTGTTTATGTCTACAAAGAAATCCTGGATAAGATTTTGATAGGAATTTCATTAAAATTTATAGACCAATTTGGGGAGAGAATTGTCAGCTTTAATGTATTCTGTCTTCCAATTCATGAACACAGTATGTCTCTCCATTTATTTATGTTTTCTTTTTTTTTTAACAAGCATTTTGTAATATTCTGCACATATATCTTACACATGCTTTAAGTTTACCTAAGTATTTCATTTTCTTTGGAGTGATTGTAAATTGTATTTTTTAAACCAGTTTTTTGAGGTATGGTTGACATGTAAAAAGTGGTGCCTATTTAATGTATACAACTTGATGAGTTTGGGTGTAAGTATATACCAATGAAACCATCACCACCATCAAGGTCATAGATGTATGAATTTCCTCCCATAGTGTTCTCTTGTCCATTTTATTATTATTTGTGTGTGTGGTAAGAACACTGAACATAAAATCTACACTCTTAGCAAATTTTAGGTACATAGGACAGATTGTTAGCTCTAGGCACTGTGCTAAATGGTAGATAAAGAGAAATTATTTGTGCCGGATGGTAGATATATAGAAATAATTTATCTGCATGACTGAAGCTTTGTATCCTTTGACCATCACCTCCCCATTTCGCCCACCCCAGCCATTTGTAACCACCATTTTATACTCTGAATCTATGAGTTTGACTACTCTAGACTCCACATATGAATGAGAGCACACAGTGTTTGTCTTTCTGTATCTGGCTTATTTCACATAGCATAATACCCATTCATGGTGTTGCAAATGGCAGGATTTCCTTCCCTTTTAAGGCTGAATAATATTCCATTATATGTTTATACTACATTTTCTTTATCAATTCATCCATTGATGAACATTTAGGTCATTTCCACATCTTGGCTATTGTGAATAATGTAACAAATATGGGAGTGTAGCTATCTCTTCAAGATCCTGGTTTTAATTTCTCTGGATAAGTATCTAGAAGTGGGATTGCTGGATCACATGGTAGTTCTATTTTTTATTTTATTTGGAGCCTCCATACAGTTTTCATAACGGCTATACCAATTTATATTCCGACCAACAGTGTACCATGGTTCTCTTCAAATTGTTGCCAACACTAGTTAGCTATTGTTTTTAAAATGCTATCCATCTTAACAGGTGTGAAGCGATATCTCACTGTGATTTTGATTTGCATTTCTCTGATGATTAGTGATGTTGAAAACCTTTTCACACACCTGTTGGCTGTTTGCGTGTCTTCTTTTGTGTTTTGTGTGTATGTGTGTATGTGTGTGTCTTCTTTTCTTTTTTAAAGATTTTATTTTTTATTTATTTGAGAGAGAGAGAGAAGTCAGGACTGGGGGGTGGGGCAGAGGGAGAGGGAAAAGCAGATGCCCTGCTGAGCAGGGAGTCCGATGCGGGGCTCCATCCCAGGACCCAGAGATTATGACCTGGCAGGTGCTCAACTGACTGAGTCCCCCACAAACCTCTGTGTATGTCTTCTTTAGAGACATGTCTATTCAAGTCCATTGCCCATTTGTTACTTAAGTTGATTCTTTTCTTGCTATTGACTGTATGAGTTCCTTATATATTTTGAATACTAACCTTTCATCAACTATATGGTTTGCAAATATTTTCTCCCATTCCATAGATTGCTTTTTCATTGTTTTGATTGTTTGCTGTTCAGAAGCTTTTTAGTTTGATGTAATCCAATTTATTAATTTTTGCATTTGTTGACTGTTTTTGGTGTCATATACAAAAAGTCATTGCTAAGACCAATATCAAGGAGATTTTCCCCTATGTTTTCTTCTAGTAGCTTGTGGTTTCCAGTCTTACATTTAAATCTTTAATCTACATTGAGTTGACTTTGTTTATTATGTAAGATAAAGGTCCAAGTTCATTCTTTTGCATCTGGATAACTAGTTTTCCCAATACCAGTCACTGATGTTCTTTTCTCAATTTGGATTTTTGGCATCTTTGTGGAAGATTAGTTGAGTATATATTTATGGGTTTATTTCTAGGGTCTCTATTCTGTTCCATTGGTATATGTGTCTGTTTTTATGTCAGTACCATACTGTTTTATTACTATAGCTTTATAATATAATTTGAAACAACTGCAATGCCTCCAGCATTGTTCTTGCTCAAGATTGCTTTGGCTCTTTATAGTCTTTTATGGTTCCATATGAATTTTAGAATTGTTTTTTCTATTTCTGTGAAAAATGCCATTGGAATTTTGATTGGGATTGCACTGACTCTGTAGATGGCTTTGGATAGTATGGATATTTTAAAATATTAATTCTTCCAATCCATGAAGATGGGATATATTTCCATTTATTTGTGTCTTCTTCAATTTTTTAAAATCAGTGTTTAATGGTTTTTAGTGTATAGATTTTTTACCTCCTTAGTTAAATTTATTATTAAGTAGTTAATTCTTTTTTTTTAAAGATTTTATTTATTTATTTGACAGAGAGAGAGACAGTGAGAGAGGGAACACAAGCAGGGGGAGTGGAAGAGGCAGAAGCAGGGAGCCCAATGAGGGGCTCCATCCGAGGACCCTGGGATCATGACCTGAGCTGAAGGCACACACTTAATGACCGAGCCATCCAGGCACCCCAAATAGTTAATTCTTTTTGATGCAACTATAAATAGTATTTTTTTCTTAATTTCTTTTCTGGATAGTTCACTGTTAGCATATAGAAATGCAACTGATTTTTTTTAAGATTTTATTTATTTGAGAGACAGAGAATGAGAGAGAGAGATCATGGGGGGGGAGGGTCAGAGGGAGAAGCAGACTCCCTGCTGAGTAAGGAGCCTGATGTGGGACTCAATCCCGGGACTCCAGGATCATGACCTGAGCCGAAGGCAGTCGCTTAACCAACGGAGCCACTCAGGTGCCCAAAATGCAACTGATTTTTGTATGTTGATTTTGTATCCTGAAACTTTACTGAATCCATTTATTATTTTTTGATTTTTTTAAAAGATTTTATTCATTTATTTGAGAGAGAGAGAATGAGAGATAGAGAGCACGAGAGGGAAGGAGGTCAGAGGGAGAAGCAGACTCCCTGCCGAGCAGGGAGCCCGATGTGGGACTCGATCCCGGGACTCCAGGATCATGACCTGAGCCGAAGGCAGTCGCTTAACTAACTGAGCCACCCAGGCGCCCCCTCATTTATTATTTTTATCAGGGTTTTTTTTTTTTTTGGTGGAGTCTTTAGAATTTTCTATCTATAATATCATGCCATCTACAAACAGGCCATTTTACTTCTTCCTTTCTGATTTGGATGCCTTTTATTCTTTTTCCTGAATGATTGCTCCAGTGAGGATTTCTAGTACTATGTTGATTAGAGGTGGTTAGAATGTGCACTTTGTCTTTTTCCTGATCTTAGAGGAAAAACTTTCAGCTTTTCACTGTTGAGTATGATGTTACCTGTGCCTAACATATATGGCCTTTATTATGTTGAGATACATTCCATCTGTATGTAATTTATTGAATTTTTAAAAAATCATGAATGGATGTTGAATTTTGTCAAATGCTTTTTCTGCAACTATTGAGATGATCATGATTTTTATCCTTCATTCTGTTCATGTGGTCTATCACATTTATTGATTTTGCATGTGTTGAAACATCCTTGCATCCCAGGAATAGATCCCACTTCATCATAGTGTATCATTCTTTTCATGTGCTGTTGAATTCGGTTTGCTAGTATTTTGTTAAGGAGTTTTGGTATCTATCTTCATCAGGGATATTGGCCTGTACTTCTTTTTTCTTATAATGTCCTTATGTGGTTTTGGTATCAGGATAATGTTGGGCTGGTAAATGAGTTGGAAGTGTTCCCTTCTCTTCAATTTTTGTGGAAGAGTTTGAGAAGATTGGTATTCTTCTATAAATGTTTGGTAGAATTCACCAGTGAAGCTATCTGATCCTGAGCTTTTCTTTGCTGGGAAGTTTTTGTTACTGATTCAACCTCCTTACTCATCATTGGTCTGTTCAAATTTTCTATTTCTTCATGATTCAGTCTTGGTAGGTTGAATGTTTCTAGGAATTTATCCATTTCTTGTAGGTTATCCAATTTGTTGGCATATAATTATTTGTCACCCTTTGTATTTCTGTGGCATCAGTTGTAATAGATCCTCTTTTCCCCCTTATTTTGTAGGTTCCTCTTTCATTTCTGATTTTATTATTAAGTCTTCTCTCTTTTTTTCTTAATGTACCTAAGGGTTTGTCAGTTTTGTTCATCTTTTCTAAAAATAAACCCTAAGTTTTGTTGATCTTTTAAAATAGTTTTTCTGGTCTTTATTTCATTAATTTTTGCTCTAATCTTTATTATTTCTGCTAACTTTGAACTTCTTTTTCTAGTTCTTTGAGGTATAAATTTAGGTTGAGATTTTTTTTTCTTGATGTAAGGGTTTATTGCTATAAAATTCCCTCCTAGGACTGAACATCCCATAAATTTTGCTATGTTGTGTTTTCATTTAATTTGTCCTAAGCCTTGAGTTTCTATCTTCATATTTGAAGAAGCAGTCACCTTCTCCAGTCTTTGCTGACAGGCTTCAGGAAGGATCTTCACCAGTTGGCCTAGTCAGAGATTCTAAGTGTCTCTAAGACCTTTCTAAGGATGTGTCTGCTCCATTTTTCTTGTTCTGTGTTGAGGAGAAATCCTTAGGATTGTGTGTCTTCTCTTGATCCTGCCAAGCCAGGCTGGGTGCTGAGAGTCTCCCATTTATTTTTCTTAGGGTGGTACCCTGAAGTATTGTGTACCTTCTTCCATGCCAGGAGAATCTAGTTGCCTGCTGATATCTGTGTGCCATCTGTGGAGGTTCATACATACCATCTGCAGAAGAGTGCAGGGTGCTGGCTATGGGGGGACTCATGGAATGCTGGGGCACACACTGGCTACTGTGGGGGAGTCCACAGGTGAAGTGTCCTTCAGGGTTCATGGATGGGCTGTTGGTGGAGACTGCAAGCCAGTTAGTAGGAATATTGGCTGAGATTGTTGAATTGGTGGTTAAGAGCCTCTTTCTTTCCTGTGCTCATAGCTGTCCCCAGACTATTCATCCAAGCTGATCTCCTTATGTTCTTGATGGGGCAAGGCAGAAGTGGGCCTCTTCTTGGGCAGTGTCCTACAAGGCTGGGGAAACTGGGTGCTGACTTCAGCTCTCTCTTTTCTTGTGGGAAAGATTGTGAACTGAGGGGGTCTCTCTTGGCACTGAGCTATACTGTCTTGGGGAAGGAATGATGTAGTTAAAGTGAAACTATTATTCTTACCCTCTTTAATGCCTTTATTCTTTTTCTTTTTCTTTTGCTTCAACAGGGTGCTGGAACCTTTCAGCTGGATTCCTGAGCTCCCACAAAGGTATTTTCGTCTATGGGTGGCTGTTAAAATTGGTGTTTCTATGGGGTTTGAGGGTTGAAATCTCCTATTCTAGCATCTCAATGGTATTGTGTTTTTAATTTTGGTTTTCACATGTTTTTTGTTAGCATATAGAAATATGATTGATTTCAGTGTGTTGATATGATATTTTAAAACTGTTGAATTCACTTATTCATTCTAGGAGTATACATATTTTTGCAGATTCCTTGGGATTTTGTATGTATACGATAATGCCATCTGCAAATAGGAACAGTTTTATTTCTTCCTTTCCCATCTGCATTATTATTATTGTTATTATTATTATGATGGTTATTTTGGTCTTATTACAGTGGCTGGAACTTCAAGTATGATGTGAATAAAATTGGTGAGAGTAGATATCTTTGCCATGTTCCTGACCTACAAGGAAAGCATTCAGTCTTTTAGCTTTGATATGATGTTAGTTGTCAGTTTTTGTAGATATCCTTTATTTATTTGAGGCTGTTACCCTCTATTCAATCCTAAGTTGCTGAAAGTTTTTATCATGAATGGATACTGAATTTTGCCAAATGCTTTTTCCTGCTTCAGTTAATATAATTATTTGATTTTTCTTTTTTAGCCTTTTGGTTTGATGAATTATACTGAATGATGGTTGAATGTTGCACTAACCTTGTATACCTGGAAAAAATGTTACTTGGTTGTGGTGTATGATTTTTAAAAATATATTATTGGATTTGATTTGCTGGTATTTTGTTGAGGAATTTTAAGAGATACTGATCTGCAGTCTTCTTTTCTCCACTGTCTTCATCTGTCTTTGATTCAGGGTAAAACCAGCCTTATAATGAGCTGGGAAGTGTCCTCTCCTTTTTTATTTTCTGGGAAGGATTTTGTGAACATTGGTGTTAATTCTTCTTTAAAGTCGGTAGAAATTTGCAGTGAAACCATCTGAGCCTTAAGATTTCTTTTTCAAAAGATTTTTAATGAAAAAATAAATTTTCTCTATTGTTAAGAGTCTCTTATGGTTTGTTTCTCTATATTCTTTTTTTTTTTCTCCTTCCTGGGCTAGATGGATGATGGATATTAAGGAAGGCACCTTATATATTGAGCACTGGGTTTCTATGTAACTGATGAATCACTGAATTCTACTCCTGAAACCAATATAGTGCTGCATATTAGCTAACTAAAATTTAAATAAAGATTAAAAAAATTCAATTTTAAAAAGAGTTATGGTGGAATTGGTCAGTTTCTTCTAAATAATCAAATTTATGAGCATAAAGTTGTTCATAATACTTCCTTATTATCTGTAGTAATAATAGAATTTATAGTGACATATTCTCCATTTCATTCCTGACACTGGTGATTTGTATTTTTCAGTTCGTATCTTTGTCAATTTTGCTAGAGATTTATTAATTCTATGGATTGTTTTTGAAGAACCAGCTTTTAATTTCATTGGTTTTTCTCTATTTTTCTCATTTTCCATTTAATTAATTTCTGCTCTAAACTTAGTTATTTTCTTCATTCTGTTTGCTTTGGGTTAACTTTTCTTTTCCTCCTCTAGTTTCTTGAGATAGAAACTTAGATTCTTGATTTTGAGATCTTTCCTTTTTTTTTTTTTTAATGTCAGCATTTGATGCTATAGAAGTCCCTCTTATCCGTTGGTGGATGAATGGATTGAAAATGTGATACGCACACACTGGAATAATATTCAGTGTAAAAAAAAGAAGGAAATCCTGCCATTTGTGACAGGATGGATGGATCTTGAGGGCATTATGCTAAGTGAAATAAGTCAGACAGAGAAAGACAAATACCTTATGATCTCAGTGATATGTGGAATTCGAAAACAAAACAAAACAATAAAACTGAACTCATAGGTACAGAGAACAGATTGGTGGTTGCCAGAGGTGGAGAGTAGGGGATGGGTGAAATGGGTGAAGGTGGTTAAAAGTGACAAACTTCCAGTTCTAAAATAAATAAGTATTGGGGATGTAATGTACAGCATGAAGACTATAGTTTACACTACTGTATTATATATTTGAATGTTGCTAAGAGAGTAGACATGTCAATTATATCTGAATAAAAATGCAAAAATAGCCCCTCTCAGCCTCGCTTTAGTAATATTCCACAAATTCTGATATTTTATATTTTCATTTCCATTCAGTTCTATGTTTTTTAAAAATTTCTTTGATGACTTCCTCTTTGACCTATGGTGTACTTAGAAGTGTGTTGTTTAATTTCAACTGCTTAGAGATTTTTCTGTTTTCTCTGTTATTGCCTTTCAGTTTGATCCCATTTACACACAAGCAAGGAGAGGAGCAGAGGGAGAGGTTCAAGCAGACTTTGCACTGAGCTTGGAGCCCTAGGTGGGACTCGATCTCATAACCCATGAGATCATGACCAAAGCTGAAATCAAGAGGTGGCTGCTTAACCAACTGAACCACCCAGGTGCTCTCAGAAATAATGTTTTAGAAACTCTCTGGGCATCTCTTAGCCCAGTCACATTGACATATAAAATTGAACATCACACTTTTTTTTTTTTAAGATTTACTTATTTATTTTATAGAGAGAGAGAAGGAGCATGAGTGGGAGGGGCAGAGGGAGAGGAAAGAGAATCCCAAGCAGTCTCCCCACTGAGTGTGGAGCCCAACATGGGGCTCTATCTCAGGACCCTGAACTCATTAGCTGAGCCAAAACAAAGAGTCAGGTGCTTAACTGACTGAGCTACCCCAAAGCCCCTAAACATCACACTTTTTAATAATTTTTCCATATTTTAGAAATGTATATTTTAAGTTTTTTAGGGAATGCTTAGAAGTATACAAAATTTTAATAAAGTGAAAATAGAGTCACCATAATCTTAACAAAAGAAAGTACAATCATCACTAATTTATACTGTTTTATCTCCCCTACTTTTTCTTATGTAAACCAATAAATTCCAATGATTTAAGAATGCTTCTTTTTGGTATTTGAATGTGATAATGTTGTTATGTCGTAGCTAATTAAAAAAATATTAATGGCACTGCAGCAAGTTCCATTTTCCTTAAAAAATAAAATTGAGTCCTCCAAAATGTAGTATATTTTATAACTTTTATCCTTAATATTTTTCGTGTTTGTGACCCAGGGAACATTTTCTAGTTTCCACAATAAATAACAATATTAAGTGGGTAAAGTACCCATTCCAAAAGCATTGTTTTATTTTATTTTTTAAAAAGATTTTATTTATTTGAGAGAGAGAAAGAGAGAGAGACTGCATGCACAAGTTGGGGGGGGGTAGAGGGAGAAGGAGAAGCAGGCTCCCTGCTGAGATCTGAGCAGAAGGCAGATGCTTAACCAATTGAGTGATGGAAGCAACTCAAATAATGTGAACAAGTCAATCGTCAATATTATTAGGCTATCATACATCCTTTGACTTAACAAATGGCTCACCACACACATTAAAGAGAACTTAAAAAAAATAGCCTGGATTAACACTAAAGTTCAGTTGAATATACATATGTTTCTAAACCATAAGCTTCAAAATTTTTATAATACAACTCATGTACTTTTGTAGAAAAATTAGAATGTAGAAATAAACAAAAAAGAAAAATAAACAGCACTCCTAATATCACCTTTTAAAGAACTTACTCATTATTAATATTTTGGTATGCATATTTCCATGCTTCTACTATATGTCAGCTATATATATAGAGAGAGACCAAACTATACACTTTGGTTTTTTTAAGCATTTGTCCTAACTATATATGTATAATTGTATACATATCTGAAATGATGAATATCAGACATCTGACTCAATATATTAGAGATCTGACTCAAAAAATTTTGCTGAGGTTTGTTTTATGACTCAGGATAAGTAAGGTCTATCTTGATAAATGTCCAGGGTTGCTTGAAAAAAAAAATATATGTTCTATTGTTGTTGGGTGGAGTGTTCTATATATTTCAATCAGATCCTGTTGGCTGATCGTGTTGGTCAATTTCCTTTCTCCTTGTTGATAGTCTATCTAGTAGTTCTATCAGTTGTTGGGATAGAACACTGAGAGGGCTGTTGAAATTCTAAATTATAATTATAATGGCGAGTTGTCTATTTTTCCATTCAGTTCTTTCTGTTTTTGCTTCAAGTGTTTTGAGGCTCTGTTGTTTGGTGTGTACATATTTAGGATCATTTTATCTTCCTGGTGAATTGATCCTTTTATCACTATGTAATGTGTCTCTTTGTTACTATTAATTTTCTTTGGTTTGAAGTCCACTTCTACTCCTACTTTTTTGATGTTTACATGATATATATATTTTTCAGCATGTAGTTGAGTTGTGTTTTCTTCTTAAATTTTTTTAAAAGATTTTATTCATTTATTTGACAGAGAGAAACACAGTGAGAGACGGAACACAAGCAGGGGGAGTGGGAGAGGGAGAAGCAGGCTTCCCGCTGAGCAGGGAGCCTGATGCGGGCCTCGATCCCAGGACCCTGGGATCATGACCTGAGCTGAAGGCAGACGATTAATGACTGAGCCACCTAGGTGCCCCTAAAGATTTTATTTATTTATTTGACAGAGAGAGACAGCAAGAGCAGGAATACAACAGGGGGAGTGGGAGAGGGAGAAGCAGGCTTCCCGCCGAGCCAGACGCGGGGCTCCATCCCAGGATCCCAGGATCATGACCTGAGCCGAAGGCAGATGCCCAATGACTGAGCTACCCAGGCACCCCTGAGTTGTGTTTTTTTAAAATTCAGTCTCTGTTTTTTAATTGGTATATTGAAATCATTTACAGTTAAGGTAATTGTTAATATGTTAAGGGCTTAAGTCTGCCATCTTATTGTTTTCTGTTTGTTTCTTCTGTGTCTCTTCTGTTTCTGTTTCCTTTCTTTTCTGCGGGTTATTTGAACATTTTTAGGATTCCTTCTTGATTTATTTATAGGGTTTTGAGTGTATGGTTTTGTACACTTTTCTTTGTGGTTGTTTCATTAAAATGTATATATGTATGTACCTGTACCTCTGAAACAAATAATACGTTATATGTTAAAAAAGAGAAGATAGTAGGAAGGGTAAAAGGAAGGGGAGAAATCGGAGGGGGAGACGAACCATGAGAGACGATGGACTCTGAGAAACAAACTGAGGGTTCTAGAGGGGAGGGGGTGGGGGGATGGGTTAGCCTGGTGATGGGTATTAAGGAGGGCACATACTGCATGGAGCACTGGGTGTTATATGCAAACAATGAGTCATGGGACACTACATCAAAAACTAATGATGTAATGTATGGTGGTTAACATAACATAATAAAATAAAAAAATGTATATATGTGACTCATATCATAGTCCACTGGTATCAACTTTTTACCACTTTTAGTAAAGTGGTAAGAAAGAAAAAAAGAAAGAAAGAAAGAAAGAAAGAAAGAAAGAAAGAAAGAAAGAAAGAAAGAAAGAAAGAAAGAAAGAAAGAAAAAACAGTTCCATTTAGATGTCCCTTTGCTCTTCCCACTTTTGAATATCATTATCTTGAGTATCAGCTGGATTATAATTTTTGTTTTAACCATTGCATGTGAAATGGAAAACTCATGAGAAGAAGAATTTACCCATATTTCTGCTCCTTTTATTGTTCATTGTTTCTGATGCTTCAAAAAAATCCTTTTTTTTTTTTAAGATTTTATTTATTTATTTGACAGAGAGAGACACAGCGAGAGTGAGAACACAAGCAGGGGGAGTGGGAGAGAGAGAAGCAGGCCTCCTGCCAAGCAGGGAGCCCGATGCCGGGCTGGAACCCAGCACCCTGGGATTCTGACCTGAGCTGAAGGCAGATGCTTAATGACTGAGCCACCCAGGCCCCCCCAAAAATCCTTCTTTTGATAAATATGGACACACATGAAACTCACACGTCTCCATATGTAGAATATTTTCATCAAAGAAACTCTCTGCTAACTCCCACCCCAGAGGCAATCATTCTGATTTATGTCACCACAGACTAGTTGTTGTCTGTTGTAGAACCTCCTATAAATGGAATCATACAGTATGTAGCCTTTGTGTCTGGCTTCTTTCACTCAACATAATGATCTTGAGTTTAATTTGTGTTGATGCATGTTTTAGTAGTTTGTTCATTTTAATTGCTGAACAGGATTCCATTGCATAAATATATCACAATTTTTTTGTCCATTCTTCTGTTGGTTGGCATTTGGGTTGTTTCTAGTTTTTGGCTACTATGAATAAGCTGCTATGAACATTTGTGTACAAAGCTTTTGTGAACTTATGATTTATTTCTCTTGGGTAAATACCTGAAAGTGGGATTGCTGGGTTGATGTCATTTTCTTTTTTCCTTATTGGGTTCCTAGCAACTTTTTGCTCCGAAAGTTACAAGATGAGTTGGGAAGAATTACTCTCCTCCCAACTTTAATTAAGGGGTCACACAAAATAAATTTTACTTTTAATGGCATAAACATTTTAATCAATCTTTAATTTATTCTGTGTCTCTTTTCTTGAACTTACCTTGAGTGATTGATCTTGCAGGGTTGCTTCAAAATTATCTCTCTTAGATCTCTAAGAGATTTTATTTCTTTATTTGACAGAGAGACTGAGGGAGAGAGAGAGAGAGGGCACAGCAGGAGGAGTGGGAGAGGGAGAAGCAGGCTTCCCGTGGAGCAGGGAGCCCGATGTGGGGCTCCATCCCAGGACTCCGGGATCATGACCTGAGCCAAAGGCAGGATGCTTCACCACGGGGCCACCCAGCCACCCCTCTCTTAAATCTCTTAATCAGAGTTTCTAGATTGAGTCTCACCTGGGGCTTTTGTTTTCTCTTCTTATCAGCTACTTGGTCTCTCTAAACCTTTATCTTTTTGTCTGCCAAATGTATATAATAATAGTCCTTATAGTATTGGATTGCTCTGAGAATTAAATGAGATAATTAATGTTTAGCCCTAACACAGTGACAGGGATGTAGTAAGGGCTCACCAGATGTTAACTGTTATTATATTATTATGTTATTATTTTATTGCTGAGATTTCTGTCACTGCTCTTATGCTATGTCTTCAAATACTTTCTGTGCATTTTGTCTGGAGTTACTAATTATCCCTAGAGTTAACGCTCCCTGTTGGCATTAGGGGAAGAATTTTCTTTTCTTCTTTGGTTCATTGACCCCATGCTTAATGGTCCCAGGGGTGACTCTGACACCTGCCTCCAGAAGAAGGAAGCATGTGTCTTCTCAGTCTAAATATAAGCACCCTGAACAGAGCAGGAATAGTGACACTCCCTCATGCCAACATGATCAGTCTCCAGCTTTCTCTTTTCTTCTCATTCCTCTTCTCTCAGAATAAGCAATGTTTTGAGCTCTGCTTTACCACATTCTCAGTCCTTCAGCAGCTACTGTGATATCGTAGGTGAGTTTAAGAGCATCAAGGGTGGGAGGGGGAAGGATTGGTAGGAGTGTGAGTGTGAGTGTTTGTGTATTTAGGAGTGTCTGTGAAGGACAGAGACTAGAGCTGGGAGAGAGGGAGTAGAGATGTGGGAATGAGACAAAGGATGAGAGAGGGATTGCAGCCTGGCAGAATACAGGATGGGGAGGGTGGGCCCAGGGGGAAGTGTCAGCTGGAGTAGGAGATGGCACTGGTTGGGAATGGGAACGCAGAATACGGCCAGTAAAAGCACCGGAGAATGTGGGGAAGAGACTTTTCTTGATAAATTTTTTAAGTAGGCTCTACACCCAATATAGGGCTTGAACTCACAACCCTGAAGTCAGGTCACATGTTCTACCCACTGAGCCAGTCAGGTGCCCCTGATAAATGTTTGAGGGCAGTCAGAATCAGACTGTGCCAAGACAGGGTTTATCAGTGGGGGCTATTCATGAAAATGGCTCAGATTTTGATCAGGATGTTGGTGAAACAGGCAAAGCTATGGGTGAAAGAGTAATTCACTAATTCCATGGTTCATTTGTTCAAATATTTCCTAAGTACCTGTGACGTGTCAGACTTTGTGCTTAGTGCTGTGAACTCCCAGTCCCAAACTGAGGAGGACTCTTGAGGAAACTTCTCTTGGTAATCTGGGTGTCAGGTGTGTATAAGCCAGGAAAGTCCTTAGTCAGTCTCCTGTCCTGTACTTTGCAGAACAGGTATAGAGACTTGGACAAGAGATTGTGCCTTGGAGCTGGGTTCTCTATGTTTTTGCCATCACAACATAAGAATATGGTGGATGATATTTATACATGATACACCACCATATGCTTACTTGGAGTTTTACAAAATCTTCAAAATGCTTATTAGGAGTGAAACAAATGGGTAGGTGTAAATTTTTCTTGAGATGTTTATTTATTAAAAACCTGAGTTACTGGCACCTGGGTGGCTCAGTTGGTTAAGCAACTGCCTTCGGCTCAGGTCATGATCCCGGAGTCCCGGGATCAAGTCCTGCATCAGGCTCCCTGCTCGGCGAGGAGCCTGCTTCTCCCTCTGGCCCTCCCCCCTCTCATGTACTCTCTCTCTCTCATTCTCGCTCTCTCAGATAAATAAATAAATCTTAAAAAAAACCTGAGTTACTATGTCAGTGAATTAAGGGCATATCGGTACCTTCACAGTATAGATAACACTGGCTTTAGATTATGAAAACATTTTACATGCTGGTTTTAAGTGCCTGTGAGCAAGAGTGAGGTTATTAGAGATATAAATCTGCATTTGCTCTGATTTATTAAAAAGATAAACATTCACAGCTTTTTGTACCTTATGTATTGAAAATAATTCCTTGTGACACATCTCATAACTAATCTTTCCAATATATTGTGCTGCAAAGAGAGGCCACCCTTATAACATGGGGTGAGGGGCAGGCTGTTTTATCCATTAGGGACATGGCTTCAGTGTGGAGATCCTGTACCTTTTAAAGAAACTGAGTGGTAAAAAACACTTGAGATCTGAAACCTATGTACAAAGAAAATGGCAAAATAAAATTACTACTTGTTTAAATAAATAAATATCTGCATAATACAACTAGGCCAAAAAGTAATGCACTCAACTCCTCTATAGTTATCTAACAATTGTACCTAATGTGGTTTGTGAGTGTGCATTTTAACATGTTGTTCTGATGTCAGGAGAGTCTTCCAATGTTAAGACTGCAAGAAGACATAGAAGGCTTTTTTGCCTAACCCCCTAAAGAGAGAAGGGGCATAACCAAAAAATAGAGTTGGTTGGGACTTGCAGGAAGAAAAGAAGACACTGGGGGGAAAAGGAGACAGTAAAGTCTGCTCAGGGGTGGCAGGAAAGAAAAGGCTCCATTTCTCCTTAGCCTGGATTGAATCTTCCCCCTGAATGCTCACTCCTGGCTCTCCTTGGTTCTAGAGCTGAAGCTGACTCCCATCAATCCGCCCTGCCCCCCGGCATTCTATAAATGATGGAGACAGTCTCTGTTTCTGCTGAGACAGATGGGTGTTTTTCAAAGCACTCAAGGGGATCCTGCCAGCTAGCTGTGACCCAAGCTAAGTCTATCAGTGGTGGACCTGCTTGGTGCACTACCCAGCCCTCGGGTCTTGGTTCTGAGACACCAGGTCCTTTGGAGAGATCTGTTCTCAGGCTGTTTTTCCCTCCTTAGGCACTTTTCTCATCCCTTTCACTCTTCTTTTTTCTGGGAAAAGAATTTCCTTTGGTCAGATTTGGATGAAGAATAGACTTTAGTGTTGCTGAATATTCATTAAGGTGTTTTGTCTATTGAAAAAAACTATGGGATGACAGCCAAAGAGAGTTATAAATAATAATAACAAGACTAATAACCTAGTCTTTGGAGTAGTTTATCTGAACTAACTCATTTAATCCTCCTGATTATCTCATGCAATTCATTGTTACCCACATGTTACAAATGAAAAGATGGAGGTGTAGCAGGAGTAAAGTAACTTGCCCAAGATCATGCAGCTAGTCAGGGAAGAACTGGGAAATTAACACAGGAAGTCTGGCCCTAGAACTCGGTGTCCTCACCAACTACACCTGTTCCTTCCCACTTAGTATGGTTCCCTGCCCCTTCTCCACCATTCTGAATCTTTTTTTCTCACTCATCTAGATATTCTCTTAGGGTTCTGGGAGGTACTTTCTGTGAGACTTTGGATGAGCCTCTTTGTGCCTGTGACTTTCCTCTCTTCTCATCCCTCTTCCTAAATGAGCCTAGAACTCTCCTGCTGAGAACCCTCAGCGCGGCTGAGATGGGGCCCTCAGAAGCCATTGAATGAAATGAAAGTCCTTCTTCACGCACAGTAACCTCCTTTCTGGAACTTCAATTACAATCATCCAGGTCTCGCTGCCCTTCTCCCTGCCCTGCCTTTGCTGTGTCACCGTTGAGGTTTTAAAACATCATTAGAATTACAGCAGAGAGCCAGAGGTGTTTTAATGAGGACTTATATCAAGTATCTTTTATTGAGAAGGGATGCATTAATAACCAATGGGGTTGGGAGAAGTGATGAGGAAAATTTTCTGTAAATTTTCTTCTAAGGAAAAAGAATTTGTTTTTTGGTGGGGTTTTTATTTATATAAATTTGGGGCCTGTGCTTTAGAATAGAGGCAGAGTAATGCTACCAGTGGCCTTTCTCTGTGCTTGTCCCAGCAAAGCTCAGCCTCTCCCCTAAATAGAAGTTGAATGAATATTTAAAATATACTGCCTTGGAAGATGTTGTATTATTAGCTCACCTGGGGACCATACTTCTCTGAATTTGGCCCTATTCCCTTTTCTGTACCCACCTGTAGTCCCATCGCTCCCTCCACACAGCCCATCATGCTCTGAGCAAGTGCATCTGCATAGGGGCAGGGGGAATAGACTCATAAATTGTGGCTTTCATTCCTTTGGGTGCTTTCCTCCTTGATCCCCTCTGATTATCAATAGATCCATCTAGTATTTATTTGGTAACTTTATACTCCTGATTCTTATTCTCCTTATGGTCCCTTTTCTCCATGTTCCCTTCCAGAGTTTTAATCATCCTTTCTCTAGTCCTAATAGCTAACAGGTGGTCCAGAGATTCAGCAGGAAACCAATCTTACCCGAGTATTGGGCAAAGCTAAGGAGAGAGGACTTTGTTTAACCCTTCTTAGCGGAAGGGAGATCTGAATCTTTTTGAGGGTAAGAAACAAGTGGGGCAGGAGGAGGGCTATATTAATGGAGCCACAGGGAAGTGTATTGATTCCTTGTACTCAGAATAGTTTTCCTGGGGGGACTCGTAAGGATAAGGAGATCTAGACTAGACACACATTTATGGAACCATTGGGGAGGAACATGAGAAGTCACAGGAGCAGGCAGTGAATATGGTCCCTCGCAATTTCATTGGTTGCTCCATTCCTTGCTGTCTTTAGGGAAGATGTGAATTTGGGCCAGAGGGGAGAAATACGTACCTTAGGCTCCTTCTGGATATCTGCTTGGTGCTCTATTTTCATGAAGAGGAAGCCACAAGTGCCAGGATATTAGGCTAGTATCATGTGAAATGTTCAGAGTAATAGCCAGATAAATTTAATGTGATTAAACATAATCAAGTTAGAACATAGTTGATCTAATAGGTCTTCAGGAAGGAGACACATTGTTATGAACATAGGCCACTACAAATTGGTATATTTTAAGGAGGTAATTTAAAGTTAAAATTTGTGTAAGTAGAAGTGGAAGGGAAGGGAAATTTAAGTAAACAGAGAAGGAGCAAAATCTTGGGGGGAGGGAGAAATATACAACAGGTGAGGGTGCAAATGCCACTTGCGTGGAAATGGTGGAATGAGGTCAGGAAACTGTAGTGGGGCCAGACTTTGGGAATAGGGTAACTGGAGGCAGGGGAAGCCTCTGTTAGTTCTTGAAGCACGATTGGCATAGAAGCTCTACATGCTAATGAGGCACCGTGGGTCAGAAGTCATTCTTACACCCAAATGAGCATTCCCTGGGAGAACTTGCCTGGAGAGTCCCACAGTTCAGAACCTGATGCTATCTTTTATGATCTCCGCACAGACTCAGGGGTCCTTTCTGTTCCTGTCACTTTCAACAGACTCTTCAGCTTCTGAGTTATTCTAGAGAGGACCCTAAAGTGCATCATGACTCACACCAACCTTACCATCTTCCATCCTGTAGTTTTTGTTCTACTGGTCATCCCTGGGTGGGAGGCTTACCACATTTGGCTATCAATACCCCTCTGCCTCATGTATATCACTGCTGTCCTGGGGAACACCATCCTGATAGTGGTCATCATCACAAAACATAATCTTCATGAGCCCATGTACTTTTTCCTCTCTATGCTGGCCATCACAGACATCCTGCTGTCTACCACTACTGTACCCAAAGCTCTAACCATCTTTTGGCTCCATGCCATATTGCCTTTGATGCCTGTGTCACCCAAATTTTCTTTGTCCATGTGATGTTTGTGGGGGAGTCAGCCATCCTATTAGCCATGGCCTTTGACCGCTTTGTGGCCATCTGTGCCCCCTTGCATTATACAACAGTGCTAACATGGTGTGTTGTGGGAAGAATTGCTCTGGCCATTGTCACCCGAAGCTTCTGCATCATCTTCCCAGTGATCTTATTGAAGCGGCTGCCCTTCTGCCGGACCAACATCGTCCCCCATTCCTACTGTGATCATATTGGAGTGGCCCGCTTGGCTTGTGCTGACATCACCATTAACATCTGGTATGGTTTCTCAGTGCCCATTGTCATGGTCATCTTGGACGTGATCCTCATTGCTGTGTCTTACTGATCCTCCGAGCAGTGTTTCGTTTGCCCTCCCAAGATGCCTGGCGCAAGGCTCTCAGCACTTGTGGCTCCCACCTCTGTGTCATCCTCATGTTTTGTGTTCCATCCTTCTTCACATTATTGACCCACCACTTTGGACGTAACATTCCTCGACATGTCCATATCCTGCTGGCCAATCTTTATGTGGTGGTGCCACCAATACTCAACCCCATTGTCTATAGTGTGAAGGCTAAGCAGATCCAGGAGGGTGTAGCCCACAGGTTCTTTGACATCAAGACTTGGTGCTGTGCTTCCCCTCTGGGCTAATGGCTCCCCATGAATTTGCACTCCAAGCTTTATCAAGGAAACTAGGCGTGAAATACAGAGATTTTCTGGACTGAGAGGGCTTTTACTTCTCTTCCTCTTTCTCTTCCTTCTCTGTTGTCGTCATCCCCTCCAACTTTTCTTTTTTCCTCTTCCAGCTTTTCATCTTTGCCTCCTTCTCCTGTTTCTTTGTTAGCTTTATCTTCTTCTCTTCTCATATCCTTTCCCCAAAACTCAGAGATAATAACTGTTACATGCCTGTGATGTGAACATTCGGTATCTTCAGTAGACCAGACGTGCTCCAGAAACACAGAGAACTGAACATAACATGAAGTGGGTTATAAGCACATGGATGAAAATAATTTTATATTTAACATCTGAAGGGGTTCCAGGTTTTTTTTTTTTAATCTCTAAATGTGCTTTGATCCTTTGTGCAGACTCAAGTAGCTCTCTCCTCACTTTTACAATGGCAGATGTTTTTGAAAAAGTCATGCATTACCTTCAGCCATCTGGAAAACTGTTCATTCTTCAAATTTCAGATAAAGAACTACCTTCCCTGAAAACTCTTTCCTGACTTTTCCAAGCAATACAAGGCTCCTATATTTGTATATTGATTGCATCTTGTATAAATCTCAAAATGTATGTAGTGAATTGTAATGGGTTGTTTATTTATTTGACCCCTAATTGACTGTAAACTCCTTGAAATCAGAAGAGTGTGTGTCATTCATATTTGTACTCCAGTGCATTATAAAATGCCTGGCACATAATAAGTGTTCGAAAACTGAATGAGAGCACAATCACCTCCTGATGTTAGAACATGCATTTCTATTATGCACTCAAATGGTCAGCTAAATTAATCCACAAACCAGTGATGAGTAAACCAGCTCCTCACAAAGACAGTTTGGCGTCAGGGAGGTAAATAAGCTGTAGATTGCAGAGCTTCTTACTTCTTACACCTTTGCTGTAACACAGGGACCAAGGAATAGACTAGAGTAGGAAGAAACAGGGCACTCTTGATTTTCTCTTCTAACCTGGCCTCTGACCCTTCTCAGTGTTAGGAATTATAGCACATTGTTCCTGGCCAGGTTAGCAACTTTGGAGTAGTCTCTTGGAGTTTAAAGTCTTGCCCCTCATTTTTTTCATACTTTTTCAAAAGAGATCATATACACTCATTTCTTCAACCACCATTGACACAAATGAGTCCAACGTCCCTCTCTCCATCCTAGAACTCTGTTTTTGAGTTTTAGATGCATAAATATACTTATCAACTGGATTTCTTCTCCAAGAGAGAGAGCTCCCATTCAGGCTAGCTTTTTTCACTGTTCCATTCCTTTTCTTAGGAACAAGATTATGATGATCCCATCAACTTCACTGAGCTGGAAACCCTGGGGAGTTTCTCAATTTCTTCCTCTCTGTCCTGTTCCTCAAGAAGTTAATGATTATTACCAATATTGATTGTACCACTAAATAATTATGTGGATAATATTTGCAGTCCTGTCAGGATTAAGGCCCTATCCCTATTACTTTCTAGCTGTGTGAATGTGTGAAACATATTTAATATTTTTAGTTCTCATTTTTTTTCATCTGTAAAATGGGGATAGCAATAATACCTCATAGGGTTGTTGAGAAGATTACATGAAATAAACCATATATATACTATTTGAGAAGATGAAATGAAATAAGCCATATGTATAGTACCTAATACAATCCTTGGCTCATAGTATCTGGGAAATATTTCATTAATGCTAAGTTCTTGGTATTGTTAATTTTCTTTTTAATGTTGCTCTACTAATTACTTATGTCTGTTATCATCTTTCACCTCAGATAATGCATTAGCTTCTTAATTGATTTCATTGCTTTCAGTCTTTTACACTGTAACCTAAACTATAAATTAACTCAAAGTTAAACATTCTAAAAGGCAGAGTTTCTGTCAAATACTTTCAAGTAATCTTCATTACTTATAGAAGTGCTTTCCATAGAATATTCTGCAGAAATAGCAGATATCATAATAAATGTTTTATAAAAAAGTTCCATGGTCAAATAAGTGAAAAATGCTGACACTCTGTGGGTTGTGCACATGGCTGTCCAAGGGAAGGCTAGAGTTTGCAGCATATCCCACAGTAATGTGACCATAGATATTTGTATCATTTTTTTGATAACACATCAATGTACATTTCTAAAATAACCTAGTGTTCCATTAGCCACTGTTCAGAAATCATAGGACTACAGGGTAATTTCTAAGCCAAGCATTAACTTAATAATGTAGTCCTAACTTACATTTCCATTTCTATCTCAAAACACACCACCATATAGCAATCTATTACTATATAGTAGTATTAATAATTATAACTTAAAACAATAGCTAATGTTTATTAAGGGATTAATCTATGCTGGCAACCATGTTAAGTGCTCTGCTGCATTAACTTATTTAATCCTTACACAGCCTTATGAGATAGTACCTTTGCTATCTGTTTTATACACAGGAGCACCCAAGTTTCAGAGAGGATGAATAATGAAGGCCACTCAGCTGGCAAATGGTAGAGTATTGACGTCAATTCCTTTTTGAAATCTTCCCAATCCCCCAAGTCAGAGGTGATTACTTTGTCCTCTGGCTCTCCACAGCAATGACATTTATCTTTCAACTGAATGTTAATTACTCCATGAAACCATCAGAGCTTGGGTTCTGTGAGAGCAGAGAATATATCTTACTCATCGTTATAGTTCCAACATCTAGCATAGGATTCACTATGTATATTTATGGATTGATTAATTTGAAATGTTGGTGAAGTGGTTGACTCTGGACCCTTCACTGTTAAATATTATCCAATTTTATGACTGAAAATCATTTGGACACACACATACACACCACTTAGTTCCTTCTGATCTATTTCTTCTACATCTCCACAGGTTTCTATGTACATCGAGGTCTAGCAGGTATAGGCAGGGTTTCAGTGTTCTATGTATTGACTAGCAGCAACTCAAATCTGCTCTGTCCATATCTTAGCCAGAGACATGGAGTCTTTAACAGATACAGTATGTTCAGACTTTTGTAGGTAGGGCATATTTAGATTGCCCACCTTCTCTGGTTCCTGAGTGAGTGATCTCTGGAGATTGGTCCTGCTGGGGTCTGCCTCTTTCTAATTAAACCAGATGCTCCCTAAAGACCTAGTGGAGTAGAAGCTCTCTCCTTGCCCAAGGGATTCCTGTGGATGAGGTTCAAATATTGCCCTATTTCCCTCCTGAGTCTGCATCTGTCAGCTTCTTTCACATGTTGAGGAAGAACTTTCTCTTGAACTGGGGTAAGTTTCTGGGAAGGGGATAAATATTTTGTTCCTAGGAATTTTAGGTTTTCTTGGAATAAACTTAATAAACTATTGATTCAGATGAGATCCTCTGGATAGTGTAGTATAAGTACATACTATCCAGTGTGTACATCTTGACATCTTGAGCTGCTGCAGACATTTTTTTACTATGCAGGGCTGGGAGTATGACTAATATTTTTCCAGAATTAAAGTGGTTTAAAAAATATTGAACACAGGGGGCGCCTGGATGGTGCAGTCAGTTAAGCGTCTGACTCTAGGTTTTGGCCCAGGTCTTACGATCACGCCCCATGTTGGGCTCCGCACTCAGCAGAGTTTGCTTGAACATTCTCTTCCGCTACCCTTCCCTGCACTCATGAGCACGCACACACACTCTCTCTCAAATAAATAAATAAATCTTTTAAAAAAAGTAAAAAAAAAAAAGAACACTGAAAAGTAAGTATATTAAAACCCACAACATTAAGTTTACATATACTATTTATGTAAAATTAGAATTTATTATAATTCTACTGGTTTTAATGGGAGAAACTCATAAATAATGCTTTCAAAATAGAATTAGGGAAAAAATTAGCCATTAAAAGCACATAAAAACATATATATAGGTGCTCCCATTTTCCCTTTTGCCTTGGGCTCCAATATGGCTCAGTACAGCATGGTCAATCCTATCTTTATTTAAAATTTTGATATCTTGTTCATCATGGATATTTTGACATTTTGTAGTGAGGTAAGTTCTTACTCATTTCACCTTAGTCCTGGCCTTAGGAGACTCAACACCTGGAAGGCAGACCAGAGTCACAAAGAAATGCGGCCCCTGCTTGAATCTTTCCATAATCCTGATAGTTGAAACATAGCTTTCAGTTTCAGGACAAAGACATCTCCCTATGTATTCAAGCCAAAGTGAGGTGGGATTTTCTGTTACTTATAATGTAAAGTGTTGTAACTGATACAAAAGAGAAGAAAAGAATTATTTTATTTTTTAATTTGCTTTTACACTTAACTATATGCCATGACTGATACTTTTTTCTTAAAAATGGAAACAAAACATTCTATTGTACTGTATATGCCATAATTTATTTTTTTGCCCTATTGATGGATATGGAAGTCGCCGTAATTTCTTTTATTATAGCAATAGTATAGCAATGAATATCCTTATAGAAATATGTATATGTTCTCATGCTGTGTCACCAGCACTGGAGGCTAATTTTTTTCTTACGTTTTCCAATTTGTTAGGAAAACTATGATATTTCAATATGACAGATTTTCATTTCTTTAAGTTTTGAGCACCTATGCATGTGTATATTGGCTATTTATTCTTCTTGTGGTATGAATTGCCTATTTTGATTCTTTGCATATTTTTTGTTTTTTCCTCATTCATTTCTACTAACTTTTAAAAATTTTATTATGTTATGTTAATCACCATACATTACATCATTAGTTTTTGATGTAGTGTTCCATGACTCATTGTTTGCATATAACACCCAGTGCTCCATTCAATATGTGCCCTCTTTTCTACTAACTTTTAATATTTAAGGATATTAGCCTTTTGTCTGTTATATGTTTTATAATTTTTTCTCCTAGAATTTTTATTTATTTTCCTAGAATTTATTCTTGTCTACATTTTTGCATAATTACATCATTCAATTATTACTGTCCATGAAATACCATTTTCTTAACTTACTCAGAAAGATCTTTCCAAACTTAAAAATATTTTCCTGTTTTCTCCTAAGATCTTCACTTTAATATTTAATATTTTTAGTTTTATTTTTAAAATATACATCTTTTATTTATCTACAATTTCTATTTAGTGAGTGAGGTGGGAACTAATTTTATTCTTTTACAAAAATATCATTGTCCAATATCCCAATGCCATTAATTGACTAGGCCTTCCTTTCCCTACTAATTTGAAATGATATTTTATTACATTTAAAGTTTCAAATATATTAGTTTCTGGGCTCTCTATGTTGTTGTACTGATCTGCGAGTAATAATAACTGGCATTTGTTTAGTATTTTTATGCTAGGCATTATATTAGGCAGTTTAAAGAAAGCATTCGATTTAATCCTTGCAAGATAAATATGAATAGCTCATTTTCACATTAGGCTAAATTTCTGAAATGTGAAAAACTTACCTTTTGAAAATAATCAGAAAATTGGAAGCCCAGAATTTGAACCTGGAGAACACTTCTCAGATAATAAATATTTAAGCGGTGACTTGGAAGCTCAGTAGGCTTAACAAACATCAAAGGTAAAAAAGTATGTTCCAGATTAAGAGAAAAGCTTGAGAAAAGTCATGAAGGTTGGAAAACTCAGGTTTTGTGTGGAGAATAAATCGTGGTCTATTTAATGTCCATGTAATTTAATGTCAGAGTGCCTAAAGGGGACTAAAGCTAGAGAAGAGAGTCATAGTGGGATTGTGGAAAGCTTTGCATGCTTGAGAAGTTTGAGCTTTATCTTGTAATGAAAAAATCATTATATAAAGCTTGTAGGTGAAAATCCAATAAAGATTTTTGTTTGTTTTGTGAATACCAGCCAGGCTACAAATAGCTGATGGATATGGAGGGGTTGAGGATGGGAAGCTGGGAGATAGGGAGCCCAGTTAGTTAAGATGCCATTGCACCAAAACAAGTGAAGGATGCTTAAAGCCAGAGTAGGAACATGTGAGAATGGGGAGGTATATATGGCTTCTAGACATTGCTGAGATGTGACCAGGAACCTTTATTTATATTTGTGTTTGTAATGATAACGTAGGAAATAAAAGCATAATATTATATACTCTAAGTCAAGGCATTAGTGATTGATTTAATTATCTAATGTTCAACTGTTAGTGAAACTTATTGTTGGTTCTGCCCACTGACTCTCTCTTTCTGTAGTCTTCATAGAGAGACTCCCAAATCAGGCATGTTCGGTGCTAACTTCTCCACTTTCCACCCCGCTGTGTTCATCCTACTTGGCATCCCAGGACTGGAGAACTATCACACCTGGCTTTCTCTCCCCTTCTGCCTCATGTACATCACTGCAGTATTGGGAAATGGAATGCTCATCCTTGTCTTCAGTGCACACACCCTCCCTCAACCCATGTATGTCTTCCTATCCATGTTGGCTGTCACTGACATCCTGCTGTCCACCACCACTCTTCCCAAGGCCCTGGCTATTTTTTGGTTTCATGCTGGGGAGATTGCCTTTGATGCCTGCATCACTCAGATGTTTTTCATCCATATTACCTTTGTGGCTGGGTCGGGTATCCTGTTGGCCATGGCATTTGACCGCTATGTGGACATTTGTACTCCCTTGAGATACACAGCCATCTTAACTCCTATGGCAATTGGAAAAATGACTCTGGCAATCTGGGGATGAAGCATTGGGACTATTTTCCCTATCATATTCCTCCTGAAGAGGTTGCCATACTGTCGAACTAATATCATCCCCCACTCATATTGTGAGCACATTGGGGTGACCAGATTGGCCTGTGCTGACATCCCTGTCAATATCCGGTATGGCTTCTCAGTGCCAGTGGCATCAGTTTTGGTAGACATTGCACTCATTGGTATTTCCTACACTTTGATTCTCCAAGCTGTGTTTAGACTTCCTTCCCAGGATGCCTGGCACAAGGCTCTCAGTACGTGTGGTTCCCACAATGGAGTCATTCTCTTCTTTTTCATCCCATCCTTTTTTAATTTCTTGACCCACTGATTTGGCAAGAATATCCCCCACCATGTCCACATCCTTCTGGCAAATCTCTATGTGTTAATTCCCCCCCATGCTTAATTCCATCATCTATAGAGCAAAAACGAAGCAAATCAGGGATAGTATGGCTCACATGTTATCTGTTTTGGGGAAGTCTTGAGAAAGTTTGTGTTTCTTTCACAGTTTTCTCTTATCAGCAGGAGAAAAAAGAACTTAACAACCAAGTTCTCAAGTTTAGGCACTTTAGTGTACTGAAGCAGAAAATACATAGGCTTTGGAATAAAATGTATCTAGATTCAAATCCTAGCTCATTTACTTCCTGATTTTTGACCATGACTAGGTTCCTACCTTTTGGAAATTTAGTCCTAACATATAAAATATAACCAATTGTGCCTATGCTGTAAGAGTTTTGTAAGTATTAAAATTTATAAACTACTTGGTACATTGCTCAGCTCTTAGTGGGCTCTCAATGTTAGCTATAAATCTAACTTGAAGTTTGTTACCTGAGGAAGATGGTTTAGATTTGATGTATGTGAGATTTCCAATATTTCCAGAGGCTGCTCTGCCTTCTGCTTACCTTCCAAGACTATTATAGCCATCATCATCTCCAAATTATTGCCATCATAACCACGAGTTTGCTGTATGAATCAATTTAGGTAATAGACATACAAGAATGCTTTAAAAAATTAAACTGTTGAAAAAGACTAAGGTTGGTATTGATTACATTTTATATGTAAAGAACTATTACCATTATTATATTAAAGAAATTTCTTAACTCATGCAGGAAATGGGTTGAGTGACATAGACACAGGTATTGCCCTTAAAGTGTTAGTTGTCTGAGTTGGACACATGAACGAAGAGCAAGTTATGGGGATCCACATTGATAATAGAAGAATATGATACAGCAGACAAATATTCAGATGTTAAAAAGAGGAAGTAAGCTAATACTCTATGATTCTATGTCTTCTTCTATATCCCTACATTCCCCCTGAATTAGAGACAGTTCTATGGCTTTAAATTCTATTCCATTCCATTTGGAATGATTTCCAAGTTGATATCTCCAGCCTTGACTTTTTCTTTGAAATCCACATTCATATATTCAACTGTTTCTTGACATCTCCAGTTATGTGTCTTGTAGACATCTCAAAATAAACATGTCTGTATTAGGATAGTTTAAGCTATGCTTTATTTCAGTTAATTAACAAGACAAAGTTCATTCCTCTCTTACTTAAAGTATAGTGTGTATCAACAGAATCTATTCTCCATCAGGTAGCCAGGAATCCTGGATCCCTCTGTCTTGTGAAGTGTTGTCATATCACCATACATTTCTCTAAGTTGCAAAAGAAGGGAAAGAGAGGGAAAGGTGAGACACTCCAGTTATTACTTGCCTTGGTCTTGAAGTGATTTGTCATTTTTGCTCACATTTTCCTTGGTGAGTATGTTGTTTTAACAAGGCCACAGCTCAACTGCAAGGGAAGGTGAGAAATGTAGGGGAGCTCATGGGTTTGCAGTGAATGCTCATTGTCTGTACCCTTGATCCATCTGTGCCTTGGATCACTTAATATTTCTGTGTTCTCTTCTTCCCATGTTAGAACACATTCAAATCACCTCCACTGGAGAAACCCCAAAGTCTTATCTAGGCACTTCACCCAACTCCAAGTGTAGGATCTTCAGGTGATACACAAGAATTTCATCAGATTTGTTTGGAGCTCTTCTTGGCCTAGAGGCCTATGATTTCAAAGGAAATTTACCTGCTTACTCCTCACCCCCTTATTAAATATATGATAGTGTAACAGGGACCTTTAAGAATAATAACTTCTCCCATTTGGAAAGATGATGAATATGAGGCACACAATGGTCAGTAATTCATAGCAATTTTGAAGTCACCTTCGGGCAGACACTTGGAAGGCTCTATGCCCTGGGTTTGGGAGAAGTTTCTCTTTTTGGGGGGGGATTGGTGGGTGGGAGAAGTTTTTTGATAGACTCTCTCTAACAGAAACTCTTGTGTCCATTCCTCACTGTGATCCATGGAAGCATCTCTCTGGAAGCTTCTTTCTTTTCTATTATCTTCTCCAATAATTTGGAGATGATGATGGCTATAATAGTCTTGGAAGGTAAGCAGAAGGCAGAGCAGCCTCTGGAAATATTGGAAATCTCACATACATCAAATCTAAACCATCTTCCTCAGGTAACAAACTTCAAGTTAGATTTATAGCTAACATTGAGAGCCCACTAAGTGCTGAACAATGTACCAAGTAGTTTATAAATTTTAATACTTACAAAACTCTTACAGCATAGGCACAATTGGTTATATTTTATATGTTAGGACTAAATTTCCAAAAGGTAGGAACCTAGGTCATATCTAAAATGGAAATTGGGGAATATGTCCTTCTTGGGGACAACAGAGTTTTCTAAGTCCATTTTCTGGTGCTGAAAAGTTGGGTCCCAAGAGTTAGGTTAACTCCTAAATAGTCAAGGGATTTTTCAGCTGAGCTCCTGGTTTTTTGGCAATATATGTTGATTAAAAACTTAGTATGTTTCTTATCTATTTGGTTTCACTTATGTGCCACTAAACACACTCCAAATCTTATAAATACATAATTCTCCAATTTTCTCTATTTTTCCCTTTATCACTTCCATGTATGTCTCTAAACAAAATGGAGGCTAATTTGGGATTCTGATGACTTTGTTGGAAGGTGCCACCTTTAATTTAACCTTTGCTCAGCTGCTTTATTCATCTGAGATGTTTATTGGAGAGCACACTCATAAGATGATCTCTATTTTTAGGCAATTTAATTTACTGAGAAATTTTGCTTGAAGCTTTAAAAAGCCATTTCTTACTGTTTAGAAGCAGTTATATTAGGATATGAAAATGGCAAAGAGGGATTAAGGTTGCTAATCAGCACTTTCTGAATTATGTGTGTGGGGCAATGTCATCACAAGGGCCCTCATAAATGAAAAAGGCAGGCAGAAGGGTACAGCATCACTGAAACAAATCAGACAGAGAAAGACAAATACTGTGTGACATCATTTATCTGTGGAATCTAAAAAAGCCAAACTCATATAAACAGTACAATAGTGGTTACCAGGCATGGGGGTTGGTTAGTGGGGAGATGTTGGTCAAAGGGTACAAACTTCTAGTTATAAGAAAGTAAGTTCTGGGGATCTAATGCACAACATGGCAATTACAGTTCATAATACTGTATTATATACTTGAAAGTTGCTAATAGAGTAGATCTTTAATGTTCTCACCACTAAAAAGAAATGATAATTATGTGATGTGATGGAGGTGTTAGCTAACACTATGGTGGCAGTCATTCTGTAATATATAAGTATATCAAATCAACACATTGTACACCTCAAACTTCCACAGTGTTATATGTCAATTATATCTGAATAAAGCTGGGGAAAATAATGCTTGGAGGAGAGCCATTAGTAAGTAGTCTTATTCAACCTGCAATATCATCATTTTTTCTTTTCTGTATGAATAGCAAATAATGTTTTATTGTGTTAAATATGTGAAAATTTGAAATATTATTAATACAGTCACTGAATTAGTCTGATTCTTGGAATTTTTGAATGTCAAGAAGCATATCTAACTAAAAATTTTATGAAGATTAAATGAGATTGTGTTTGTGACAATTTTTAAGCTGCCAGATACTCTGTATAGGGCATCACTATTATTCTTATGCTTCTGCCAGGTGGAGACAGGAAAGATTGGGTTAATCTCAAGGCTTCTTCCATGACTGCCTCTCTGCTCTTCCTACACTCTGGAGTCTGAAATTGCTGATCTTCGGTTGAAGCATCACCCTGACCTGCTGAAAAAGGATGCAGCTTCTCTTCTTACAGCTGCCTCTCATATTTACCCATCTCAGCTTAAGGACTGATTACTTGTGGCTCTGCTGTGGGTTTTCAGCCTCCATGTCCTGCCCTGCATTGAACCACTCTGGCTGATCACCTCATGGTTCCCACCACTGCTCCACATCCATCCAGAATCTGTCCTCTAAGGAGCTGATGCCCAAGTGTGAATTCATCCATAAACTTCCTGAAGGCTCCCCTCAGTGAATGGTCCAGAACAATTTTTTTTTTTTGATACACTGGAAAAGATTACATTTACTACTGTCCTATGACACACAGATTTTGTTAGGTAGCTGTGGAGTGCGGAATCCTGTGCTAGATATACTGTTTTGTTTACAGTTTCATTAGAGAGGTAAAAACAGAAAACAATCATCTAATCTCTACCCAAAGAGTATGTGGAATCACTTGTCCAGGTTTTGTGTTTTATTGCAAAATAACTTTGAATACCTCTATGTGGATTGTACATTCCAGGCACATTGTCTTCTATTATCTTTTAATTTTATCAGTATCCTAGTTACATAGGGAAACAGGGACCATTCCCAATGTACAAATGAGAAAAAAATAGGGAAGTTACATAAGTCACAAAGGACACTGTTCTGTCTTTTGGGTTGCAGTTGACCAAAATAGAACACAGGTTGTAAGCAAAATTGGAACCTATGAGCTTGAAGGAAAGATTTAAAAACTAGACTGTAGGAAGGTCAAGGTTGTTAAACCATAGCAAGGACTGGAACTAGCCCTGTTCAACTATCATCTCTATTTTCTCAGTGTAGTAGTTATGTATCATACTATAGGTTGGTTTCTCAATAGCCTGGAAGTACAGTTTCTGTGTGTTACATTTAAAAATTTTGTCTACTGGAGAGTGACTGCCTAAAATTTTTGGAGAATGATCTCTTTGGCACAGTTAAAGTCAGAGGCCTACTCCTAGTCCAAAATGTTGTGAGGAAGGAGTGGTGCCTCCTTGTCAACCATAGGAGTAGGGAGGACATTTTTCAGAAAAGCCGTTACTGAAAGCTAACTGTCAACTACAGTTATGTGGCAGATCAGAGGCAGAAAGGCAAAGGATCTATATCTTTTGATTTTTAGAGACTTCAGTATATAAGTGTTTTTATGTGTTTACTGTCTATATTCCCTTTCAGACTGTAAACAGTATGGGGGTGAAGTCATGTCTTCCTTGTTTATTACTTCACCTCCAGTATCTCACACTCGATCAAAAAGGCTCTGTCTTCTTTTTTGTTAAGTGAACACTATACCCAACATGGGGCTCAAACTCACAACCTTGAGATCAAGAGTCACATGCTCTACCAACAGAGCCAGCCAGGCTCCCCAAAAGCTCTATCATTCTTTCACCAAAGCATATAAAATAGTGAATAGGGGAGAAAGAGAGAGAGAAAGAAGAGAGGAGAGAGAGATACTTACTGAAGGTAGTTTATAGCTTTCTTTTGAAATTAATATTATTTCATGAGAATTTCGCCTTGTAATTATAAAGTCTTTTTTAAAAAGATGTGTTTATTTATTCGAGAGAGAGAGAGAGAGAGTGCATATGAGTGGGGGGGAAGGGCAGAGGGAGAGAATATCTAAGCAGACTCCACTGAGCCCAGAGCCTGATGCGGGGTTTAATCCCAAGACCCATGAGATCAGGACCTGAGTGGAAACCAAGAGTCAGGTGCTCAACCAACTGAGCCACCCAGGTGCCCTTGTAATTATAAAGTCTTGTAGACATGCTTTTTATGAACTGCATTTTATTTTTTGAGTAATGATGCAATGAACATTTTTCTAAATAAAATTCAGGTTGTCTTACGGATTGCTTTCTTTAAATATTTAGGATGGATTACTGGTTTTGTTTTCTTTAGTCTTTTTAAAATTTTCTATTTCATTGATTTCTGTTCTGTTTTTATTATTTCATCTGCTTGCTTTGGTTTTAATTCTTCTGATTTCTTTATTTTTTAAGATTTTATTTATTTTTGAGAGAGAGCATGCGCAGGGAGGGAGCAGGGGAGGGGATGGGAGGCCTCTGTCTTTTCCTAATTTCTTAAAATAGAAGTTTAGATAACAGATTTGAGATTTTTCTTCTTTTTAAATAGAGGTATTTAAAGCTACAGTTTTCAAGAAAAGAATAAAGCTACAGTTTTCCATTTATGCATGCTTCAGATACATTAATTTTCATTTAATTTGAAATATTTTATAATTCCACATACATATGTATATATATATTTACCTACAGTTTACTTAAAAGTATATAATTTTATTTCTAAACATCTGAGGATTTTTCAAATTTTTTTGTTTTGAATTTCTAATTTAATTCTGTTGGGATCAGAAAACATTTTGTATGGGGGCACCTGGGTGGCTCAGTCGGTTAAGCGTCTGCCTTTGGCTCAGGTCATGATCCCAGGGTCCTGGGATCAAGCTCCACATTGGGCTCCCTGCTCAGCTGGGGGCCTGCTTCTCTCTCTCCCTCTGCCTGCTGCTCCCCCTGCTTGTGCTCTCTCTCACAAATAAATAAATAAATTTTTTAAAAAGATTTTATTTATTTATTTGACAGAGAGAGACACAGCGAGAGACGGAACACAAGCAGGGGAAGTGGGAGAAGGAGAAACAGGCTTCCCGCTGAGCAGGGAGCCCGATGCAGGGCTTGATCCCAGGACCCTGGACCATGACCTGAGCCATGACCTGAGCTAAAGGCAGACGCATAACGACTGAACCACCCAGGCGCCCCAATAAAATCTTTAAAAAAACAAAAAAAGAAAACATTTTGTATGGTTTCAATCTTTTATCTCTTTTTTTTTTTAACATTTGTTGAGACTGGTTTCATCATGTAGTGTATGGTCTATCCTGGAAAATATTTAAGTGTACTTGAAAAGATGTGTATTCTGCTGTCATTGAGTGGAGTGTTATATAAATATCAGTTATAATCAAGTTAGTCGATCGTGTTGTTCTTCTGTATTCTTGCTGATATTCTGTCTAGTTATTATCAGTTATTGACAGTGGCCTATTAAAATCCCTAACTATTGTTATTGAGCTGTTTCTTCTCTCAATTATGTAAGATTTTGCTTCACACATTTTGGGGCTGTATTGAAAGGTGCCAAACATTTACAGATGATGTATCTTTCTAAGGTATTGGTCCTTCTAGCATTATTAAATGACTCTAGAAATATTTGTTTGCATTATGAAATGACTCTAGAAATATTTGTTATAAAGTCTCTTTTATCAGACATTAATATAGTCACTCCAGCACTTATGACTTTTGTTTGTATAACTTATATTTTTACTTCGTAAATTTCAAACTATTTGTACTTTCAGAGTACTTTCGGTTGTAGAGTTCAGTCCTTGAACATTTGATGTTATTGTTTATATGTTTGGATTTATATATGCCATCTTTCTTTTTGTTTTCTATGTGTCTCAGGTTCCTCTGGTTTTTGTTCCTCTTTTATTCTTCTACTACCATTTTACTTATTTTGAATGAAATAAATATTTTTAATATACCATTTTAATCCTTTGATTCTTAAACTATGTTTCAGTTATTTTCTTAGATACTGTTTTATGGATACACCTCTTTTTATCACAATTTATATGAATAAAAACTTGATTCTGATAAAACATAAGAATTTTGTTCTAATATATCTACATTACCTTCTCCTTCTTTGTTCTCACTGTTGTATAAATATTATATCTATATGTGTTGCAAACCCACCAAAACAGTGTTATTATTATTGCTCTATAGAGTTATGTCTTTTAAAGAACTTTTGAGAGGAAAAAAGTACATTTATACAGTCATTATATTTACCTACATATTTAACATTTTCATTTTCTTCATTTCTTCCTATGGATTCAACATATGTCTGATGTTACTTCCTTTCCTCAGTGATTATCTTTAGTGTTTCCTATAAGGCAAGTCTGCTGGCAGTGAATTTTCTCAGCCTTTTTTTTTTCTATCTCTGATAGTTTTTATTTTGCCTTTATTTTTGAGGGATAATTTCACTGGATATAGAATTCTTGGTTGACACCAAGAACTTTCAGAACTTGGGATATGTCATTTTATTCTCTTCTGGCCTCTAGGAGTCATTATTAATTGTACATGTGTTTGTTTGTGATGAGTTACTTTTCTCTTGCTGCTTTCAAGATTTTTCTCTTTGTCTTTAATAGGTGGACTCTTACGTGTGTAGATGTGGATCACTTTGTTTTTATCATAGTTGGGACTCTGATGTTGATATGTAGATTATTGTTTTTTCATAAATTTTTTTAAGATTTTATTTATTTATTTGAGAGAGAGAGAGAGCTCATAAGCAGGGGGAGAGGCAGAGGGAGAGAGAGAAGCAGGTTTCCCGCTGAGCAAGGAGCCAGACTCAGGGCTCTATCCCAGGACTCTGGAATCATGACCTGAGCCAAAGGCAGATGCTTAACCAACTGAGCCACACAGGTGCCCCTCAAAAATTATTTTTGACTAATATTTCTTCAATGTGTTCTTCTGCCCCATTCTTGCTCTCTCTTCTCCTTCTGCGAATTGCATTATGCATATGTTGGTATTTTGTTGTATTACAGTTCTCTGACTCTGTTCATTTTTTTTAATCATTTTTTTTCTCTTTGTGCTTCAGATTCTATACTTTCCCTTGATTTATTTTCAAGTTCGCTGGTTTTTGTTTTTGTGTTTTTGTTTTTCTCCTGCCATCTAAGATCTGCTGTTGAGCCTCTCTGGTGAGTTTTTTTTTTCCCCTCAGTTTTCATACTTTTCAACTCCAGAAATTCCATTTGGTTAATATGTATAGTTTCTATCTCTTTATTGCGATTCTCTGCTTGTAGAGTCACTGGCCTCATATTTTTCTTTAATTCTTTAAGTGTGGTTCACTTTAATTCTTTGAACATATTTATAATAGCTGCTCTGAAACCTGTCTTTGAGAAACACAATACTAGGTCCGCTGAGAGTCAGTTTTGGTGACTGCTTCCTCCCCCTGCCCCCCATAGGTCATACTTCTTTCTTTACATGTCTCCTACTTAAAAAACAACTTTTAAAAACTAAGCATTTTAAGGAAGAAGTTGCTGTGGCTGAGGTCGAAGAGGTTGCTGCCTGTGTTCTCCTTTAGGATTTTGATGGACTCCTGTCTCACATTGAGGTCTTTCAACCCTTTGGAGTCTATTTTTGTGTGTGGTGTAAGGAAATGGTCCAGTTTCATTCTTCTGCATGTGGCTGTCCAATTTTCCCAACACCATTTGTTGAAGAGACTGTCTCTTTTCCATTGGATATTCTTTCCTGCTTTGTCAAAGATGAGTTGACCATAGAGTTGAGGGTCCATTTCTGGGCTCTCTATTCTGTTCCATTGATCTATGTGTCTGTTTTTGTGCCAGTACCATACTGTCTTGATGATGACAGCTTTGTAATAGAGCTGGAAGTCCGGAATTGTGAGGCGGCCAGCTTTGCTTTTCTTTTTCAACATTCCTCTGGCTATTCGGGATCTTTTCTGGTTCCATACAAATTTTAGGATTATTTGTTCCCTTTCCTCGAAAAAAGTGGATGGTATTTTGATGGGGATTGCATTGAATGTGTAGATTGCTCTAGGTAGCATTGACATCTTCACAATGTTTGTTCTTCCAATCCATGAGGTTGAACGTTTTTCCATTTCTTTGTGTCTTCCTCAATTTCTTTCATGAGGATTTTATAGTTTTCTGAATACAGATCCTTTGCCTCTTTGGTTCGATTTATTCCTAGGTATCTTATGGTTTTGGGTGCAATTGTAAATGGGATCGACTGCTTAATTTCTCTCTCTTCTGTCTTATTGTTGGTGTATAGGAATGCCACTGATATCTGTGCATTGATTTTATATCCTGCCACTTTACTGAATTCCTGTATGAGTTCTAGCAGTTTTGGGGTGGAGTCTTTTGGGTTTTCCACATAAAGTATCATATCATCTGCAAAGACTGAGAGTTTGACTTCTTCTTTGCCGATTTGGATGCCTTTGATTTCTTTTTGTTGTCTGATTGCTGTGGCTAGGACTTCTAATACTATGTTGAATAGCAGTGGGGATAGTGGACATCCCTGCTGCGTTCCTGACCTTAGGGGGAAAGCTCTCAGCTTTTCCCCATTGAAAATGATATTCGCTGTGGGTTTTTCATAGATGGCTTTTATGATATTGAAGTATGCACCCTCTATGCCTATACTCTGAAGAGTTTTGATCAAGAAAGGATGCTGTACTTTGCAAATGCTTTTCCTGCATCTACTGAGAGGATCATATGATTCTTGTTTTTTCTTTTGTTAATATATTGTATCACGTTGATTGATTTGTGGATGTTGAACCAACCTTGTAGCCCAGGGATAAATCCCACTTGGTCATGGTGAAACATCGCCAAAGGCAAGGGAAGCAAGGGCAAAAATGAACTATCGGGATTTCATCAAGATAAAAAGCTTTTGCACAGCAAAAGAAACAGTCCACAAAACCAAAGACAGACGACAGAATGGGAGAAGATATTTGCAAATGACATATCAGATAAAGGCCTAGTATCCAAAAATCTATAAAGAACTTACCAAACTCAACACCTAAAGAACAAATGATCCAATCAAGAAATGGGCAGAAGACATGAACAGACATTTTTCCAAAGAAGACATCCAAATGGCCAACAGACACATGAAAAAGTGCTCAACATCGCTTGGCATCAGGGAAATCCAAATCAAAACCTCAATGAGATATCCCCTCACACCGGTCAGAATGGCTAAAATCAACAAGTTAGGAAATGACACACGACGGCGGGGATGTGGAGAAAGGGGAACCCTTCTACACTGTTGGTGGGAATGCAAGCTGGTGCAACCACTCTGGAAAACAGTATGGAGGTTCCTCAAACAGTTGAAAATAGAGCTACCATACGATCTAGCAATTGCACTACTGGGTATTTACCCCAAAGATACAAATGTAGGGACCCGAAGGGGTACGTGCACCCCCATGTTTATAGCAGCAATGTCCACAATAGCCAAACTGTGGAAAGAGCCAAGATGTCCATCAACAGATGAATGGATAAAGAAGAGGTGGTATATATATACAATAGAATATTATGCAGCTATCAAAGGGAATGAAATCTTGCCATTTGCAACGATGTGGATGGAACTGGAGGGTATTATGCTGAGTGAAATAAGTCAATCAGAGAAAATCATGTATCATATGACCTCATTGATATGAGGAATTCTTAATCTCAGGAAACAAACTGAGGGTTGCTGGAGTGGTGGGGGGGGTGGGAGGGATGGTGTGGCTGGGTGATAGACATTGGGGAGGGTATGTGCTATGGTGAGCACTATTGTGCGAGACTGTTGAATCACAGATCTGTACCTCTGAAACAAATAATGCAATATATGTTAAGAAAAAAAAGAAGAAGAAGATAGCAGGAGGGACAGAATGAAGGGGAGTAAATCGGAGGGGGAGACGAACCATGAGAGATGATGGACCCTGAAAAACAAACTGAGGGTTCTAGAGGGGAAGGGGGTTGGGGGATGGGTTAGCCTGGTGATGGGTATTAAAGAGGGCACGTTCTGCGTGGAGCACTGGGTGTTATGCACAAACAATGAATCATGGAACACTACATCAAAAACAAATGATGTAATGTATGGTGATTAACATAAAAAAATTAAAAAGAAAACAAAACAAAAAAACAAAGTATATAGTTCCACTTAGGCAAGAACTACCTCTCATATTTATTTTGTTTGCAATATTTTTATTTCTAGACAATGTGAATTTTTGTTCATGTGTTATCTAAAAAATTATATTTCCTAATGAAAGAGGGAAATTGGACTGCAACCTGGGTCTGTTGGTTTTCAAAACGTGTGCTCTTTTGTAATATGACATATCACATTCTTTAAATTTATGTCATTTTGGGACACATTCTTATCTAACCCAAACACCCTCTGGAAGTCTAGTCTGAGCTCCTGGGCCCTAAGAGCATATACCATTGGGTTGAGGGTTGGCGGGATGATAATGTTGAGCACATTTAGAAGAACAGGGAAGATGGGAACTTCTTTCCTGCCAGATGGGCTACAGACACTACCACAATGGTTGTGTAGAAGAAGAAGATGAGGATGAGATGGGAGCTGCAGTTGCTCAGAGCCTTGACTATTGCCTCGGTAGAGTTCAGCCTCAGCATGGAGCGAAAGATCAGAACATAGGAAATAAAGACTAGAACCCTGTCACTTCCATCAAGGACCCATGCTAAAGCCAACTGATAAAACCTATTAATGGTAATATCACAGGCCAAGCTGGTGACCCCTGGGTTGGAACACATGCAGTGCTCAATTTCATTCCTGGAGCAGTAGTGTCTCTGGGAAGCCAGTACAGGCACTGGGATGGTCAACAGTCCATTCCTAAGCACCATGAACACTGTGGCTTTTACCACAAAAGCTTCAGTAATTATGGAGGAGTATTGAAGTGGGTGGCAGATGGCTACATATCTATCCATAGCTATGCAGAGGAAGATGCCTGACTCCATGCTAATAAAACAGTGAACAGCATAAATTTGAGTAAAACACTCAGGGAGGCTTGACATCAAACCAGAAGATGGCCAGAATCTTGGGCATGATGGTGGTGGCTAGGCCCATGTCTACTATAGCCAGGATACTAAGGAATTGATACATCGGCTGATGCAGGTTATGCTCATGGTGAACAGTGATCACAATGAGAATGTTGGCACTAAGAACGAAAAGGTATATCAGAGCCAGGGACAGGGAGAGCCAGTGCTGCCATCAGTGAATGCCTGGGAGCCCCATCAGGATGAACTGAGACACTTGAAATCTTGAGCTGTTGGGTGCATTCTGGGAGATATCCATATCTTGGGCATCTGAATTAATTGATAGTGTCTGTCTATACGTAGAGTGAAACAAGAAGGAAGCTTGGTTAACTGTTTAGCTGAGATTCAGATTTAATTTAAAGATCTAAGATTCACTCATAGTCCCTTTCATCATGATATTACACCATGTCTCTTGTCTCTGGAAAATGTTCAGAAGAGAGTAACTGAGATGGCCAAAATAAGCCCTAAAAGGAAGATTACAGAAGAACAAAGTCAGAGGGGACTCAGTTGCAGGCTTCATGTCACTCAATGACATTTTTCTATATGGAGCAAGAAGATGTAGACAAAGCAGGAGACACAGTCATAAATATTCCGATTTCTCAGGAGGTAAACACTAGGGACAGAATAGATACAGCCCTTCTTGGAGGTCTTCCAAGGAAGAACAAAAAATCCATACAGGAATTATCATAATGATTTTGTTTTGGATAGGGTTTAGATGTCACAAAAACTCCTTTGAAAGAGTCCTTTTTCAAATTTGAGGAAATTGAAGTTCACAGAAGTTAAGTGATTTACTTGAGGTTACAGTTTTAAATGATAAATGCACTGGAGCTAAAATCTTAGTATTCTGTATTTAGCTGCTATGCAAATTTTGTTAAACTATTGCTGATGGCTTAATAAAAATGGTTCTTTTAAGGTATAACCCTTTTTCCATTTTTGATTATAAAAGTTAAATTGAAAACAATAAAACTTGTATTTTTCAATTTATTGATTTTTTTTTAAGACTGAGGGATGTAAGATGATTAAATCAGTAACAACTTTCCTACCACTTCCAGATATTAGTAGGACTTTCCAAGAACATTATTTTAAAAATACATAATACCATGTATTTCCTTAAATTAATTTTAACGTGTACTAGATTTAATTACCATAATTGCTATAGATATTTTAACACAAATATTTAGATATTTATACTTAAGTGAAATCAATGTTCACCATATTAAATTTTCATAACAGTACCTTCCCATTTGTGAGGTCTTTATTTTTATTCAAATCTTGCATGGCTATAGAACATTTTCTTTCTTTCTTTTTTTTTTTTTTAAGATTTTATTTATTTATTTATTTGACAGAGAGATAGAGAGCACAAGTAGGCAGAGTGGCAGGCAGAGGGAGAGGGAGAAGCAGGCTTCCCGCTGAGCAGGAAGCCTGATGCTGGGCTTGATCCCAAGACTCAGGATCATGACCTGAGTGGAAGGCAGACACTTATCTGACTGAGCCACCCAGGCGCTGCACTATAGAACATTTTCAAGTTATTTTAACAGCAAGGGAAAATAGACAGTATACCTTGAGTGAATTAGAAAATCATTCTAATTCAATTCAGAATTTTGATTATTATTCTCATTACATTCCCCCCTCCCGGTTTTTAATGGTTCATTACAAAAAATGTAACTCATTTATCTTGAATAGATTTTGTTCTACAGTGGGAAGAATATATTTGTATTGTTTTATTTTTCTTCAAAGAGTAAAACAACAGTTTTAGTTTCTTTTCCCATTGACTACTGATGCCTCCTTTTGTGTGCAGTAAGTTTTTATACGCACTAGGTCTATTTATTCTGTTCCAGTTTTCTATCTGTGCATTGTGGTATTATCCTAGTGAGCAAAACTTCTCTAGATTTCTAAGAGATTTTGATGTGGAAATGCTGGGGTTTGGAGTGAACCGTCAAGAAAGAATTTTTGAGACGTCTTCGGTGCAAAAGTGTTGTTTTATTAAAGCATGGGGACAGTACCCATGGGCAGCTGCATTGGAGTTGTGAAGGGTAGCAGATTATATATTTTCAAGTAGGGAGGGGTTTAGGGATAGTGTAAGTCTGAATTTTAGAAATAAGGTTCCTAGGACCTTGAGGGGCTAGCTACTGTTAGGAAAAGGTCATTTATTACTGTCTAATAAAACCTTAGTTATGAGACTCTTCAGATGTATATCAGTGGGCCATATGCTTGGAGGATGATTGCTAACCTATATCTTGGGGGGTAGAAATAAAGGAGGTTTCTAAAGGAATTTTTTTTCTGGTTGTCAAATAATCCTTTATTGAAATGTTTTCCTTTGTAATTCTTAACTAGTGGGGCATTGCACCACTATTGATGCCGTCTATGATGTCATGAGGGTGGTGGCCATCAACATTGCGGCCCACAGACTGGGTAGTCCCCAGGATCTCTTTAATGGTTCCAGAGAGTTCTCTGGCTAAAAATCAGCACTGCATCTGTCAAGCAATATTGACACTCTCATCAAAAGTGATATTTTCACTGTGCTTCATGTTTTTCTGCTTCATTCCGTCTCTTGGTGGTTCTTGCGGGCTTTGATAATTAGGACTGAGGCAGAAGGTACTGATTCAACGTGGACCTGTCTGTTCTGAATGGTCAGTTTCACTGTCATCCTCAGACCCTTCCAATCACCAGTTACCTTGGTGATGTCATCACCAACCTTGTTTGGAGACAGACCCAGTGGGCCAGGGCAGACGTGGCACCAACTTTGCCACTGGTGCACCTCAGGAATATGACTTTGATCTCATTGGAGTCGAACTTGGGTGGCATGGTAGAGGCAGCTGGTGTCTGATGAACCTGGATTCGGGATGACTGAAGACAGTTGCACTTTTGCCTCCTCTAAGCCAAAAGACCAAAGCCCAAAGGAATTTTTATATGTAATAATAGACTTACAGGATCCTGGAAGTCGGGATAATGTTAAGCTAAGATTGTCTTTTGCCCTTGGCAAAGTATTAACATCAAGGCAGCTGAGTTCCTAGACAAAGATCACTCTGCCCATCCAAAGGACTTGTCAATGGGCTGTAAGTTGTAAGGAAATTTAAATTTTTTCTTTTGCCTTTGTTCCCCACATCAATTTGACATATAATAGATTTTTTCTACTTAATATTTTACATTTAAAATTTTAAAACTCTTATGTTTAGATTGCCAGCAACACCTTAAATTCTTTTGTTGATTTCAAAAATATCCAAATTTAATTTGGATCCTATGAAATATGAAAACTAATTTATAAAAATTAAAACATTCCATATCATGGCTATTGTAAATAATGTTGAAATAAACATGGGGGTATATATGCATTTTTGAATTACTGTTTTTATTTTCTTGGTTAAATACCCTAAGTGGAATTGATAGATCATATGGTAGTTCTATTTTTTTTTAAATTTTATTTATTTGACAGAGAGAGACACAGTGAGAGAGGGAACACAAACAGGGGGAGTGGGAGAGGGAGAAGCAGGCCTCCTGCAGAGCAGGGAGCCCGATGCGGGGCTCGATCCCAGGACCCCAGGATCATGACCTGAGCCGAAGGCAAACGCTTAATGACTGAGCCACCCAGGCGCCCCTGGTAGTTCTATTTTTAATTAAAGTTTTTTCCCTTTTTATTCAGCAATTTGATTTGTCTCTTACTTAAATTTTCATTTACATCTGTCACTAAAAGTTATCATTTATATGTCTCAACATTTCAAACTTATTTATTTATTTATTTATTTATTTATTTATTTATTTTAAAGATTTTATTTCTTTGTCAGAGAGAGAGAGCACAAGCAGAGGGAGAAGCAGGCTTCCTGCCAAGCAAGGAGCCCAATGTGGGACTTTATCCCAGGACCCTGGGATCAGGACCTGAGCCGAAGGCAGACGCTTAACTGACTGAGCCACCCAGACATCCCAACATTTCAAACTTTAAAAAAAATACCCTATATTTGAAGTTTTATTAGTGGAATTTTTTCCCCTAGAGTTTCTTTTATTTATTTATTTATTTGAGAGAGATTGAAAGAGAGTGAGCGAGTCTGGGGAGAGATAAGGGGAGAGGGACCATCTCAAGCAGACTCCCTACTGTACAGGGAAGGTAGCTGGTTGGTGTTAGGAGTGTGTGTGTGTGTGTGTGTGTGTGTGTGTGTGTGTGGTATATCCTAGGACGCTCACTCTCAGCTTGATGCAGTTTTCTGTGTTGGGATTGCACTAAGGCAAAGGTGAAATCTGGTTATCCTCCGATTGTTTTGTAATGTACCACTGGTGTTGGAGCATGTTTGTACATTCAAACCAAGTGATTGAGCAGAAGGGGCTGTATCCTCCTTATCCTGTGTCCACAGTCTTCCACTCTCCTGAATCTTCCACCTCAGTATTTAAAGATTCCAAGGACTGAGAACTTCACAAAATATCTCTACTGCATACACTTGAGCCTGAGTCTTTCCATGGCACTTCCCAGTCGCACCCTGTATCCCCAGGATCTGCTTTTCACTGACTCAGCCTCTTGTAAGAGTCGTCTTTGTATATTGCTCTCACTTTCTCACCTTTATACCTATGACTGTAAAAATCTGTCCTATTGCTATATTGAAACTGCTTTTGCTAATGACTTCCATATTGCCTAATTGGATGAGCATTGCAATAGATAGAGTACTAAGAGGGAACAGATGGCCCACTCAAATTAGAATAATTTAAAAAACTTTTTAATTGAAGTATAATTGACATATAACATTATATTAGTTTCAGGTGTACAGCATAATGATTCAACATTTGTATATATTGGGAAATGATCACTAAAATTAAAACCCAGTTACCATCCATCACTATACATGGTTACAATTTTTTTTCTTGTGATGACTTTCCTTTTGTTTTTAAAGACTTTATTTATTTATTTGGGAGAGAGAAAGAGCCAGAGAGAGCACAAGCAGGGGGAGCAGCAGAGGAAGAGGGAGAAACAGGCCCCACACTGAGCAGGGAGCCATACGTGGGGTTTGATCCCAGGACCCTGGGACCATGACTCCAGCAGAAGGCAGAAGTTTAACCAACTGAGCCACCTAGGGGCTCCAAACTAAACACTATTTTACTTATTTTAGGGTATTATAAAAACAATTCCATATTTTACATAGTCTTCTAAAACTCAGTTCTTAACTTAAACTACTTCTAGTTTCACACATATAGATGAACTTTTATTTTGACTCCCTTCCTGCACATTTTACCACCCCATTCCTGCCTCTGGCGAGTACTGCCTCTGCCTGTTCTCTGTATCAGTGAGCTTGTTTTTTGTTTTTTGTTTTTTTTTTTTAAATCCTACATATAAGAGAGATTATATAGTATTTGTCTTTCTCTGTCTGACCTAATTTCACTCAGCATAATGCCCTCAAAATCCATCATGTGGTAAATTGCAAGATTTCAGTTTTTATGGCTGAATAGTATTTCACTGTGTGTGTGTGTATATGTGTTTGTATGTGTGTGTGTTGCATCTTCTTTATCCATTCATCCAGTGATGGACATTTAAGTTGTTTCCATATCTTTGCTATTGCAAATAATGCTGAAATGAATATGGCGGTGCATATACGTTTTTGAATTAGTGTTTTCATTTTCTTTGGGTAAATACCAAGAAATGGAATTGATGAATTATATAGTAGTTTTATTTTTAATTTTTTGAGGAATCTCCATACTGTTTTTGATAGTGGCTGTACCAATTTACACTCTCACTAACAGTTCCCAAGTCACATTCCCACCAACAGTGCACAAGTGTTCCCTTTTCTCCACATTCTTGCCAGCACTAATTATTTCTCAAATTAGGACAATTTGAATAGAAAAATTCAAATTAATTGAATTTGAATAATTTGAGAAGGCTTTACTTACAAAGGGACTAGTATAAGGACGTCCCTAGTAAGATCCTAAGTGATAGTGTAGTTACCTAGGGCTAGTAACAGCACTTGTCACCAGCTCTGGATGTGAAAGCATGAGTCCCTGGAATCCTGAAGCAGAGAGCTGGCACAGAGAAATTTACCTTGAGAGGAGCTTTTCTGATTGATGATGTTGAATTTATCCTATCTCTTTAGGTGTGAGTTTTGTTTATTGACTTTAATGCCACTCTTTTGTGTTGATTTTGCTCAAGAGTCTGGTTGTATTTAGTGTTAAATAAAATTGCACTGGACATGATGAGCAAGTGAAAGTTGATATTATTCTTATATGATTGCCAGCAGTGGGGTAGAGAGTACAGATTGTCTGGATACTCAGTTCCATTAACACAAAGGCAGGGTTGAGCTGGGGTAAGGTGTCAGGTGAAAAGAGTTTAAGCCCTAGGGTGAGCAAGTGAAAATGTACTGGAGTACTTCACGGAGGTTGATCAATGGGATGTGTCAAGTACATTGAATTATTCCTGAGATTGCCAATGTTTTTGTATGTGATTAGGCCATCTGTGTTTGCCAAATGCCACCCTTAGAAGTTAGGCTGGTACCCTCTACAGGGACTGGGAAATGGGGTGTTATCTTTTTCAATGTTTACACCTCAGGGATAGTTCCCAGGTTCTTGAGAAAGACATTTCCTAGGTTGCAAAACTGGCAAGAGTTTAGAAGACTTATATACATGACAAAGGGGCAAAGAAAGAATTTACAAGTTTTCTGAAGCAAATGCCCAAAGAAAAGGGAGACCATGGGCTCATAGTCAGGAAGAAACCTGTGTAAAATTTAGACCAAGCCATTTTTGTCTCTGGTTGGTTTTCTTTCTAGTAGGCAATCTTGGGATGTTGCTGTATTTGTTTCATGGAACCTGTTTTAAGAGAGATGTGAGGTATACTAATATCTTGATTTATGCTTGAGCTCATTTCCCATGCTTCATGGGGCATGGTCATTTGTAGTCATGTGGGTCACTGTTATGTTTTATGACCCAATCTCCAGTGTTCTGGAACACCCACCACTGTTTCTTGACTTTTGGCCTATTTCTTGGTTCAGGAGTATATGTGCAGGAGGAGAGACCTGCCTGGCTACTTCTCCTATGCTACTCATTCATCACTGAGTTGGTTTTCTCATGGTCCCCTGCTTCTCTGAGTCAGGTATTTCTCAGTCTGAATTTACCATGCACCATTTGGGCTTTCATTTTTCCACAATTCCATCACAATTGCCTTTCATCTTTGGAGTTTCCCCATTTGTGTGTATATGTATGTGTGTTTCATCAGTGGCTCTCCATTTGTTTTGTGTTATTAGTTGATGCTATTAATTGATATATTATTGCATATATTCTTAGTGATTGCTAGGATTTGGAGTGGGAGTAGGAAGCTGTAGTAAGTGTTGAGTTTGTCATATTATTCAGAGATCTTTGGAACTTATTCACTCTTTGGAATTTTTGAGACTTTCTTCATGGCCCAATACTTTATCAATTTTTTTAAAGATTTTATTTATTTATTTGAGAGAGAGAGAATGAGAGATAGAGAGCATGAGAGGGAAGAGGGTCAGAGGGAGAAGCAGACTCCCCGCTGAGCAGGGAGCCCGATGTGGGACTCGATCCCGGGACTCCAGGATCATGACCTGAGCTGAAGGCAGTCGCTAAACCAACTGAGCCACCCAGGTGCCCCAATACTTTATCAATTTTTAAAAATATTGCATGAAAAGAATGTGATGTGTATTATGTTTTTACTGGGAGTTAGTTTATTCAGAACCCATTCAAACCCACCTTTGCATAACTTTCCACTATCATAGAGCCTGGGAATCTAAAAGACTTGACTTTTGAGTCTTTCTTCAACTAGAGATGAACATCAGACTCATTTCTGACCAGTCAGATGTGAGTAAAAGTCTACTGAGGCTTCCTTTTAAATTTCTTCCTTCTTCTCTGGAATCTGGAGTTGAATTTGGAGTATAGTAGCATAATTTAGAATGGCAGAGCAGAAAGTAGAAAGAGCCTGGTTACTTGATGGCACAGTAGAGCTCTTTTAATATCTCTGAAGTGCCTGATTCCTTGTGTGTGTGTGCATGCATGTGCACATGAATGTCATGAGATAAATAAACTCCCAATCTGGCTAACCGCTATACTCTATTGTCCTTTATAAACAGCTAAACACAATCCTAATTGACAGCTTTTTTACTAACAGTAAGGAAGCATGTTTTCCCTTTTTAATGTTTTATGCCATTGTGCTGGCCAGTCCATGGTCATGACTTCTGGTTTCTGTTTACTTTTTACTCACTCTCCAGGGTATGGAGTGTCTTAATCTGAGCAAGTAATGTGAAAAAGAACAACAACAAAAAAGGTCTAGTGAGAAATTGTTAGCATTTAGTTAATTGACAGAGCATACTGAGGAAGAGGGTATAAAAATCTATAACCTGGGCATCCAAAATACATGTCTTGGTGGTTAAACTTTTTTTTTTTCCTTTTCCTACTTAGAGCCAATGCAGGTTTTTGGAAAGAAGTCACTATGAGCTTAAGAAGTGAGGAATTATGCTCCACCTACTTGAGGGTGGTGTAGCTACATAAACTATTGGAAATATTCTGCATGAGAAGTTTGTTTATTCTCTCCTATGTACTTATTTATTAGATCACTTATTTGTATGAGTATGTACTCATGCGTACTTATTCTGTACTTTAGTTGTAATCTAATATGAGAACTTTTGACATGTAAAGAGCTTTGAATCCTCACTCCTGTCCTTAAAATAAAAAAGGCTGAAAAAAAAAGGAAATTCAATGACTTTTCATAGACCCATCAAAGAAGTGACATTACAGGGCAACTGCAATTACAACCCTAATTTGTAGACACAGGTGAATACAGAGAATCTGGCTAATTGGAGCAGAAGGTGCTGAAGGCATAGATTGGTAGGTACTTCAAAGGTAATTTTGACAAATCCTGAGTATGAGTGTGGTCTAGCATGAGAATGAGTAATATTTGGGGGTTCAGTCTTAGGCAGGCCCCACACTTTAAATCCAGCAATCCCAGCAGATTTTCACAATAAAGATCCAAAAGGGGTCCCCTGGCTCTGGCAGGGGGAGGGGAAAAGTTAACATTGTGAAATAATCCCAGAGCATTCTCCATTATAAAGTTCTCATCTCCAGGAGAAGAGATGTTATTAGAGTCATATCCCACCTAGAGGAAGGGTATTCCTCTAACTCCAGGAAGTCAGTTAGCCTTGTGACCTCAGTTCTCTGATGAGTCCAGGTAAAGTGGTTGTTTTTCCAGCTAATTCTTGATGTTAAGGATGGGAATGACACTTTTAAACTTTCTTTATAAGTTGGAGTTGAAAGGCAGCCTCACATAATTTTTACTAATTTGTTAGTTTTCCAATCTCTCTCTACCCATTTAAAGGTGTTTTGTCTATCATTTCTACTTGTTCTCACCAGGAGTCTTTGTCTGAATTATCGCATTAGCCATTAGTGGAAGTGGAAATCCAATCTCTTGGATGGCCAGAATAGGAGACTAGTATCTTTCTCTTGGGACTTATTTTTTTCTCCCTGAAATGGCAAAGGATCCAAACACTGTGTGGAAAGAATAACAGGCAATTTGACCTGTCCAATAGTGCACTACTGTTTATCAGCAGTCAATGCTCTGTTCTTCATATATTGGATTGTTTTGGGGTAGTCAAGTGCAAGGGTCAAGAAAGAATCCTTGAGACTTTGGTGCAAATTCTGAGTTTGAGTAGCACAGGGACAAGACCTGTGGACAGAAAGAGCTGCACTTTTTGCTGTATGAAGGTGGTGGTTATATGCTTAGTGCTCAAGAGGGAGGGGACATGAAAGTTGTATTAGATCACAAATGTTTCTTAGAATTTCTAGTTGTAAAACTACTTCCATGAGATTTCTCTGGTGCTTATCATTCAGTTTGCTATTAACTATTGATGAATATATATGCAATCATGAGACCCTTTAAGAACGTAGCAACTAGTGCATATTTAGTCCCTATCAGGACTATGCAGGCTCTCAGTCAGCCTTCTAGTCTAAAGGTGAACATTTTTCTGCTTCTATCCCTCATCAAGATTGTGGTCTAAATGGGGTGTCTGTGCCTATCGGATCAGGGCCCCCAAATGTTGGGTGATGATTGGGAGGAAGCCAGTGGCAAGGTGGTTAAAGAATTCAGCTGAAGCAGAACAAAGGAGATAGAAGTTTATTGAACACACTGCAAGGGAGCAGGGGACAGGAGAGCCGCAGAGGGGCTGTCTGCAAGGAGGCAGCAGATGGGGGCTGTTTTTAAAGGGGTTGGATGAGGAGGTATGGTGATGTATGGAATTCTCCCCTTTTTGGTAACTGTGCTTGATTGTAAATAGCCCATTGGTCAGTTAGGGTCTATGGATATTTTGAGGTGGGTGGACTGATGGATCTGTCTGTATTCAGCCAGGTGGTCGCTGTGGGCCCTTTCTACATTCCATTGCTCAAGGCTGTTTGCCTAAAAGCAGCCTCTACAATGATCACTGTTAAAAACAGGTAAAAGCACATGGTCCAGTCTGCCTTGTCTATAGATATAAGAGAGGCCTGCTATCTAACTCACTCTGTTTTTTAGTTTTTTGGTTTTTTTTAAGATTTTATTTATTTGACAGAGAGAGACACAGCTATAGAGGGAACACAAGCAGGGGGCTGGTAGAGGGAGAAGCAGGCCTCTCGTGGAGCAGGGAGCCCGATGTGTGGGGCTCGATCCCAGGACCCTGGGATCATGACCTGAGCCGAAGGCAGACACCTAACGACTGAGCCACCCAGGCGCCCCTCTAACTCACTCTGTTAAAAGAAAGATAATTCCTTGAATTTTAATGGCCTAAATTTCTCAGTCTTGGGCTCTGTGATTTTGTGATTTGTAAGGAATATATATTTTGGTCACGCAAGTGACCAAAATATATTTTTCTTATGTATTTGGTCTTCATCCATGGTTCCCAGCTCACAGCTCCTAAAGCCCTTGGAATTTCCTGTGATAAGGGAGATAAAGGTCTCTTTTGTTATGTTAATGAGGTAACTTTTGGAAAGCCCTTATGTAATCTAAGGATGGGGGGCTGTTTGCCTGGAGAACCAACCTTATGATTAGAGGGTTAGAACTTTCAGACCCCCCCTACTCTCACCTCTGGGGAGGGGAGAGGGACTGGAGGCTGAGTCAACAAATGGCCAATGACTTAGTCAGTCATGACTATGTAATGAAATCCCCATAAAAAAGGACTGGGTTCAAATCTCTTCCCAGTTGGTGATCACATGTTGATGTGGGGAGAGTGTTGTACCTGGAGAGGGCATGGAAGCTCTGTGCCCTAATGATGTGAAAAGTTGGGGTTCAGGAGTGAATGGTCAAGAAAATATTCTTGAGATGTTTTTGGTGCAAAAAAGGTGGTTTTATTAAAGCATGGGGACAGGACTTGTGGGCAGAAAGAGCTGCATTGGGTTTGTATGGAGTGGCTGATTATATAGTTTCAAGTTGGGAGGGGGCTGAGGAATAGCATAAGTCTCTAGGGAATTTGGAAACAAGGTTTCCAGGACTTTGAGGAGCTAGCTGTTGTAGGGAAAGGTCATTTACTACTGTCTAGTAAAACTTGAATAATGAGACCCTTCAGATGTGTATCATTGGGCCATATGCTTGGAAGAAGATTGCTAACATACATCCTGGGGGATAGAGAGAAAGGGGGTTTCCAAAGGCCTTTTATATGTTAAAGAAAACTTACAGGATCCTGGAGATCTGGGCTAATGTCAAGCTAAAGTTGCCTTTGCCTCTAGAAAAGTATTAACATCAAGGCAGCTAAGTTCCTGGAGGAAGGTCACTGCCTGTCCCAAGTACTTGTCAATGGGCTGTAAGTTATCAGGAAGATTAATTTTTTTTTTCTTTTGCCTTTTTTGTCCACATCACTTAACACATACATTGCCACTTTCCCCACTGCATCTTGTCAGAGTACAGGTAACAACCTGGACTTGTGACAGGTGTCTGAAACCCAAGGAAGGGTCATTGGAACCTCCAGTCTGTATCTGGTTGGTCAGGAGCACAGGTTGGACAGTCTAGGCCTTGCAATAGGCATCTGAAGCAGGAGGTAAAGGCAGTCTTGTAGGACTGAACCCTTAACCTGTGGAATCTGATGCTGTTTCCCTGTAGATAGTGTTAGAATTAGGTTGAACTCTCAGACACGCTGCTGGGTGTGTGTGTGGGGAACACTCTCTCCTCCATCTCCATGTTGGAATTGGGTCTGGGAACCCTAGAAGAGGCTTCTAAGTTTATTGGCACATGTTAGGCTTTTCTTTCCAAAGTCAGCAATAATGCCATGTGATTAGGTCAGGGGAATTTTCCAAACTCATTCGCCTGTCACTTGGGAGCTAAAATTCCACCCTTGCTGGTTTATATTCTGGCATTAAAATAAATAAAAAATAATTTTACCAACTTTCTCTTTTCTCTGTTCACAAACTTGTATCATTTCTCTTATGGGCAAAGATCTACTCTAGAGAAATTGCTGACCTTTATACTACCAATGAACTGCAGCACCTTCCTGGGATTTTCTTAATTCACTTGAGAAGTTCAAGTAATGTTGAATGTTAACAAAAAGCGATTGGGATATTCTTCTTAGTGTTTAATGCAAATTAACTCAAGAGTTGTTAAAGAGTTTGTGAAGTGACAAAATAATTCCTATCAAATTCTTGACATATATTAGACAGGAAAATTGCTGCCAACTTTTAAATGGAATTTTCTTTTATTAATGGAGAAGTGATATATAATTTCATTTAGTTAGGTATCATCCCCCCTCCTTTTTTTTTGTCATCTTAATTTCTGTTTTTAAAAGTTAGTAGCAGGGTTGAATAGAGAGAAAAGTGTTAAGAGCAGGGACACTGGAGCCTGACTGCTTGTGTTCTAACCTTACTCCACAACTTCCTTCCCATTTGACATTGGGCAAATTTCTCAACTCTCTTGCCTCATCTGCAAAATATATAAATAACAATTGTACTTGTTTCATAAGGTTGTTATGCAGTTATATGAGTTAATATTTGTGGAGTGTTTACAATGCGTGACATATAGTATATGCTGTACAAAACAGGTGAATTAATTTGAATTGATGTTCCTAGCAATTGGGAGACATGGAATTTTAACCCAGGGCTGTTGCACTCCAAAGCCTGTGCTCTTTCTGTAATACCAGTTATAAAACCTTGCCCTTTAAAGTTGGCTCACTTCCTGGACACATTGTCACCCAAACCAAGCACCTTCTGGAAGCCCACTCTCAGCTCCTGGGTCTGGAGGGCATATACCATGGGGTTAAAGGCTGGGGGCATGACACTGTGTAGCACATTGAAGAGAGCAGGGATGATGGGGACTTCTCTTCCTGCCAGCTGGGTGACAGACACAACAATAACAGCTGTGTAGAAAAAGAGAATGAGGATGAGATGGGAGCTGCAGGTGCTCAGGGCCCTCGATGTTGCTTCAGCAGAGTTCAGCCTCAGCACTGAGCGAATAATCAAAGCATAGGAAGCAAACACCAGACCCATGTCACTCCCAACCATAACCCATGCCAAGGCCAACTGGTAAAATCTGTTCACAGTGATGTCATCACAGGCCAGACTGGTGACCCCCAAGTTAGAGCACAGGCAGTGGTCAATTTCATTCCTGGAGCAGTAGTGTCACTGGGCAGCCAGGATGGGCACTGGGATGGTCAGCAAGCCATTCCTGAGCACCATGGACAGTGTGGCTTTGATCACAAAAGCCTCGGTGACTATGGAGGGGTACCGAAGGGGATAGCAGATGGCCACATATCTATCGACAGCCATGCAGAGGAAGATGCCTGACTCCATGCCCATAAAAGAGTGGATGGCATAGATCTGAGCAAAGCACTCAGGGAGGCTGATGGCCTTGGCATCAAACCAGAGAATGGCCAGGATCTTGGGCATGATGGTGGTAGCCAGGCCAATGTCCACTATAGCCAAGATACCAAGGAGCCAATACATTGGCTGGTGCAGGGAAGGCTCATGTTGGATGGTGATTAAGATGAGGATGTTGGCACCAAGAGCTAAGAGGTAGAGCAGAGCCATGGGCAGGGAGAGCCAGTGCTGCCAGGTGTGAATACCTGGGAACCCCATGAGGATGAACTCAGACACCTGGAACCTGGAGCTATTGCTTATAGTCAGGGTGGTATCCATATCATGGGATGTCTTCTTCTCAGCATCTATCTGTGAATTAAGGGGAAATAACAATAGGCTGTGGTAAGCTCGGCTGAGGCTCAAAATTTGTGTATCCTCAGCCCACTTGGACCCTTGAAAGAAGTTTGGATAAGAACAATAGAAGAGCCAAATAGATTCTAAGATAAAGATTTTAGCGGAATAAAAGTGAAGATTTACTGGCTTTGTTTTCTGGAAATTCTGGGTAGATTTGTGTGTGTGTGTGTGTGTGGGCGGGTGGGTGGGGGGTAGGAACGCAGACACACAGCAGAAGACTTGTACATTATAAAGAACCCAAAGTTAGAGGGCAGAAGTGTTTTCTCCACTGTTGGGGATCTTTAGGAGGAGACCATGCAGCCACAGGGAGAACCCTGATCGAGGTTTTCTTTTAAACAGTGCCTGTGGTTGACATTTGATTTCTGACAAAAATCATGTCATTTAATCTTCACCCAACAGGGGTTGTTATTTACATATAAGGATACAGAGGTTGAATGATTTGTCTAGATAAGAATCATATGTTGAAAACAGTAATAAATGAGAAAGCTTTAGCAAAATTTTAATCTCTACCATCAAATCATAGCTAAAAGGTCAGGACTCTGTAGGAATATCACTTGTTTTCTCTTCTGATTATGAAAGTAATGTTAAAGACATGCATAAAGCTGTATTTTAAAATCATCAATTTTAGTAATAGATTTAAGGAGAGAAAATTACCACCAGACTTCCAGCACTTTCAGAGTTTTGTGTGGTTGAGAGCTGTAGGCATTTATTACACACATTTAGACTGTTTCACTTAAGTAATTTCACAGCTCATTTTTGGTCCTTTAAATACTTGGTCCTCCTTATTATCACATTCTCAGTTTTGTTCACTTTTGAACTGTTGCAGACTATTCCAAGAGTTTTATCAAAAAACATACAGGCTTTATGGTTTTGGAAACCTCCAATACCTGAGAATTCTTTTTTATTTTTAACCTTTATTTGTGAATAATACCTTCCCTTCTGAAATATTTAGGTATCAATATTGCCTTTCCAAATCTCTACCTTTGCTTCATTTGATGACGTTAAGTGTAAGATCAAGGCCAATGAATGACCATGCCTTTTATAATTATAATAAACATATAGTACTCATGAAATTGAAAAAGAAAAATAAGAAAAAATAAAACAATAGCAATTTAGAAAACAAAAAACAGAAGTTAAGAAAAATAACCATAAATCAAAATCCCAACAAGCAAAGGTAATGGTTTTTAACATTTTAGAATATTTAATTTTCAGCATTTTTCTTTTCTGAAAGAAAATTTTCTTATGAAGTTTCATGTAAGTGGAATTCTTTATCCTGTGCTTTTTCTTAGCGTAGTACATATAAATTTCCTGATGCATTGGGAAACTTTATAAACATTTTTCTCAACAGCCACTAAATGATGTCATATGGCTTTTATAACATTTTCCCCAATTTTTATTTGGTTTTACATACTGCTTACAAATTTTAAAATACATATATTTGGATATATGTATATTGTACCTTACACAATTTTTAAATGTTTTCTTTCTAGGACATAAACTTAAATAGAACTCTTTAATCAAGAATTTATGGGTAGTCTCCATGGGAATCTGTGAATTTCTTAAATGTATATGGAAAAATTTCATCTATGTTTACATTATTCTGGGGAGAGGAACTGTTTAGCTTTCATGTAATTCTCAAAATATTCCATTATTCAATCAAAAACAGTTACAGAAGACCATTCTTCACTCAAAATTTTGATCATTTCCCTTTGACTTTTAATTTTTAATTGTTGACCTTCTGGTTTTGTGATGCAGCTTATTTACATGGACTTAGTTTTTCTGTTAAAGAGAGGTATGTAAATAAAGTGATTTTGCATGATTAAACAATGGTTTCTACATGTCTTACCAAACGATTATTATGCCTCTTTGGTAACATAATAAATTTTTATATTTATAAGTTCTATGGAGGGCACTCAATTGTTTCTATTTTTTTCTGATTAATTTTGTGCCAATATCAAACTGAGTTAAAAATTTTAGTTTTATAATAAATTTAATACACGGGGTGCCTGGGTGGCTCAGATGGTTGAGCGTCTGCCTTCGGCTCAGGTCATGATCCCAGGGTCCTGGGATCGAGCCCCACATCGGGCTCCTGGCTCAGCAAGGAGCCTGCTTCTCCCTCTCCCTCTGCCTCTCTCCCTGCTCATGCTTTCTCTTCTCTCTCTCTGTATCTCTGTGTCTCAAATGAATAAATAAAATCCTTTAAAAAAATTAAAAAAAAATAAATTTAATACACAAGAGGACTATATTCCCTTATTATTCTCTTTAATTTTAAAGTCCTTTTCATGTGTTTATTTTCCAGATTAAACTTGGATTTCCTATATTGAGTTCTAAAATAACAATTTTGGTTGGGATTGTGCTAAATTTGTAGCTTAATTTTGGAAAAAAAAGTTGACATCCTTATACTATCAAGTCTTCTCATTCATCAAATGTGGATTCTCTCTGCCTTTGTTTAAATCTAAAAAATTTTTACTAAAATTTTGTACCTCTGCACTGTTCTTATTATGATTATTAGTATTTTGAGATATTTTGAATGCATATGAGTTTTTTCATTATGTATTCCAATGTGTGTGTATTTATGACCTATGGAAATCCAGTGAATTTACTTTTTTTAGTGTTATTATATTGGTTTTTGTTATTTCTCCTTTTGCCTTCATTCATTTTGCTAAACTTCTGCTACTTTTAAACATTTGGTGAGTTTTTTCTGTATTATCTCAACCAATTAATGGTCGTTGGTAAACCAAATATTTTGGGTTTATTATTTTATAAATTGCAGTTTTATTGTTTTGTTATTTCTGTCTTGTGCATCATCCATTTTGCTAAACTATTGTCAATTTTTAAATTTTTTCCATTAATGTTCTTTTTCTGATTTTCTAGGTATAGCAAAAAGTTACTTGCAGGGCATCTGGCTGGCTTAGTCCATAGAGCAGGCAACTCTTTTTTATTTTTTTAAAGATTTTAGTTATTTGACAGAGAGAGATAGCAAGAGCAGGAACACAAGCAAGGGGAGTGGGAGAGGGAGAAGCAGGCTTTCCATGGAGCAGGGAGCCCGATGCAGGGCTCGATCCCAGGGCCCTGGGATCATGACCTGAGCCGAAGGCAGACAGTTAACGACTGAGCCACCCAGGCGCCCCCAGCAGGCAACTCTTGATCTCAAGGTTGCAAGTTAGAGTCCCATGTTGGTGTAGAGATTACTTAAAAATAAAATCTTAAAAAAAAGCGCAACAAATACCTTTTAAAAACGTTGCTTGCAAACAATGCTATTTTCCCTCTTTACAAATATTAATATATCTTAATCTTTGTTTCATATCTCACTGAAACAGTTGGAAATTCATGATCAGTGTAAAATAACTATGATGGCAAACGTTTTCAATTTTTTTGGTTGATTTCATGGGAACTCAGCTTCAGTTTCTATTAAATATGAGGTCTTTTAAAAACAATGGTATGTCTTTTTATTCAGTGTAATAAAGCAGTGCTTTGTTTAAAGTTGCTTTTGTTCTAGGAATCTCAGGTATAGAATCTATTATTCTAGGCCTATCGATTTATCATTGATTTGCTGACAATCTTGGAACTCAGTCTCACTTCTTTCCTGTTTCCTAGTCACAGAACTTAGTCTCTACAAAAGTCAAGAGCCTGAGAGAAGGAGGTACAAATCAAATAAGGAAAGCCATAGAAGGCAAGGATTAGGCATATACTAATCAAATTCGGAGATGAGGAACAGAGTTTCTTACAGGATGGTGGGAAACGTCCATCCCCTCACCTCTCAGTGTGCAGGTCATTGACTGGTTTACTTACAACTTCAAGAAGGTCTTGGAAGAGACCTGCAATGCCTTCTGTAGCTGCCTCTGCTCTCCTGGCTTCAGCTGCCTGTGTTCAGCTTTTTGTTGTTCAGAACAGATTCCTGTCCTTGCTTGCCACCCTTGGAGCCTGGGGTTTTTGTATAAATTAGATCTATGAGATGCCTGATCCTGGTGTGGTGCTCTCTAGGCCCTCCCTACTTTATAACAACCATCCTGCAGGGGCTTTTTTGGCATTGCAATGGGAATACAACCCAAATGCTCTTAGGGGTTAGTTCACAAGATGTTTGGGGCCATTCAACTCTACTCCCAGGGTGGCCCACCAGATGGACGGCTTTTCACTCCAGGTTCCTCAAGGATTAATTCACTCTTGTCTGATGAATAGTGCATCTCATTCTAGGAAGGTTTTGAGTTCTCCCTATCTCAAAATATATCTTTATTCTATATTGTTTCCAGAGATTGCCCCTATGTATTTCCTGCATCACAAATATTATGAGTAACCTCTTTATGTTGCTTCCTCATCCTCACCTCCTATAGATTTCTTTTTTTAAATAATTTTTTATTGTTATGTTACTCACCATACATTACATCATTAGTTTTTCATACAGGGTTCCATGATTCATTGTTTGTGCATAACACCCGTGCTCCACGCAGAACGTGCCCTCCTTAATACCCATCACCAGGCTAACCCATCCCCCTACCCCCCTCCCCTCTAGAACCCTCAGTTTGTTTCTCAGAGTCCATCATCTCTCATGGTTCATATCCCCCTCCGAATTACCCCACTTCATTCTTCCCCTCCTGCTATCTTCTTCTTCTTCTTTTTTTTTCTTAACATATATTGCATTATTTGTTTCAGAGGTACAGATCTGTGATTCAACAGTCTTGCAAAATTCACAGCGCTTACCATAGAACATACCCTACCCAATGTCTGTCACCCAGCCACCCCATACCTCCCACCCCCCACCACTCCAGCAACACTCAGTTTGTTTCCTGAGATTAAGAATTCCTCATATCAGTGAGGTCATATGATACATGTCTTTCTCTGATTGACTTATTTCACTCAGCATTACACCTTCCAGTTCCATCCACATCATTGCAAATGGCAAGATCTCATTCATTTTGATGGCTGCATAATATTCCATTGTGTGTATATACCATTTCTTTATCCATTCATCTGTTGATGGACATCTTGGCTCTTTCCACAGTTGGGCTATTGTGGACATTGCTGCTATAAACATGGGGGTGCACGTACCCCCTTGGGATCCCTACATTTGTATCTTGGTGGTAAATACCCAGTAGTACAATTGCTGGTTCGTATGGTAGCTCTATTTTCAACTGTTTGAGGAACGTCCATACTGTTTTCCAGAGTGGTTGCACCAGCTTGCATTCCCACCAACAGTGTAGGAGGGTTCCCCTTTCTCCGCATCCCTGCCAACATCTGTCATTTCCTGACTTCTTAATTTTAGCCATTCTGACTGGTGTGAGGTGGTATCTCATTGAGGTTTAGATTTGGATTTCCCTAATGCCGAGCAATGTTGAGCACTTTTTCATGTGTCTGTTGGCCATTTGGATGTCTTCTTTGGAAAAATGTCTGCTCAAGTCTTCTGCCCATTTCTTGATTGGATTATTTGTTCTTTGGGTGTTGAGTTCGATAAGTTCTTTATAGATTTTGGATACTAGCCCTTTATCTGATATGTCATTTGCAAATATTTTCTCCCATTCTCTCTGTTGTCTTTTGGTTTTGTGGACTGTTTCTTTTGCTGTGCAAAAGCTCTTTATCTTGATGAAGTCCCAAGAGTTCATTTTTGCCCTTGCTTCCCTTGCCTTTGGTGATGTTTCTAGGAAGAAGTTGCTGTGGCTGAGGTCGAAGACGTTGCTGCCTGTGTTCTCCTTTAGGATTTTGATGGGCTCCTGTCTCACATTGAGGTCTCTCAACCATTTGGAGTCTATTTTTGTGTGTGGTGTAAGGAAATGGTCCAGTTTTATTCTTCTGCACGTGGCTGTCCAACTTTCCCAACACCATTTGTTGAAGAGACTGTCTCTTTTCCATTGGACATTCTTTCCTGCTTTGTCAAAGATGAGTTGACCATAGAGTCGAAGGTCTATTTCTGGGCTCTCTATTCTGTTCCATTGATCTATGTGTCTGTTTTTGTGCCAGTACCATACTGTCTTGATGATGACAGCTTTGCAATAGAGCTGGAAGTCCAGAATGGTGATGCGGCTAACTTTGCTTTTCTTTTTCAACATTCCTCTGGCTATTCGGGGTCTCTTCTGGTTCCATACAAATTTTAGGATTATTTGTTCCCTTTCCTTGAAAAAAGTGGATGGTATTTTGATAGGGATTGCTTTGAATGTGTAGATTGCGCTAGGTAGCATTGACATCTTCACAATGTTTGTTCTTCCATTCCATGAGCATGGAAGATTTTTCCATTTCTTTGTGTCTTCCTCAATATCTTCCATGAGTATTTTATAGTTTTCTGAATACAGATCCTTGGCCTCTTTGGTTAGATTTATTCCTAGGTATCTTATGGTTTTGGATGCAATTGTAAATGGGATCGACGCCTTAATTTCTCTCTCTTCTGTCTTGTTGTTGGTGTATAGGAATGCCACCGATTTCTGTGCATTGCTTTTATATCCTGCCACTTGACTGAATTCCTGTATGAGTTCTAGCAGTTTTGGGGTGGAGTCTTTTGGGTTTTCCACATACAGTATCATATCATCTGCAAAGAGTGAGAGTTTGACTTCTTCTTTGCCGATTTGGATGCCTTTGATTTCTTTTTGTTGTCTGATTGCTGTGGCTAGGACTTCTAATACTAAACAGCAGAGGTGATAGTGGACATCCCTGCCGCGTTCCTGACCTTAGGGGGAAAGCTCTCAGCTTTTCCCCATTGAGAATGATATTCGTTGTGGGTTTTTCATAGATGGCTTTTATGATATTGAGGTATGTACCCTCTATCCCTATACTCTGAAGAGTTTTGATCAAGAAAGGATGCTGTACTTTGTCAAATGCTTTTTCTGCATCTGTTGAGAGGATCATATGATTCTTGTTCTTTCTTTTGTTAATGTATGGTATCACGTTGATTGATTTGCGGATGTTGAAGCAGCCTTGCAGCCCAGGGATAAATCCCACTTGGTCATGGTGAATAATCCTTTTAATGTACTGTTGGATCCTATTGGCTAGTATTTTAGTGAGAATTTTTGCATCCATGTTCATCAAGGATATTGGTCTGTAATTCTCCTTTTTGATGGGGTCTTTGTCTGGTTTTGGGATCAAGGTAATGGTGGCCTCATAAAAGGAGTTTGGAAGTTTTCCTTCCATTTCTATTTTTTGGAACAGTTTCAGGAGAATAGGTATTAATTCTTCTTGAAATGTTTGGTAGAATTCCCCTGGGAAGCCATCTGGCCCTGGGCTTTTGTTTGTTGGGAGATTTTTGATGACTGCTTCAATTTTCTTCGTGGTATCGGTCTGTTCAGGTTTTTTATTTCTTCCTGGTTCAATTTTGGTAGTTGATACATCCCTAGGAATGCATCCATTTCCTCCAGGTTATCTAATTTGCTGGCATAGAGTTGCTCATAATATGTTCTTATAATTGTTTGTATTTCTTTGGTGTTGGTTGTGATCTCTCCTCTTTCATTCCTGATTTTGTTGATTTGGGTCATTTTTCTTTTCTTTTTGATAAGTCCAGCCAGGGGTTTATCAATCTTGTTAATTCTTTCAAAGAACCAGCTCCTAGTTTCTTTTTTTTTTTTTAAAGATTTTATTTATTTATTTGAGAGAGAGAATGAGAGCCAGAGAGCACGAGAGGGAAGAGGGTCAGAGGAAGATGAGACTCCCTGCTGAGCAGGGAGTCCGATGTGGGACTCGATCCTGGGACTCCAGGATCCTGACCTGAGCCGAAGGCAGTTGCTTAACCAACTGAGCCACCCAGGCGCCCCAGCTCCTAGTGTCGTTGATCTGTCCTACTGTTCTTTTGGTTTCTATTTCATTAATTTCTGCTCTGATCTTTATTATTTCTCTTCTCCTGCTGGGTTTAGGCTTTATTTGCTGTTCTTTCTCCAGCTCCTTTAGGTGTAGGGTTAGGTTGTATATTTGAGACCTTTCTTGTTTCTTGAGAAAGGCTTGTATTGCTATATACTTTCCTCTCAGGACTGCGTTTGCTGTATTCCAAAGATTTTGAAGATTTGTGTTTTCATTTTCATTGGTTTCCATGAATTTTTTAAATTCTTCTTTAATATCCTGGTTGACCCATTCATTCTTTAGTAGGATGCTCTTTAACCTCCATGTATTTGAGTTCTTTCTGACTTTCCTCTTGTGACTGAGGTCTAGTTTCAAAGCATTGTGGTCTGAAAATATGCAGGGAATGATCCCAAACTTTTGGTACCAGTTGAGACCTGATTTGTGACCTAGGATGTGATCAATTCTGGAGAAAGTTCCATGGGCACTAGAGAAGAATGTGTATTCCATTGCTTTGGGATGGAATGTTCTGAATATGTCTGTGAAGTCCATTTGGTCCAGTGTGTCATTTAAAGTCTTTAATTACTTGTTGATCTTTTGCTTAGATGATCTGTCCATTTCAGTGTAGGGGGTGTTAAAGTACCCCACTATTATTGTATTGTCGCCAATGTATTTCTTTGCTTTTGTTATTAATTGCCTAATATAATTGGCTGCTCCCATGTTAGGGGCATAGATATTTACAACTGTTAGATCTTCTTGTTGGATAGACCCTTTAAGTAGGATATAGTGTCCTTCCTCATCTCTTATTACAGTCTTTGTTTTAAAATCTAATTTGTCTGATATAAGAATTGCCACCCCAGCTTTCTTTTGGTGTCCATTAGCATGGTAAATCGTTTTCCACCCCCTCACTTTCAATCTGGGGGTGTCTTTGGGTCTAAAATGAGTCTCTTGCAGACAGCATATCGACTGGTCTTTTTTTTAATCCAATCTGATAGCCTGTGTCTTTTGATTGGGGCATTTAGCCCATTTACATTCAGGGTAACTATTGAAAGATACGAATTTAGTGCCATTGTATTGCCTGTAAGGTGACTGTTACTGTATATTGTTTGTGTTCCTTTCTGGTCTATGCTGCTTTAGGCTCTGTCTTTGCTTAGAGGATCTCTTTCAATATTTCATGGAGGGTTGGTTTCGTGTTTGCAAATTCCTTTAGTTTTTGTTTGTCCTGGAAGCTTTTTATCTCTCCTTATATTTTCAGTGACAGCCTAGCTGGATATAGTATTCTTGGCTGCATATTTTTCTCGTTTAGTGCTCTGAGGATATCATGCCAGTCCTTTCTGGCCTGCCAGGTCTCTGTGGATAGGTCTGTTGCCATTCTAATGTTTCTACCATTGTAGGTTACATATCTCTTCTCCCGAGCTGCTTTCAGGATTTTCTCTTTGTCTCTGAGACTCGTAAGTTTTACTATTAGATGTCGGGGTGTTGACCTATTTTTATTGATTTTGAGAGGGTTCTCTGTGCCTCCTGGATTTTGATGCCTGTTTCCTTGCCCACATTAGGGAAGTTCTCTGCTATAATTTGCTCCAATATACCTTCTGCCTTCTCTCTCTTTCATCTTCTTCTGTGATCCCAATTATTCTAATGTTGTTTCGTCTTATCGTATCGCTTATCTCTCCAATTCTGCCCTCGTGATCCAGTAATTGTTTATCTCTCTTTTTCTCAGCTTCTTTATTTTCCATCATTTGGTCTTCTATATCACTGATTCTCTCTTCTGCCTCATTTATCCTAGCAGTTAGTGCCCCCATTTTTGATCTCACTTTATTAATAGCCTTTTTGATTTCGACTTGGTTAGATTTTAGTTCTTTTATTTCTCCAGAAAGGGTTTCTCTAATAACTTCCATGCTTTTTTCAAGCCCAGCTAGTATCTTTAAAATCATGATTCTGAACTCCAGATCTGACATCGCACTAATGTCCGTATTGAGTAGGTCTCCGGCCGATGGAACTACCTCTTGTTCTTTTTGTTGAGGTGATTTTTTTCGTCTTGTCATTTTGTCCAGAGGAGAATTATGAATGAGAGAACAAAATGCTAACAGGTTAACATCCCCAGAAAATATACTCTAAACAAATCAGAAAAGATCTGAAACCAGGGGAAACAAAGGGAAAGAAAGAAAAAAGAAAGAGAAAAAAAAGATAAAGACAAACAAAAACAGAACAAAACAAAAAAACAGAATATGATCAAATATGATCAGGATGGTGCATAGATAGCCACATACTAGATTTTAGGTGTATTTTGGTCTGTTAGAAGAAAGTGCCTCCTAACATTTTAAGGAAAGAAAGACATATATATATATATATATATATATACACCAAATAAGGGTTGATACGATGAAGGGATGGAATATGACTGTAAAAATGAAAAGTATAAAAAATTTTAAAAAATGAAGTGATCAGAAGGTGTTTGAAAAAATAAAGAGGATTTAAAAAAAGGAAAGAAGGAAAGAAAAGGGGAGAGAATATGATCATGCAGGAGCCTGGAAAAAAGCCATACACTACAGATTTAGGGTATATTTTGATATGTTAGAAGAAACTGTATCTCAAAATTTTAAAGAGAAAACAACATATATATATGCCAAAAATAAAGGTAACTACTATAAAGGGATAGAATATGACTCTAAAAATGAAAAATGAAAATGTTTTTTTAAAAAAAGGTAGTGATAAGATGTTGGTTGGAAAAGGGAAAAAGAAAAATTAAAAAAAAAAAAAAAACAACAGTTGGGCGCCTGGGTGGTTCAGTTGGTTAAGCGACTGCCTTTGGCTCAGGTCATGATCCTGGACTCCTAGGATCGAGTCCCACATCGGGCTCCCTGCAGAGCAGGGAGTCTGCTTCTCCCTCTGAACCTCTTCCCTCTCATGCTCTCTATCTCTCATTCTCTCTCTCTCAAATAAATAAATAAAAATCTTTAAAAAAAAGTTAAAAAAATTAACTTTGAAAGACTAATGTATCATGGTAAAAAAGCCATGAATTCTATGTGCAGCTTTCCCCTAGCTCTGGAGTTCTCCCGTTCTCATTGATCAGTAAATTTGGTCTTGGCTGGGTGTTTGTGCTGATCTTCTGGGGGAGGGGCCTGTTGCTGTGGTTTCCAAATGTCTTTGCCAGAGGCGGAATTGCCCCGCCCTTGTCTGTCCCGGCTAAGCAAGCTGCTTGGGTTTGCTCTCCGGAGCTTTTGTTCCCTGCAAGCTTTCCGTACAGATTTGGAGGACGAGAGTGAAAATGGCAACCTCCCAATCTCCCCCCAGGTGGAGCCAAGAATTTAGGGCCCCGCTCCTCAGTGCGCCTCCGGAGAAAAGCAGTCACTCCCGTCTCCCCGGTCTTCGGCCGCACTCCGTGCTCACCCGGCCTGTGACCGAGTGTTTCTATCTCTGGCACCCGACCCCGTGTGGAGTCTCCAAACCCAGCAGATCCCTGCGGTGCGCTCCCGTGCCGCTCCTCCGGGGGGGGGAGGGGAGTCTCCCCGGATCTGCCCCTTGTTGGGTCCCTGCTGGAGGAGCAGTGGCCCGACCGTGTCGCCCATCGCGGTTTATGGCAACCCCAAGCTGAGAGCCCACACCTCGGCTCCGTCTCTGCAGCCGGCTTCCCCGCTCCGATACCTGGGAGCTCTGCCGCACTCAGGCATCCCTGGTCTTTCTGTGACCCCGAAGGTCCTGAGACCACACTGTCCCGCGAGGGTTCCACCCCCCGCTTAGCCACTGCAGCGACGTCCCTCCGCCGAGCCAACTTCTAAAAGGTCCGATTTTGTGCTCCGCGGCTCTATCACTTGCCAGAAGCGGCCGACGGAGGCCCCCTCCCCCGCTGTCTATCCTCCCGAATATCGCTTCGGATTCACTTCTCCGCACGTCCTACCTTCCAGTAAGTGGTCGCTTTTCTGTTCAGAGAGTTGTTGCTATTCTGTTCTTCAATCTCCTGTTGAATTCGTAGGTGTTCAGAGTGGTTTGATTCCTATCCAGCTGAATTCCTGAGACCAGATGAAATCCAGGTCTCCTACTCCTCCGCCATCTTGCTCCCTAACCTCCTATAGATTTCTTGTCTTCCTTCAATTTAACTTTTGTTTTAGCATCACATAGAAATTGCTCTTGCCAATGACCTCAAGTGCCAAAAATATTGGATATTTTTTAGAATGTAATCTTACCTGAACCCTCTCTACTATTTGTCTGTGTTGATCAATTCCTTTTTTAGGACCACTTGCCTCTCTTGTCTTTCATGATGTTGTAATTTTAGTGTTAATTAAACTGGAATAAAAGAGTGATATAGAATTTGTATTCAGATCAAATGTTGCTTAATCAGAGATGCATTCTCTGGTCATTTTATCTAAAATAGTAGTCCTGACTCTCTAACTCTCTGCTCTATTTATCTCTATGGTACTTATCATAACATATCATATTATCAAGTCATTTATTTCTATCTCTTTTCTTTTTCACATTAAAATGTACACTCCCCAAAGGCATACTCTTTGTAATTTTTGTTCACTGCTTTGTCCCTTGTACCTAGACCAGTTCCTGGCATATAGTAGATATTTTATAAATATTTGTCGAATAGATGAATGAATATTGAGAAGAATGAATAGAGAAGCAGCCTAGAGAAATTTCCAAGTGTGATGCTTACATTTATATACAGTGACATTTTACCCTTTTCTGTTTAATAATACATGTATTCTAACTACATATACTATTATTAAATACAAGTTTAATTTTTATTTTAGTTTTCTCAAATTAGCTTAAGAAACTCCCATTTACTTCTTTGTTGCTTTAAGACTGCTGTCAGAGATTCTAACAGTCAAAAATTACTTGAAACATAGTAACAATGTGATGGAATGGAATCAATATATATTTAAGTTTTTATTTTAATTCCAGTTAGTTCACATACAGTGTTATATTAATTTCAGGTGTACAATACAGTGAGCCAACACTTCCATATATTGCTTTGTGCTCATCAAGATAAGTGTACCTCTTAATCCCTACTGCCTACTTAACCCATCCCCCTACCCACCTCCCCTCTGGTAACCATCAGTTTGTTCTCTATAACTAAGAGTCTATTTCTTGATTTCTCTCTCTTTTATTTTTCCCCCCTTTGCTTGTTTCTTTTGTTTCTTAAATTCCACATATGAGTGAAATTATATGGTATTTGTTTTTCTCTGTCTTACTTTGCTTAGCTTAATACACTGTAGCTCCATCTATGTCATTGCAAATGGCAAGATTTCATTCTCTTTTATGGCTGAATAATATTCCATTGTGTGTGTATGTGTATATATATATATGTATATATATATACATATATATATACTGCATCTTCTTTATCCGTTCATCAATTGGTGGACACTTGGGTTGCTTCCATATCTTGGCTATTGTAAATAGCACTGCTATAAACATAGAGCTTCATGTATCCCTTTGAATTATTGTTCTTGTATTCTTTGGGTAAATACCCAGTAGTGTGATTGCTGGATCATAAGGTAGTTCTATTTTTAACTTTTTGAGGAATGTCCATATTGTTTTCCATAGTGGCTGTATCAGTTTGCATTCCCACCAAAAGTACACTGGTGTTCCTTTTTCTCCACATCCTCACCAGCATTAGTTGTTTCTTGTGTTGTTGATTTTAGCCTTCTGACAGGTGAGAGGTGATATCTCATTGTAGTTTTGATTTGTTTTTCCCTGATGATGAGAGATGTTGAGCATCTTTTCATGTGTCTGTTGGCCATTTTATGTCTTCTTTGGAAAAATGTCTGTTCATGTCTTCTGCCCATTTTCAATTATATTGTGTTTTGGATATTGAGTTTTCTAAGTTCTTTATGTATTTTGGGTACTAACCCTTTATTGGATATGTCATTTGCAAATATCTTCTTCCATTCTGTAGGTTGCCTTTGGGTTTTGTTGATTGTTTCCTTTGCTGTGCAAAAGCTTTTTCTTTTTATGTAGTCCCTATAGTTTATTTTTGCTTTTGTTTCCTTTGTCTCATGAGATTTATCTAGAAAGACGTTGCTAAGGCCTATGTCAATGGTATTTGCTGTCTTCTAGGATTTTTATGGTTTCAGGTGTCACATTTAGGTCTTTAATCCACTTTGAATTTATTTTTGTGTATGATATAAGAAAGTGGTCCAGATTCATTGTTTTGCATGTTGCCACCCAGTTTTGGAATGGATCAATATTTTGATCCATGTGTGAAATTCATTTTTTTTTTTTGCTATAATCAAAGATATGTAATGTTTTAGCAATTTTGTTTAATAGAATATTACATTGTTTGGGTTTTGTAATACATTACAGAGTGAGGTGTAGCTTGCTAAAATTAAGGTATACCAAGTCATAAATTATTATTGTCAAGCTATAGCCAAAGAAAGTCACAGATTTGTCAGAACATTAGGGAAGTTTGTTTCTGGACTGTAAAAAAGCATGGGTCAGGGGAGTAAGCAATTCTGGTGGAACAGCAATTATTTATATTCCCAATTTTGGTAACAATAAATTTGTATACTGATTAAAAAATGTGAAGTTGCACTCAAGAAGGACTTGGGAATAACTATGTGTTATTCAGGATACTGTGGAAATGCTATGGAGAGAAATGGAATAGATTTCCAAAGGAAGAACATTGATAAGCATTTCTTTCTTTTTTTTTTTTTTGATAAGCATTTCTTAGGTTTATTCTCTACCCTGAAATCACAAGGTATTTCAGAAAATCTACAAATATCTAAAATTACCTTCTCTAATAGAATGTCAGTTGCTCTGGGAATGACTGCTGTCTGATAGTTTTCACTAATGAACTTGCCCAAAGGAAAGGTAAATATGCTCAGTGGGTTTCTTCACAGTGTCAGAGGGATTAAGTGATAATGACAATAGAATAGGATGGAATTATGCATATTTTCAATCACAGACAATGAATTGGCAATGTGGTCTGAATTGGACCTTTGATAACAGAACAGTAAGATGAATCTCAGTATGATGTGCAAGATTATGGAACACTATGAACTTGGAAAAAGAGAATGTAAAGATGGGCATATGATGCTCATTAGCAAAACCCTTTTGTGAACTCAGAAGCGGCCTAGCATCAACAAGTAGATGTTTTAATCCACTTCCTGGAGGAGTCTTCTTGGGTTACCTGAGATGAGTGGTCATGAGATTATTTTAGTGATGCTATCATGGGCAATAAATAAATAAATCAGTCTAATCCACTGACTCCTTCTGAAGCTCAAAACTGTTCTGTTTGTTAACAGGGACAACCAGAAACTCAAGACCACTGTGGGTCACTACCAGACCGACATGTAGCTAGCAAGCGGAGGGTAATGATGGTTCCTGACTGTGATAGGGACATATTCTGGATTTCAATTTGCATATCTCGTCATGGAAACAAATGCTTCAAATATCATTAGAGGATTAGAACAGAAAGTATTTTAATTTGGATCCTCTGTTTATATATCCTTATATCAAGGAACCATCTTCCAACAGATTAGTGAAAAGATGCTTAACATCACTCATCATCCGGGAAATACAAATCAAAACTATAATGAGATATCATCATGCATCAGTCAGAAATGGCTAAAATTAACAACATAGGAAGCAACTGGTGTTGGTAAAGATATTGAGAAAGGGGAACACTCTTTCACTGTTAGTGGGAATGAAAACTGGTGCAGCCACTGTGGAAAACAGTATGGAGGTTCCTCAAAAAGGTAAAAATAGAACTACCCTATGATCCAGCAATTGCATTATTAGGTATTTAACCAAAGGATACAAAAATACTGATTTGAAGGGATACATGCACCCTGATTTTTATGGTAGCATTATCAATAACAGCCAAACTATGGAAAGAGCCCAAATGTCCATTGACATGAACGAATAAAGAAGATGTGGTAAAACAAAACAAAACAAAACAATGAAATATTACTCAGCCAATAAGAGAGAATTTAACCTTGCCATTTGCAAGGATGTGGATGGAGCTAGAGAGTATGTGCTAGGCGAAATAAGTTAGAGAAAGACAAATATCATGTGATTTTACTCATATGTGGAATTTAAGAAACAAAACAAATGATCATAGGGGAAAAAAAGAGAGAGGCAAACTAAGAAACAGACTCTAAACTATAGAGAACAAACTCATGGTTATTATGGCGGGATGGGTTAAATAGGTGACGGGGATTAACTAACTGGAATTTAAATTAAAACTAAAAAAAAAAATAATAAGGTACCTATCTTACTGCCTTACACCATAGAACCAGAGGAGAAAGAGAGATTAATCTATTATCTGGAGTGATTAAACCCAATAACTAAGGGGAAATTAGGTTGCCTGTATGCAACAGGGACAGGTAGCCTGCGCTGGGAAACCAGGATATCCCCCGAGGTGCCTCTTAGTACTTTATACAAGTTATTGCAAGTTAACTTTACAGTTTAGTCTTTAGTAGGTAATAGGATATTTGATTGGACTCTGAATTTGAGGAATAGGGTAATTTTTCCAGCAATGTATACAATGACTCTCAGGATTGTGCATCTTGTTATTTTAGGGAAAAGATGAGAACTTCTTTGTATGAAGAATAGCTGTATTTTTTATGTTTATTATTTATTTATTATTTTTTAGCTGTCTCTTTTAAAATAGAAATATTGATTCCTGAGATTAAAAATTCCTCATATCATTGAGATCATATGATACATGTCTTTCTCTGATTGACTTATTTCACTCAGCATAATGCTCTCTAGTTCCATCCACGTCGTTGCAAATGGCAAGATTTCGTTTTGACTGATAAATCACAGACCTGTACCTCTGAAACAAATAATACATTATATGTTAAAAGAAAAAAAAAAAGAAGATAGTAGGAAGGGAAAAATGAAGGGGGGATATTGGAGGAGGAGATGAACCATGAGAGACTATGGACTCTGAGAAACAAACTGAGGGTTCTAGAGGGGAGGGGGAGGGGGGAATGGGTTAGCCTGGTGGTGGGTATAAAAAGGGCATATATTGGGGTGCCTGGGTGGCTCAGTTGGTTAAGCGACTGCCTTCGGCTCAGGTCATGATCCTGGAGTCCCGGGATCGAGTCCCACATCGGGCTCCCTGCTCAGCAGGGAGTCTGCTTCTCCCTCTGACCCTCTTCCCTCTCGTGCTCTCTATCTCTCATTCTCTCTCTCAAATAAATAAATAAGATCTTTAAAAAAATAAAAAAAAGGGCATATATTGAATGGAGCACTGGGTGTTATACGCAAACAATGAATCATGGAACACTACATCAAAAACTAATGATGTAATGTATGGTGATTAACATAACATAATGAAATAAAATTAAAAAAAATAGAAATATTGAGTTGTTTTATTGTTGTATGGGAATTCAAATGTGCATGAAATGGTGCATATGGAAGCTGAGCCATCAGAGTTGTGAACTAGGCTGTTAATTGACTTACGGTGCCTTAGTTACACATCCTGTTTTTTGGCCTGCTCTGTGAAAATGGATTTGGGTCCTTAATGTAATATGCCTTTATCCACTGGAATCAACTTTGGCAGTAGAGGGCACTGGAGAGACATCATAAGAAGAGAGGTTTTTTTGTTTGTTTGTTTGTCTTTAAGTGAGGTAAAATTCAAATAACGTAAAATTCAGCATTTTAACCATTTAAAAATATTTAATTCAGTGGCTTCTATTACATTCACAATGTTGTACAACTATCACTTCTAATTACAGAAATTTTCACCATCCTCCAAAGAAACCCTTTTGTACAGTTTCCCATTTTCCCTTTCCTTTAGCCCATGGTAATTATTTAGCTGGTTTCTGTCCTTATGGATTTGCCTATTTTAGATATTTCATATAAATGGTATCAATACAATATGTGCCTTTTTCTGTTTGGCTTTCTTTCATTTAGCCTAATGTTTTCAAGGTTCATCCATGTGTACCCCTTTCCTTTTTCTGGCTGGATAATTTTCCATGGTATGGGTACACCACATTTGTTTAACTCATTCATCAGTTGATGCACATTTGAGTTGTTTTCATTTTTTGGCTATTAGGAATAATGCTGCTATAAATATTCATGTACACATTTTTATGTGGACATACATGTTTTCAGCGCTCTTGGGTGGTACCTAAGAGTGGAATTGCTGGGTCATGTGCTGACTCTTGTTTAATCACTCAAAGAGCTGCCAGACTGTTTTCTGAAACCACTGCACCAGTTTACATCCCCACCAGCACGGTGTGAGTGTTTTATTTTCTCCATAACTTCACCAACACTTACCATCTGTATTTTTAAATATAACACAACCTAGTAGGTGTGAAGTGGTATCTTATTGTGGTTTTGTTCTGTACAGTAATGAAGACACAGCTAATGCTGTTTTGAAAAGACAAGTTCAAATTAAATTGTCAACTGCATATGAAAATAAATGTGCTAGAAAAGACAAATGGGCAAATAAATAATAAAATATTGTGACAGTATTAAAATCACATAAGACAAAACAAATGGGTAAATATAAAGCACATGACAAAGAGGAATAGTTTATAAAGATAAAACAGAGTGTACATCCCTTTTTATACTCATGGCAGATAGAGTGGAGAGAATAATTAACTGCTCTTATCTTTCTGTTGTGTCAGGATTTTTGCTCAGACTCCAGGTTGGATGTTAGATGTTTACATATTTTCAAAAGAACTGAGAGACACATTCCCAGAGAGTTGTTGAAAGTGGTCTGCACTTGGGGTCCTACACATAGACTCATGCTGTGTGTTTTTGAATGAATGAATAAACAAATGAAAAAAAATGTGTGAATGAGAGTTCGGAGGCAGCTTTGAGGATGGCTCAGCATTGCTATTTACCAGCTGATGAGCTTGTATAATCATTCAACCTGAGCACCTATTTCTTCGTGAAAAAGGGTTAATAGTAATGCTCCTTAACTAAGAAGGCCGCTATGAAGACTACATGAAATTAGTTGATCATTGTGGGAAAGTGTTCTGCAAACTGTAAAGAACTCTTCAAGGTTAGATGTTGTTATTTTCCTACTCCTTTGGGGTAGAAACAGTGGAGGTTGGCTTAAGTTCAAGCCCTTTTCTGTGACTGTCTCTTGCATACCTTTTCTTACTGGAGGATTGCTTTAGTCTGAATCAATGGCCATTGTCGGTCAAAGGTGAAGTAATAGCTCCTTTTGGAGAAAGTTTATAGTCTCTGTTCTTGGGTAAGTGTCCAAGCATTACTCTTAGGATGGCTGGTCCTACATATGGACTGACTTCCGGCAGATCAGCTGTGCTGCCCAGGGCTCACTTCCCTGGTAGGATGAGCTCGTGGCATTGCTTAAGCCCCGAGCAGTCTTCTAAGAGGTTGTTCTCCAAGGTGGACTCATGCAAACATTCTGAGGTCATTCTTCATATCATGGTCCAGGATATTTGATACATAGGTCCACAGACTGTCTTATACTGCTGACCAGCTACATCATGAATCAAGTATTAAGCATCTGTCATGTGCAGAGTTCCTGTACTAGGCTCAGAGAAAGTACAAAATGAACATGGATCAGTGTTCTTACATTCAAAAGTGTATATTTTTGTTAGATGTGCAAACAATAAAATTTGATTTAGACCTAACTGGTTATTTGGAGCTACTTTTCTAGGGCATTTTCTAGGACAATTTTCTTCCTTTCCTAGGAAAACTTTCCTGCATAATTTGATCAGTTTTTCCATGTGTATATCATATCTCAAAGCCTGTTTTCTTTATTGTCTCTTTTGCTTGTCATGGCATGCTGTGACTTTTTGAATCAACTAAATGCTATGATTCCTACTACTTTTGAAGAATTGAAGCAGAGTGGGCTTTCACAAGTTCTTCAAGATCATGTAGAAATTCTGGAACAGAGCAAGAGGAACAAGGAGAATAGTGCAAAGGTTATGAAATTAGACTTCCGGAGTAGAATCACATCTCCCCCACTTGAAAACTATGCTGGTGGGGCAAGTTCTGTAACCCCTAGTACCCTTAGCTGTACGTTGGGAATAATATTGTATGCACCTCACAGGGTTATTGAATATTAAATCAGATTGTGTGTGTGTGTGTGTGTGTGTGTGTGTATCAGTTATCTGGCCTATGAGAAGTACTTAGCACTTGTTAATCATTAATTATTATTATTGAGATTATCTGGCACGAAAATAAATTTTTTTTCTGTCTTTTTAAAATAGACATTTATTTTCTTTTCCTTATTATGAAAATGACATGAAAAACACATAAATATGTACAAGTTAGAGTCAATTCATGCAAATAGTTTTAAAGTCTTCATTTTCTATTACTATTAGTGAATTTTTTGGAATAAATTTTTGCTTACATTTAGACTATTTCCTTTGGATTTTTTTCTAAATACAAGATTACTGGATAAAAGAATATGAACATTTACAAACATTTCAGAAAATTTTATCAAATTACTTTTTGGTGCACTTGGGCCACTTGACATTCCTACCAGCTCTGGGTAAGAGTATCAGTCTCAGAATCGCATCCATGGTCAGCAACATTTCACTTTTCTTTTCTTTTCTTTTCTTTTTTTTTTGCCAATAGGATCCAACAGTACATTAAAAGGATTATTCACCACGACCAAGTGGGATTTATTCCTGGGCTTCAAGGTTGATTCAACATCCACAAATCGATCAATGTGATACAATCCATTAATAAAAGAAAGAACATTTCACTTTTCTATTCTTACTTTGGTAACAGGAAATTTCACATAGTAATTTTCATATGCATATTTTGATCAGTGAGACTGACAGTTTTCATGATTTTATTGGCCATTTTTTTTTTCCTACTGAGAGATAAAGGCAGATTACAACCCAGGTCTAGTGAGATCTAAAACCTCTGTCCTTTCCACACACGCCTTCTAAACCTGGAGTTACTTGGTGGACGTATCTTCACTCAGCCAAGCAGTCTCTGGAAGCCCAATCTCAGCTCCTGCATCCTGAGTGCATAGACCATGGGACTGAGTGCAGGGGGGATATCATTGTGCAGCACATTAAGGAGTACAGGGATTAGTGGGATCTTTTTCTCTGCAAGGTGTGTGACAGACAGCACAATAATACCTGTGTAGGAGAAGAAAATGAGGATGAGATGGGAGCTGCAGGTACCCAGAGCCTTCGACATTGCTTCTGGTGAGTTCAACCCTAGCACAGAGTGAAGGATTAACACGTAAGAAGAAAAAACCAGAGCCATATCACTGCCAATCAGGATCCAAGCTAAGATCAGTTGGTAAAATCTGTTCACAGTGATGTCATCACAGGCCAGACTGGTGACCCCCAAGTTAGAGCACAGGCAGTGGTCAATTTCATTCCTGGAGCAGTAGTGTCGCTGGGCAGCCAGGATGGGCACTGGGATGGTCAGCAGGCCATTCCTGAGCACCATGGACAGTGTGGCTTTGATCACGAAAGCCTCGGTGACTATGGAGGGGTACCGAAGGGGGTAGCAGATGGCCACATATCTATCAACAGCCATGCAGAGGAAGATGCCTGACTCCATGCCCATAAAAGAGTGGATGGCATAGATCTGAGCAAAGCACTCAGGGAGGCTGATGGCCTTGGCATCAAACCAGAGAATGGCCAGGATCTTGGGCATGATGGTGGCGACCAGGCCCATGTCCACAACGGCCAGTATGCCCAGAAAATGCTACATAGGCACATGCAGCATGACCTCACGTTGGATGGTGATCATGATGAGGATGTTGGCACCAAGAGCTAAGAGGTAGAGCAGAGCCAGGGGCAGGGAGAGCCAGTGCTGCCAGGTGTGAATACCTGGGAGCCCCATGAGGATGAACTGGGAAATCTGGAGGCTGGAACTGTTGGTAACACCAGTGGAGGGATCCATGGTGCAGGTGCCCCATTCTCAGTGTCTGTCCATAAAACTGAAATAGGAAGAAGATTGCATTTGAAAGTTCAGCTCAGGGTCCTCATAATGCAGACTCCCACCAATGATCCAGTTTCTTTTATGTGTGAATAACCCTCAACATTTTTTTTTTTTTTTTGCTCCTGGAAATATTCCACAGGGGAGTAATAAAATAAGCCAAAATTTGTTCTAAACATAAAGGTTGTAATAACCATTTATCATTACTACCTGTGTATCTAATAAGCATGTTCAAATGTATATATCAAGAATAATCTTCTTACCAACAGATAACAAAGATTAATATTTGGTTTCCTTCCATTTTTCTATCTTATATTTAAGCAGTTTACATCATTATATGAGGATAATGTTGTATCTTGCCTTTGTATTTTAGTATTGTGTTCTAGGACATAAAATAGGCACTCAGTAAAAATTTATGACATGGATGAATAAATAAACCACAACTTTCCAGTATCATTAAAAGCAATTTAGAATCTTAATTTTGGTGACTGTTTTATATTTCTAAATTTGGCTGTACCATACTTTACTCACCACTATCTTATTTTCAGATTATTTCCTTTAAGTAGAGTTTTTAAAATGATACAAAAGTGATACATACAAAGAACATAGCCATCTTAGAATTTTATTTTCAGTAATATTTTGATTTTAAGTGTTATAAATATACATGGTTAAAAGTCAAATAAAATAAAAAATATAAACAACAGACAGTAAGACTTCTGTGCTTGGGTCTCCTAAATCCCTTCCTTTTCCCCAGAGGCAGCCAGTAACTGAAGTTTCTTAGGAATTCTTCCAGAGATAGTTTTTGCATGAACAAGAATCTACCTATATTTTTCTTATAAAAGACAAAAGCAAATGTTAGCATACTCATCATACCCTTTATCTTTGTTTCCTTTCCTTTTCTTTCTTAATTATCTTGAGACTGCTCCATATCACAAACTAGATATGCCTCACTGTTAAGTACATGATTTTCTACCACATGGATATCTGATAATTTAATGAGAACTTCTGACATTCAATTTGTTTCGAGTATTTTGTTACTGTAAAAAATGATGTACTAAATGTACTGTTCATATATCTTTTGGGATATGTATAAGTTTATAGGAAAATTTCTAAGAGTGAATTGGGGGGTGAAATGGAAAAAGAAAGATTTTGATTGATACTGCCAAATTGTTTTTCAAGAAGCTATTCTGCCCCTGTACGAGAATATGGGTATTTTAAATGCCTTTTTTTTCAAAGATTTTATTTATTTATTTATTTGAGAGAGTGAGAATGAGAGAGAGAGAGAGCACATGAGAGGGAGGAGGGTCAGAGGGAGAAGCAGACTCCCTGCTGAGCGGCAGGGAGCCTGATGCGGGACTCGATCCTGGCACCTCGGGATCATGACCTGAGCTGAAGGCAGTTGCCCAACCAACTGAGCCACCCAGGCACTCTTGATGTCTACTGAAATGTTGCTTCATAGATACACTGTAGTACTTTACATACCCAGCGTTTGCTCAAGATTGTGTTTATGTTACTACATCCATCCATTTCATCACATCCCGAATTAGGAATTTTAGTTTAAAAATCTTTATTAATAGAGTAAGTAAAAATTGAAATTTCAATTTTGGTTCAGTTTTCACTTCACTGTTGAGTGACCTTTGACATTTTCTTTTTTTTTTTGAACTTTGACATTTTCAAAGATTTATTTTCCACTTATGTGCTTCTTCACTAATTTTCTCTTTTGTCTTTATGTGCAACTTATCTCATAGTATTAAATGAAATAATGTTTTTCAAATGCTCAGTGTGGAGTCTAACAGTACAACCTTATTAATTTGTATGGATTTCACTATATCTTTTTTTATTTCATTATATCTTAAGGGTATTACCTCTTGAATTTTCTGGAAATACTTCCTTCAATTCATTTTCCATTAAATTCTATCTTTTCTAAAAAATGATTTACACACATGCATACACAAACTTTTATATAGTCATAACAATTGTAGTTTTTATATTATTTTGTGACTTTTAAACTTTTAATGCTGCAAAATCAGTATTTTAATAAATATTTAATAGCATATTCTTTATGAAAATTTAATTTAATTTTTTAAAAAAGATTTTATTTATTTATTTGACAGAGAGAGACACAGTGAGAGAGGGAACACAAGCAGGGGGAGTGGGAGAGGGAGAAGCAGGCTTCTTGCTGAGCAGGGAGCCCAATGCGGGGCTCGATCCCAGGACCCTGAGATCATGACCTGAGCCAAAGGCAGACGCTTAATGACTGAGACACCCAGGTGCCCCTATTTTAACTTAATTAAAAAAAAATTGAAATTTCAGGGGTGATTGGATGGCATAGTTGGTTGAGTGTCTGACTCTTAGTTTTGGCTCAGGTCTGCTCTCAGGGTTGTGATATTGAGAGAGTTTCTCTCTCCTTCTCTTTCTGCCTCTCCCTCCCCAGCCCATTGTCTCTCTCTCTCTAAAATAAATAAATAAATAAAGAAAGAAAGAAAGAAAGAAAGAAAGAAAGAAAGAAAGAAAGAAATAGAAAGAATTTGAAATTTCACATGGAGTGAAAAAGTATCTAATTTCTCCCCACTAATAGTCAAACAATTGTTTCAGCATCATTCAATAAATGAGACTTCTTTTTTCCCATTATTCTGAATGCCCTTTTTTGGTCACATATTAAATCACAACCTATATTCAAAGATCACTGCCTCCCAGGACAATCTTTTCTGTTCTTAGTGTCACTACCAATTGATTCATGTATTTACCACACAATAGGGGAGATTCTTAGTAATAACTTCAAAAAATGTTTTAAATTAGTTAATTTAAATGCTATTTTTTGGAATATTATATATTAAAATACAAATTAATTATGGAAGAATTGATGTCTTTATCCATTGATTCTTTCCATTCAGAAATCTATATGTTTTTCCTTTTTTGTCATAGATATTTTTGGAATTTTTTTCTACTGTTATTACTTTTGTCTCTCATTGTATTTCCTTTTTTTTAGAAAATATTTTATTTATTTATTTGACAGAGAGAGAGAGCACAAGCAGGGGAAGTGGCAGGCAGAGGGAGAAGCAGGCTTCCCGCCAAGCAGGGAGCCCAATGTGGGGCTCGATCCCAGGACCCTGGGATCATGACCTGAGCCGAAGGCAGCCACTTAACTGACTGAGCCACTCAGGCGCCTCTCTTTGTATTTCCTGATTGGCTACTGTTACCTAAGAAAACTCCTGATGACTATTGTTTTTTAAGACTCTTTCCAAAATATAGCTCTTTTACACTATTGCTTTCCAAAGCTAATAGTGTTTTAGTAAATTTTCTGTTTCACATTGTTTTTGGTAGAAGAATATATTTCCTACAGTTAGATAAGTTTGACTATTGTAAGTTTTTATTTTGCATCATATTAAAATGTTTATACACTTCTAAACAATATAAGGGAACAGTGATAGTCAACATCTGTGTCTAGGTCTGGACTTGAAGTAGAATATCTCTAGAACTTTCCCTTTGGTGTGCCACTGGCTAATATTTTCTGATGAATGGTCTCTATTAGTTTTGATGATTTGATGTCTATTTCTAGTTCTTGATTTTTAAAAAAATCAGAAATGGGTAAATTCAATCACTATCTCTTTTCAGGGTCTTGGATCCATAACTTAAATGGGAGGATCTCCTGTTGGCACCATTCTTTCAGCTTTGACAGCATGCCTCCCCAGTGTTGGGCTCCGAGATGCAGCCTTTGGTTGCTCTTTTTATGCAGGGGTTTCTACTGTCCAGAGAATTGCTCAGTCTCATTTTTCTCACTTGTTTTCCAGACCTCAGGCTTTTGTCTCTTTAGGGAGGCTCTTGAGGAATAAGAGGGCCAAAGTCAGAAGTATCAAAAGAAGGAAGCCAAGGATGGGGAGAAAGAGAGGCAGGGCAACCAGAACCCAGAGCTAGAAACATAGAACCGGAAAATGGTGCCCTCCCCTCCCCTTCCTTCCCCTTGACCCCTGGTTACTCCCTGCTAGGAGGTCCTGTAGAGATCCTTTCCAAGTGGAACTGCCTTCTATAGCTGCTTCTATTCTCTTGGCTCCACCTGTCTTTTATGCCTTTGTTGCTGGGAGTACAATTTCTCCTCTCCCCTGGGCCCTGAGCAGTTGCACAGATTGGAGCCCAGAGTTGCCCTAGACCTTTTTGGCTACTCCCTAGGTCCTCCATGAGGCTCTCTGTAATCTTTTTTCTTGTGTGAACCAAGGCATGGTGTCTTTTTGCCATAGCCCCAAATGGCCCCCAGTGATCTTAGACGTATGTGAAGCCTGGCTCAGGGAATAGAAATACTCAGCCCCCAGTCCCATGGAAAGCACTATTATGTGGTCCCTCTGTCTTTTTAAAATGTTTAGGTTAGCCATTTACTTTTTCTTTTTTTAAATTTTATTTTAATTCTAGGTAGTTAACATACAGTTAATTTCAGGTATACAATATAGTAATTCAGCACTTCCATATATCACTTGACACTCATCATGACAACTGCACTCCTTAATCCCCATCACCTATTTAACCCATCCGCCCACCCACATCCCTTCTGGTTATCATCCATTTGTTCTCTATAATTAAAAGTCTGTTTCTTGATTTCTCTCTCTCTCTTATTTCTTCCCTTTTGTTTCTTAAATTCACATATGAGGGAAATTATATGGTATTTGTCTTTCTCTGACTTATTTTGCTTAGCATAATACTCTAGCTCCATCCATGTTGTTGCAAATGGCAAGATTTCATTCTTTTTTATGGCTGAGTAATATTCCCTTATATATTACTCAACCATAAAAAAGAATATATATATATCACATCCTCTTTATCCATTCATCAATTGAAGGATGCTTGGGTTGCTTCTGTATCTTGACTATTGTAAATAATGCTGCCATAAACATAGCGTTGCATGTATCCCCTTGAATTAGTTCTTGTATTCTTTGGGTAAAGAGCCAGTAGTGTGATTGCTGGATCATAAGGTAGCTCTATTTTCAGCTGTTTGAGGAACCTCCATACTGTTTCCCAGAGTGGCTGCACCAGTTTGCATTCCCACCAACAGTGCACTAGTTCCTTTTTCTCCACATCCTCACCAACACTTGCTGTTTCTTGTATTGTTGATATTAGCCATTCTGACGGATGAGATGTGATATCTCATTGTAGTTTTAATTTGTATTTCCCTGATGATGAGTGATGAGCATTTTTCATGTGTCTGTTGGTCGTCTTTATGTCTTCTTTGGAAAAATGTCTGTTCATGTGTTCTGCCCATTTTTAAATTGGATTAATTGTTTTTTGGATGTTGACTTTTATAAGTTCTTTATGTAATTTGGATACTAACCCTTTATTTTATTTTTTAATTTAATTTAATTTTATTATGTTATGTTAGTCACCATACATCATTAGTTTTTGATGTAGTGTTCCATGATTCATTGTTTGTGTATAACACCCCATGCTCCATGCAGTATGTGCCCTCCTTAATACCCATCACCAGGCTAACCCACCCCCTCACCGCCCTCCCCTCAGTTTGTTTCTCAAAGTCCATAGTCTCTCATGGTTCGTCTCCCCCCACTTCATTTTTCCCTTCCTTCTCCTCATGTCCTCCATGTTATTCCTTATGTTCCACAAATAAGTGAAACCATATGATAATTGACTTTCTTTGCTTGACTTATCTCACTTAGCATAATCTCCTCCAGTCCCATCCATGTTGATGCAAAAGTTGGGTATTCATCCTTTCTGATGGCTGAGTAATATTCCACTGTATATATGGACCACATCTTCTTTATCCATTCGTCTGTTGAAGGGCATCTTAGCTCTTTCCACGGTTTGGCTATTGCGGACGTTGCTGCTATGAACATTGGGGTGCATATGGCCCTTCTTTTCACTACATCTGTGTCTTTGGGGTAAATACCCAGGAGTGCAATTGCTGGGTCATAGGGTAGCTCTTTTTTTAATTTTTTGAGGCAGCTCCACACTGTTTTCCAAAGTGGCTGTACCAACTTGCATTCCCATCAACAGTGTAAGAGGGTTCCCTTTTCTCCACAACCTCTCCAACATTTGTTGTTTCATTATTTTATTTTTATTTTATTTTATTTATTTATTTGACAGAGAGAGACACAGCAAGAGAGGGAACACAAGCAGTGGGAGTGGGAGAGGGAGAAGCAGGCTCCCTGTGGAGCAGGGAGCCTGATGCGGGGCTTGATCCCAGGACCCCAAGATCATGACCTGAGCCGAAGGCAGATGCTTAATGACTGAGCCACCAGGCGCCCCAATACTAATCCTTTATTGAAGACGTCATTTGCAAATCCATTTTGAATGTATTTTTGTGTTTGGTATTAGAAAGTGGTCCAGTTTCATTCTTGTGCGTCTTGCTGTCCAGTTTTCCCAACACCATTTGGTGAAGAGACTGTCTTTTTCCCATTGGATATTCTTTCTGCTTTGTTGCAGATTAATTGACCATATAATTTTGAGTTTGTTTATGGATTTTCCATTCTGCTCTATTGACCTATGTGTCTATTTTTGTGTTAGTACCATACTGTCTTGATCACTATGGCTTTGTAATAGAACTTGGAGGTCTAGAATTGTGATCCCTCCAGCTTTGTTTTTCTTTTTCAAGGTTGCTTTGGGTGTTTGGGGTCTTGTGGTTTCATACAAATTTTGAGATTGTTTATTCTTTTTCTGTAAAAAATGCTGTTGGTATTTTGGTAGAGATTACATTAAGTGTATAGACTACTTTGGGTAATACAGACATTTCAACAATATTTGTTCTTCCAATCCATGATAATAGAATGTCTTTCCATTTCTTTGTGTCCTTTTCAATTTCTTTCATCAATGTTTTATAGTTTTCAAAGTATAGGTCTTCCACCTCTTTGGTTAGATTTATTCCTAGATGTCTTATTATTTTGGGTGCAATTGTAAATGGTATTGTTTTCTTAATTTCTCTTTCTGCTGCTTCATTATTGGTGTATAGAAATGCAACAGATTTCTGTACATTGATTTTGTATCCTACGAGTTTACAGAATTCATTTATCAGCTCTAGCAGTTTTTTGGTTGTGTCTTTCATTTTTGTTGTTGTTGTTGTTGCTGTTCTTTCAGGTTTTCTGTATATGGTATCATGTTATCTGCAAATAGTGAAAGTTTTACTACTTCCTTACCAATTTGGATGCTTTTTATTTCTTTATGTTGTCTGATTGCTCTAGCTTGGACTTTCTAGTACTATGTTGGATAAAAGTGGTGAGAGTGGACACCCTTGTTTTGTTCCTGACTTTAGGGGAAAAAGCTCTCAATTTTTTCCCATTAAGGATGATGTTAGCTATGGGTTTCTCATAGATGGCCTTTATTATATTTAGGTACGTTCCCTCTAAACCTCCTTTGTTGAGGGTTTTTATCATGAATGGATGTTGGACTTTGTCAAATGCTTTTTCTGCATCTAGTGAAATGATCAAATAGTTCTTACCCTTTATCTTATTGATGTGATATATTACATTGATTGATTTGTGAGAATTGAACCACACTTGCAACTTAGGAATAAATCACTTGATTGTGGTCAATGATTTTTTTTTAATGCATTGTTGAATTTGGTTTGCTAGTATTTTCTTGAGGATTTTTTGCATCTATGTTCGTCAGGGATATTGACCTATATAGTTCTCTTTTTCAGTGGAGTCTTTATCTGGTTTTGGTATCAGGGTAATACTGGCCTCATAGAATGAATTTGGAAGCTTTCCTTCCTTTTCAATTTTTTTGGAATAGTTTGAGAAGAATAGGTATTAACTCTTCTTTAAATGTTTTGTAGAATTCACCTGTGAAGCCATCTGGACCTGGACTTTTGTTTGTGGGGAGTTTTTTGATTACTGACTCAATTTCTTTGCTGGTTATCAGTCTGTTCAAATTTTCTGTTTCTTCCTGTTTCAGTTTTGGTAGTCCATATGTTTCTAGAAATTTCTCCATTTCTTCTAGGTTGTCCAATTTGCTGGCAAATAGAAAATTTGCTGAGTTTTCATAATATTCTTTTATAATTGTTTGTATTTCTGTGGTGTTGGTTATTTCTTCTTTCTCATTGTGATTTTATATATTTTACTCCTTTCCTTTTTTTTTTCCTTGGTAAGTCTGGCTAGAAGTTTATCAATTGTATTGATTTTTTTTTCAAAGAATTATTTCCTGGTTTCATTGATCTGTTCTATTATTTATTTATTTTAGTTTCTATATTATTTCTTTTTTTAAAAAAAAGATTTATTTACTTTAGAGAGAGCGAGGGAGAGACAGAGCAAGCAGTGGGAGGGGCAGAGTGACAACGAGAGACGGGGAGAGAGAGAGAGAGAGAGAGAGAATCCTGAAGCCGACTCCCCACGGAGCACAGAGCCCAGTGCAGGGTTGATCCCAGGAGCCTGAGATCATGACCTGAGCTGAAACCAGGAGCCGGCCTCTCAACTGACTGAGCCACCCAGGAACCCCTCTGTATCATTTATTTCTCTTCTATCCCTTATTATTTCCTTCCTTTAGCTGGTTTTAGGTTTTGTTTGTTATTTTTCTAGTTCCTCTTGGTGAAAGGTTAGGTTGTTGGAGATTTTTCTTGTTTCTTGAAGTAGGCATGTATTGCTATAAACTTCCCTCTTAGAAGCACTTTTGCTGCATCCCAGAGGTTTTGGATCATTGTGTTTTCATTTTCATTTGTTTCCATGTACCTTTTAATTTCTTTAATTTCCTGGTTGACCCATTCATTGTTTAGTAGCATGTTATTTAACCTCCATGTATTTGTGGACTTTCTAGATTTTTTCTTGTGGTTGACTTCTAGTTTCATAGCATTATGGTCAGAAAATATGCATGGTAGGATTTCGTTCTTCTTGAATTTGTAGAGGTTTGTTTTGTGTAACATGTGATTTATTTTGGAGAATGTTCCATGAACACTTGAGAAGAATGTGTATTCTGCTGTTTTAAGATGGAATGTTCTGAATGTATCTGTTAAATCAAACTGCAATGCATGCATGACAAAGCTTCAGCTAACTAACACAGGGGAGGGAACAGTGCCCACCACAGTTTAATCCACAGAAGACCAAAGTGTCCCAGCTGTCATATCCCCATCTCACAGTGTCATCGCATGGAAGCTTCTTAGGGGTGGGTGTGACCTTGGGCTTTCTATAGCCAAGAAGTCCCTGAGGGTAATAGCTGGAGGATGTCTGCTCTCCTACTAGCTGACAGAAAGTCCTTCATTGAAGAGGGATCTGTGCAGTCCGTCTGTGTACCTACCTCACTTCACACTATTCAATCAAATGGGAAATTTTTAGTATTTCTCTTTCTTGAACCTGGTTTCTCAAATACATTGCTTAAACTCTCACCTTTAGCATTCAGAGATGTTTTTCTTTCTTTATGAATATTTTTTTATGTTCACATGGGTAACTTCTAGTCTTTGGCTTCTCACCTAAGTATCACTTCTAAGAAGTCTTCCCTGATTTTCCAAGTCTTTTTAAGATCCCATTCCTGTGTACTACCATAATGCCCAAAACTTCCCCTTTTATCAATCTTTGGATAGCATTACAGTTGCCATTGTGTGTCTCTTCTCTCCATTACTTTACTCTGTGAGAGCAGGGCCTGTGCCTATTTTATCCATTATTTTATTCCTCATATCTCTTAGGGTAGCTAGCTGATAATAGATGTTTAACAAATGTTATATTGAATCTTTTTTCTCTCTGCTGCTAAAATACCATACTCTCTGTACTCCATTATGTATATTAATAAATAGTAAAAATATCAGTATCAAATCCAGCTACATTAATCAACTCTTATTAATTCAACTTCAGTACCACATATTTTCAGTGTCCCGAATTTTCTTTTTGTGTCCTATGTTTAATGCTTGTATTTCCCCGTGTTCTTTCCTCAAGCGATCTCTTCGTAGTCTACATTATTTTCTTGGGTGATATCCACTACTGAGGTTTTGCCAGTGGACATCAACCCAAAACTATTATTTACAACTTTGTTAGAGGTGTATTTATATATTAATTTTTTTCACTTTCTTTCTCTTATCGAAGGTTGGCCTTATGCATTTGTTCCTTGAAGGGCCAAAATTGTTCATGAAGCTGGAAATCAGATACTAAAACTTGTACATATGTAAGTGTTAAGGTTATTTAGAAAAACAAATTCAGGTGGATGGTGAAGATTAAGAAGAACATGACACAAATTCTAAAAGAGGAAGGATCAGGCCATTAGAAAAGCTAAGAGCACATAGCAGAGAAGGTGAGTTTAATAATGTCTTGAAGAAATTTTAAAAATAAGGTACTATGACTGATAGTGACTTTTTGTAAAAGATTTTATTCTTTTACCTTTTATATGAGTACTATGGGAATATATTCTGTTCCAAGATTTATGATATTGAGCGATGGGGCTCACATTCTCCAGGTCAGATTATAAAGAAAACTTCTAATCCATACAGATTAAAGGGTAGCTCCTTATCCATATCACTCAGACTCAGTAGGTATAATGAAAATTTGACAATAAACTGGCTAAGATTTGATGGCCATGTGTCTTGATCCATGCCTTCATTAGCACAAGAGCTATAGGCAATAGAAAACAGGGACTCTTTCTTATGAAATAGTAATGGGCAGATTTATGAGACCCCAGTGTCTGCCCGTGAGCAAAATATTTATGAATCTGATACTATCTAATGAGATTGTTGCAAGGCATTTTATTCACAGTTTCAAAAAGCCCTACTGATATCTGAAGCTACCATTTGCTGCTTGGTGACTGGATTCACATCAAAGTTTATCAAAGAAAAACATCACCTGAAATTTACTGGGAGTAACCATTCCAAATCTACTTACTACAGTCCTTCAGTCAAATGTTCAGACTTCAGATTGGTGCCATTTTTATTACTTTTGGAAGACATGAGCCTCACCTACTTAGCAAACTCCTATACATGATTTATGTCCCTTTCTCAGACACAGGTGTTGATGATGTACTTTTTTATTTTTTTAAAGATTTTATTTATTTGTCAGAGAGAGAGAGAGAGAGAGAGAGAGAGAGAGAACACAAGCAGGGAGAGCAGCAGGCAGAGGGAGAAGCAGGCTCCCTAATGAGGAAGGAGCCCGGTGCAGGACTCAATCCCAGGACCCTGGGATCATGATCTGAGCCAAAGGCAGACGCTTAACCAAATGAGCCACCCAGGCATCCCCACTGACATATTTTTTACTTGTCAGACTGTTGGTCCAGTCTGGAGGCAATTTCTGAAGACCTAAATCTACATGGATCAAATTGACAATTCTGAACCTTATCTAAAATCTGTTGTTGTTTGGCTACTTGAAGGAAATGATCAATAAAATAGATTATTTTTCAATGAAAAACTTTCATTTCTTTTGGGTAAATATTTAGGCATAGAGTTGCTGGGTTCTGTGGTAAGTATACATTTAATTTTATTAAAACACATTTGCCAAATTGTTTTCCAAGTGGTTGTAGCACTCTCCATTCTCAACTGCAATAAGTAAGAGTCCCAGTCGTTCTCCATGCTCTTTAGCACTTATTTTTAATTTTAGCCATTCTATTATGTCTATCATTGTAGGTCATTATGGTTTTAATTAGCATTTCTTTGATGACTAATGACATTGAACACCTTTTTACACACTTTTGGTTTGTTGGCCATTTATAAATCTTCCTTTGAGAAGTATCTGTTCAAATATTTTTACTGTTTTTAATTGGGTTGTTTGCCTTACTGCTTTGTAAAAGTTCTTTGTATAATCTGGATTCAAGTCCTTTTCAGATATATGCAATGCAAATACTTTCAGTCTGCGGCTTGCCTTTTCATTTCTTTCTTTCTTTTTTTAGTATTTGTTTACTTAAGAGAGGGAGAGAGAGAGAGAGCACGTGTACAAGTGGGAGGGGCAGAGGGAGCGGGAGAGAGAATCTGAAGCAGACGCTGAGCTGCTCGATCTCATGACCCTGAGCCAAAACCAAGAGTCAGCCACCCAACTGACTGCACCTCCCAGGCGCCCTGCCTTTTCATTTCTTAATAGTGTCTTCCAAGTAGCAGATTTTTAAATTTTGGCAAACTCAAATTTATCACTTTTAATTTTATAGCTTTTTGTGTCCTATTGAAACGATCTTTGCCTAACATAAAGTTGCAAAGATTTTACCCTATTTATTTTTTCTGGAAAATTTATAGTTTTAGCTTCTACATTAGGTCTAAGATTGTTGGAGGTCATTGAGAGGACATGACTTCTGGTTGACCTGGAAGCTTGACCCAGGTAATCAGAGGCTCCTTACCCCACCCCATTTTTGGAATGTATGTTCTGCCCACCCTTCCCAGAGCCAGAGCAGTTATCAAGGATGCAAATACATGAATATAGCATTTCTTTCCATTAAGTTAAATCTTCTCTTGTTTCTCTCAGTAGTGTTTCAGGGACTCAGAAGTATTTTATCAAATTTATCCCTGAGTGTTTGATATATTTTGATACCTTCATACATTATAACTTTATGAATTTAATTTTACAGTTTTTTCATAGCTAGTTAGTGGAAATGCAGAAAATCAATTTTGTATTGACTTTGTATCTTGTGACCCTGCTAAATTTACCTATTAGTACAGATCTTAGACTTTCCTACATAGTCATATTGTCTGCAAGTGATAACCATTTTATGCCTTTCCAATCCATAAGATTTTAGTTTTTGGTCTTATTTCAAGGGTTAGGGCCTCTAGTACAAGGGTGAAGAGAAGTGGTAAGAGTGGGTAACCTTGATAATCCTGATTTTAGGGAGAAAGCCCTCAACTTTTTACTATTATGTTTGATGTTAAAGGTTTACACTGATACTTTTTATCATGTTTGGGAAGTTTCCTATTATTTCCAGTATGCTGAGCATTTTTTCTATTATTATCACAAAAGAATGTTGGTTTTTGTCTAATGATTTTACTTTTGTCTCCAATAGATGGTATGTATGCTTTTCATTATTTTGTTAATGTGATGAGAATTTATTTTGAATTACAATTTATCTTGCATTCTTGGGAAAGCCCAACCTATTCATGATATAATATTCTTTTTATATGTTGTTGGATCACATTTGCTAATCATTTGTTAAGGATTTTTATATCTGTGTTCATGAGGGATTTTGCGTTGGATTTTCCTATCTTGCACTGTCTATATGATTTTGTCATAAAATGGGTTGGGAAGTGGTCCCTCTTCCCTTGTTTTCTAAAAGTTTGCATTGCTATTTCTATTGTAAGGATTGTCATTGTTTCTTTCTTAAAAGTTTGATAGAATTTGCCAGTAAAGACTTGATCCAATTTCCTCCATTTTACCCCATTGCCACTGCTTTCTTCCAGATTTTCATCAATTCTTACCCACTCTAATATCACATCATCTTCTTATGCCCAGAACGCTGTGAAAGAAATCTATTTAAGCATGAATCATTCTGTGCCACTGCCCTCTTATTAACATGTAGGGCTGTGGGTTAGAGCACTCAAGACTTGCCACAGTCTGGATCCAACCTTCCTCTCAAACCTCATCCCTCTGCACTGTTCCCTCAATATTGATCTTTTAGCTGTTTATCCAAAATTCCATACTTTATGAGTTTGGAGTCCCTTTAGGTCTAGTGAGTCATTCTGGAATATTCTATTCCACCCTTCAACTTTCCTCTTTAATGTTGCCTTATTTGTGAAGCCTTCCCTGATCCCCACAGGTATAGTTAGATGCTCTCCAAGGTGTTCCCATCTCTCCATGGTGTGGCCACAAATCCTTGTGTATTCCTCTGCTTTGACTTTGGTGGTGCTTCGCCTTAGTTTGATGTGTATCTTCCACTTGACCATGTTTAAAATCTCTGAATTTCTTTCCACAAACTTAAGGGGAACTCAGGAAATATACTTTTTTTTGATACAAATTTTTGATCCCAGTCCTCTTGACTATTTTTGGAGCTTTAGTGAATTCCATTCTCTTGATATTTTACACAATTTCTGACTTTAGGCAAAGGTTCAGGGTTTCAGTCAAGCAGTCCATAGTCACACTAATCTAGAGTTCTAGTTCTGAGACTTTTCTTTATTTTCTGGGCCTGAGTTACTGTGTCTGTTACCAGTGCCTCTTAGACTGGACTTTGTGTTGCTCTTGCTACTTGTTCTGCCTACTACTTCCTCCTCCACTGGGGCTCTGGGCCAGTATTTTCCGCCTCATAATACCTCTTTGCAGTTTCAGAGACATCATAGCATCTTCTGCTTTAAGCTCACTGTTACCCAACTTGACTTCTGTGTTAGGAAACTGAGTGTTTCATATTAGGATTCCTAATCTTGGCTCTACCTGAAATGACACCTGCTATGTCTTCTTCTTCCCTCTGGAACTGGTTTGGTCCCCTTAGAGCATGGCTCTCAGAAATGGATGACCTGATTTGGGTACTGACCCTTACCAATAAACCTTGTGCTGTTCCCTTCCCATATGTGTTGCCCTTTGTCTTTCTGATAAGGGACCATCATTCTGAAGACACAGGTCTTACTGAGTCCTGAACTATAAATTTGCATGGGTTTGTTCTGTTTTTTTTCTTTGGCTTTATAAAACAAATAATTTTTCCCCCACAGGGACTTTCTTCCTGGACTTGAAGAATCCATGAAAAATCTTGCATGTCACCACAAGTGTTCTCTTGTGTAAGCGGTACACACTCAATCTTTTTGAATCCTTCTTAATCCATCAAATCCCTCTCAATCCAGATCCTTCATAATCTTGAATATCCTCCCATAGATTAACCTGGCACCATTTTCAGGAGTGATTTTGATGGCTGAGATGAGAATCAAATGTAGAGAGATTGGTTAAGAAGGGACAGAGTTGTAGGTAATCTCACTTAAGGTGAGATAATATATGGATGGTAGTACCTACAAGACTTGGCCTACCATTTTGAGTTCAGGTATTTGACATTATCTTCACTCTTATTCCCTGGGCAGGTTATCCTTTCTCATAAAGTCTTCTACTTATTAATCCATTCTTCCTCTCATGGTTCCACCTATATCATGGGGGGGGGCATTTAGGTAATGTTGTATGTTGGTCCTGGTGCTGGCCCTCCCCATCCCTGCCTTCTTCCTCACTCACTCTAGATCAGATCATGCTTGGGTCATCAAATCAGGTAGTCCCCACTCCCTATGGCAGTTAGCTTTACCTTGTTTCTGGATGCAAGGCCTCTCTGGAGTATGCTATTCAAAATATTCTCTGCTGGGGCTGTTCCCTGGGGTCCCAGTAAGAAGAAGAGACCTTGTTAAACCTTTGTCTGAAGAAGAGGCAGAAGTACGAATTGGTGTCTGGGTGGTGGGAGCTTCATTTTGGATCCCTATAGGCAATGCCTGAAAAGGAGCCCATTAAATACCCTGTTCTTGGAACTTGACTGGTGGCTTAACTTCTTCTCATCCTTTTGTAGGTTAAACAGTGCAGCTCTTTGGTGAGTAGTGGCCAAGGGTAGGCCCAAGGAAGAGAGATACACACAGGCTTCATCCACAAATTAACTTTCACCAACCTTCCCAGATCTGGATAATCTGATAGACTGTCTGGGGTGGAAATGCATGATTTTTGATATCACTGGGAAAAATTGGAAATACCACCAATGTCGATGATGTGTAGATCATCAAAAGTCTATTTGGACCTTTTGTGTTATATGGACACAGGCAAGGGAAGGACCAGGTGTGTGAGAATTACTTACTCCCAAGCAGGCAAACATCTTTCTAGTCCTGGTTCAATAGCAAGCTTTTTTAAGTCTGTTCCTCTTTGAAACCCACAGAGTGAGTCATAGGGAAACATTTATGGAGACACCTCAATTTGTGTCCTAGATTCTTCTGGATCTAGGACCCCCTACCTCCCTTAATCTTCTTCCCTGATGGAAGTAAAGGAGCTGAGCTTACTGGGTCATACTTTTCCTTGAGGCACAAGGTTATAATGAGGGACATTTGCTGGGTCCTGAGAGGCATTAGAGGTAATTATTTCTTAAACTGTTCTGAAGATACTGTCATGTTCCACAAGGCTGGCTGAGGCTTAAGGATGGGCAGCTTTGAGGATAATGTGAAGCAGATGCTCAGGTGGTCAGAGCCATATTTCTTGACACCATTCAACCCCTCCTCCCCCACCAGCAACGCACACAGCAGTGTTCCCTGGGGGTGCTGAGGGGTTAGGAAGGAAGAGGGAAGCAATACTGGAGATAATATGGTATTTTTGACTATGTGCCTTTGGGTTAGTAACCTCTTCCTGGCTACATAATAGCCATCCATTGGATGAATATGTTTTTTACAGATCACCACAAATCTGAACTTTGTGTCTACCTCTGTACACCACTACCTTGAAGGAGAGGGAGATACAGGATTGAGATACTGGGGAGAGAAACAAGATACACATTTGTGAAATGATTGGAGAATAATTGCAGGAAGAACCTAATCAATTTTGGCATCATCAGGGACCGTTTATTCTGTAACTTGGCAGTCAAGTGAAGTTTGGAGGAGTGTGACATCTCCAAACTAAGGGAGTTTCCAGATGTTAGGGTTTTTGGCAGTTTCAGTTAAAGGTTAGTGATATAAGACTAAAGGACCATGTGAGGTCAGTGCTGATTAAATCCAGTCCAGAATTTAGAACTTGGGAATGTGAGCATGATGGGAAGGATTTTTATTTAACATTAGTTTCTGGGCATCCACTTAAATCTGGTTATGTCATATTGCTCCAGGTCATAGATTTATTAGCATATTCAATTCTGCAAACTGGTTTCTGAACTTCTTGCCCAGTGCATTTCCCATGGGACCAACCTGACTTGCCTCTTCTGTGTTTGAAGATCTTGCAGAAATATTAACTAAACTGAAAATTATTTTTGACTGTTTATGGCGACCTATGGGGGAAGAGTGATGGTGACAGTGTTGTTAGTGGGACCATATATCTGGAGCTCCCAATCTCCACATGCACTGAATTTAAACTGCCTCCTTTCTTTGCAGTAACCCTTCACTCTTCTAAGTGAGATGATCACCATGATTCTTTCCAATAATTCTCATAACTTCCCACATACTTTCTTCTTGGCTGGTATACCAGGACTGACTGCTGCCCACATTTGGATCTCACTTCCCTTTTGCTTCATGTTCTTCCTGGCAGTGACTGGAAATTGTGTTCTGCTTTTTCTTATCTGGACCGAGCGCAGGCTTTACTAGCCCATGTTTTTCTTTCTTGCCATGCTCTCCTTTGTTGACCTGGTTCTCTCCCTCTCCACTCTGCCTAAGATGCTGGCCATCTTCTGGTTTGGTGCTACAGCTATCAGCTCCCACTCCTGTCTTTCCCAGATGTTCTTCATCCATGCATTCTCTGCTATGGAGTCAGGAGTGCTGGTGATCACGGCCATGGACCATTTTGTGGCCATCTGTAACCCACTACATTATGCAACCATTCTTACCCCGGTTGTTGTTGCCAAGACTGGAGGCCTGGTGGTGCTGCGAGGTGTGGGGTTGACCATCTCCTTTCCAAGCTTGGCCCATTGGCTGCCTTACTGTGGCTCTCACATAATTGCCTATACCTACTGTGAGCATATGGCGGCAGTAAAGTTGGCCTGTGGGGCCACCACTGTGGATAACCTCTATGCCTTTGCTGTAGCAATCTTTCTTGGTGTGGGCAATGTAGGCTTTATTGTTTATTCCTAGGGACAGATTGTGAGGACTGTGATTCATTTTTCTTCACCTGAGGCACATGCTAAAGCAGACAGCACATGTGTGGCTCATGTCTGTGTCATCCTCTTCTTCTATGGACCAGGCTTTCTTTCTGTGGTCATGCAGCGCTTTGGCCTACCCACAGCCTCTGCTGCTAAGGTCATCCTTGCCAATCTCTACTTGCTCTTTCCCCCGGCACTAGACCCCATTGTCTATGGAGTCAAGACCAAGCAGATCTGGGAGCAGCTGTTTAAAGTGTTAAGGTCCAAGCAGATTGATCCCACCTGAGTATAGTTCTCATCAGCTGGATCTCAGGGCAAAGGTGGTCCTCCCCTGTGGGGTGGGAACGCCACAGCCCAGGTCCTTTACCTGGTAGGGACAGCCAAGAGAAATCAAATGAAGTTTTCTTGCGTGTTTGGAAGTTGGGAAATCTCTTCTGAGGTCTATATAGTGTTTAGGTATTGGGATGGAAAACAGAAGTGCTGGGGTATTTCAAGCAAGTAATTTTTTGAATACATCTTTCTTCTAAGAGTTTATGATTTACTTTTGTTGACCAGATAAATGCATCAGGGAATTAAGAAACAATGAGGACATCTGTGGACCTGGAACAAGTGACTTAGAAGATCAGGGAAAGATGAATTGGGTGCCTATTTGTACATATGAGAACATGGGCCACTTCCCACCATCATGACACTGACACATAGGCAGTCTGTGGGAGCTGATAGGCCTTCTCTATCAGTAAAACTTTGGCATCATAGAAATAAGGGTGGCAAACTATGGAAGTTCTTTAGAGTTTCAGGTTCATGAGAGAAATTCTTTAAAATACTCATGTTCCATCTGATTCTAGCAGTGCTTTAGTCTACATGCTTTCATCCTGTTTTTGAGATGGATGACCTTCTCTGACTCTATTATGTATTTTTAACCTCTGAGAGTAATGATAATTTTTCTTTCATTTCTTCATTTTTAGTCTCAAGTGCAGAGCCTTGAGTTAAAGTTTATTGCACACAATAATTATTGTTCTAAATATTGTTTATTTTGTCTTCATTTGTAATTCTTTTGGCCATTCTCTTCCAGTTCCTACTATTGGCACTCCCTTTTTAATGTGTTTCTTATATGTTCTTAAGTATTTACATATCCTTGCAATGTATGTAGTGTTGACTGAGTGCTTTGTATTCCTCATATACATAAGTTCCTCAAGTCCATGCTTCCTCCACACATGGGTAGTTTGGGATCTTCCTAATGGGAATGCACCTCCCTGTCTTTATCCAAGCTATTCCTACTCATGCTCTCTTTCTCTAAAATAAATAAATAAATCTTTAAAAACTGTATATATATATATATATGATTGGTTGAATGATCTCTGTCCCCCATCTCTACGAAATGATAAATTGCATTGTATCCTTAGCATAGTACCTGGCACATGATAGGCACTCAATAAATGTTTACTTAATAAATAAATTTTTTTTATTTTAATGGACTGTATCATTGCTAGCATATTTCCTCATCAGTCACATTGACTTATGCGTAGTTTGGATTAAATGAATACATAAATCTCAAATTGTGATAAAGGCACTCAATAACTTTTTATTGAAGAAATGAAATAAGTTGTCACAGAACTAACATTGCAGTAATAATCACTATTAACACTACTGTCTTTGCTGCTATCATTGTGATGAACCATACCTCAACTTTCAAATGTAATTCATTTTTTTAAATTATTATGTTATGTTAATCACCATACATTACATCATTAGTTTTTGATGTAGTGTTCCATGATTCATTGTTTGCGCATAACACCCAGTGCTCCATGCACAGCATGCCCTCTTTAATACCCATCACCAGGCTAACCCATCCCCCCACCCCCTCCCCTCTAGAACCCTCAGTTTGTTTCTCAGAGTCCATAGTCTCTCTTGGTTCGTCTCCCATTCCGATATCCCCCTCTTCATTCTTCCCCTCTTGCTTGCTGCTGCTGCTTTTTTTTTTTAACATAGAATGTATTACTTGTTTCAGAGGTATAGGTCTGTGATTCAACAGTCTTGCACAATTCACAGTGCTCACCATAGCACAAAGCCTCCCCAATGTCTGTCACCTAGCCACCCCATCCCTCCCCACCCCCCACCACTCCAGCAACCCTCAGTTTGTTTCCTAAGATTAAGAATTCCTCATATCAGTGAGGTCATATGATACATGATTTTCTCTGATTGACTTATTTCACTCAGCATAATACCCTCCAGTTCCATCCACATCGTTGCAAATGGCAAGATTTCATTCCCTTTGATAGCTGCATAATATTCCATTGTATATATATACCACCTCTTCTTTATCCATTCATCTGTTGATGGACATCTTGGCTCTTTCCACACTTGGGCTATTGTGGACATTGCTGCTATAAACATCAGGGTGCACATACCCCTTCAGGTCCCTACATTTGTATCTTTGTGGTAAATACCCAGTAGTGCAATTGCTGGATTGTATGGTAGCTCTATTTTCAACTGTTTGAGGAACCTCCATACTGTTTTCCAGAGTGGCTACACCAGCTTGCATTCCCACCAACAGTGTAGGAGGGTTCCCCTTTCTCTGCATCCCCACCAACATTTGTCATTTCCTGACTTGTTAATTTTAGCCATTCTGATTGGTGTGAGGTGATATATCATTGTGGTTTTAATTTGGATTTCCCTGATGCCGAGCGATGTTGAGCACTTTTTCATATGTCTGTTGGCCTTTTGGATGTCTTCCTTGGAAAAATGTCTGTTCATGTCTTCTGCCCATTTCTTGATTGGATCATTTGTTCTTTGGGTGTTGAGTTTAAGAAGTTGTTTATAGATTTTGGATACTAGCCCTTTATCTGATATGTCATTTGCAAATATCTTCTCCCATTCTGTCAGCTGTCTTTTGGTTTTGTTGACTGTTTCTTTGCTGTGCGAAAGCTTTTTATCTTGATGAGGTCCCAATAGTTCATTTTTGCCCTTGTTTCCCTTGCCTTTGGCGATGTTTCTAGGAAGAAGTTGCTGTGGCTGAGGTCCAAGAGGTTGCTGCTTTTGTTCTCTGTTAGGATTTTGATGGACTCCTGTCTCACATTGAGGTCTTTCAACCATTTGGAGTCTATTTTTGTGTGTGGTGTAAGGAAATGGTCCAGTCTCATTCTTCTGCACGTGGCTGTCCAATTTTTGCAACACCATTTGTTGAAGAGACTGTCTCTTTTCCATTGGACATTCTTTCCTGCTTTGTCAAAGATGAGTTGACCATAGAGTTGAGGGTCCATTTCTGGGCTCTCTATTCTGTTCCATTGATCTATGTGTCTGTTTTTGTGCCAGTACCATACTGTCTTGATGATGGCAGCTTTGTAATACAGCTTGAAGTCCAGAATTGTGACACCGCCAGCTTTGCTTTTCTTTTTCAACATCCCTCTGGCTATTTGGGGTCTTTTCTGGTTCCATACAAATTTTAGGATGATTTATTCCATTTCTTTGAAAAAAGTGGATGGTATTTTGATGGGGATTGCATTGAATGTGTAGATTGCTCTAGGTAGCATCGACATCTTCACAATATTTATTCTTCCAATCCATGGGCATGAACGTTTTTCCATTTCTTTGTGTCTTCCTCAATTTCTTTCATGAGTATTTTATAGTTTTCTGAGTGAAGATTCTTTGACTCTTGTTCAATTTATTCCTAGGTATCTTATGGTTGTGGGTGCAATTGTAAATGGGATCGACTCCTTAATTTCTCTCTCTTCTGTCTTGTTGTTGATGTATAGGAATGCCACTGATATCTGTGCATTGCCTTTATATCCTGCCACTTGACTGAATTCCTGTATGAGTTCTAGCAGTTTTGGGGTGGAGTCTTTTGGGTTTTCCACATACAGTATCATATCATCTGCAAAGAGTGAGAATTTGACTTCTTCTTTGCCGATTTGGATGCCTTTGATTTCTTTTTGTTGTCTGATTGCTGTGGCTAGCACTTCTAGTACTATGTAGTATAGCAGTGGTGATAGTGGACATCCCTGCCGTGTTCCTGACCTTAGGGGGAAAGCTCTCAGTTTTTCCCCAATGAGATGATATTCACTGTGGGTTTTTCATATATGGCTTTTATGATATTGAAGTATGCAGCCTCTATCCCTATACTCTGATCAAGAAAGGATGCTGTACTTTGTCAAATGCTTTTTCTGCATCTATTGAGAGGATCATGTGGTTCTTGTTCTCTCTTTTGTTAATGTATTGTATCACATTGAATGATTTGCGGATGTTGAACCAACCTTGTAGCCCAGGGATAAATACCACTTGGTCGTGGTTATTAATCCTTTTAATGTATTGTTGGATCCTATTGGCTAATATTTTGGTGAGAATTTTTGCATCCATGTGCATCAGGGATGTTGATCTGTAATTCTCCTTTTTGATGGGGTCTTTGTCTGGCTTGGGGATCAAGGTAACGGTGGCCTCATAAAAGGAGTTTGGAAGTTTTCCTTCCATTTCTATTTTTTGGAACAGTTTCAGGAGAATAGGTATTAATTCTTCTTTAAATGTTTGGTAGAATTCCCCTGGGAAGCCATCTGGCCCTGGGCTCTTGTTTGTTGGGAGATTTTTGATGACTGCTTCAATTTCCTTAGTGGTTATAGGTCTGTTCAGGTTTTCTATTTCTTCTTGGTTCAATTTTGGTAGTTGATACATCTCTAGGAATGTATCTATTTCTTCCAGATTGTCTAATTTGCTGGCATAAAGTTGCTCATAATATGCTCTTATAATTGTTTATATTTCTTTGGTGTTGGTTGGGATCTCTCCTCTTTCATTCATGATTTTTTTTTTTTTATTTTGGTCCTTTCTCTTTTCTTTTTGATAAGTCTGACCAGGGGTTTATCAATCTTGTTAATTCTTTCAAAGAACCAGCTCCTAGTTTCGTTGATCTGTTCTACTGTTCTTTTGGTTTCTAGTTCATTGATTTCTGCTCTGATCTTTATTATTTCTCTTCTCCTGCTGGGTTTAAGGTTTATTTGCTGTTCTCTCTCCAGCTCCTTTAGGTGTAGGGTTAGGTTGTGTATTTGTGACCTTTCTTGTTTCTTGAGAAAGGCTTGTATCGCTATATACTTTCCTCTGAGGGCTGCCTTTGCTGTATCCCAAAGATTTTGAATAGTTGTGTTTTCATTTTCATTTGTTGCCATGAATTGTTTAATTTTTCTTTAAGTTCTTGGTTGACCCATTCATTCTTTAGTAGGATGCTCTTTAGCCTTCATGTATTTGAGTTCTTTCCGACTTTCCTCTTGTGATTGAGTTCTAGTTTCAGAGCATTGTGGTCTGAAAATATGCAGGGAATGATCCTAATCTTTTGGTACCGATTGAGACCTGACTTGTGACCTAGGATATGATCAATTCTGGAGAATGTTCCATGGGCACTAGAGAAGAATGTGTATTCTGTTGCTTTGGGATAGAATGTTCTGAATATATCTGTGAAGTCCATTTGGTCTAGTGTGTCATTTAAAATCTTTATTTCCTTGTTGATCTTTTGCTTAGATGATCTGTCCATCTCAGTGAGGATGCTGTTAAAGTTCCCTACTATTATTGTATTGTCGTTGATGTGATTCTTTGCTTTTGTTATTAACTGGCTTATATAATTGGCTGCTCCCATGTTCGGGGCATAGATATTTACAATGGTTAGATCTTCTTGTTGGATAGACACTTTAAGTAGGATATAGTGTCCTTCCTCATCTCTTATTATAGTCTTTGGTTTAAAATCTAATTTGTCTGATATAAGGATTTCCATCCCAACTTTCTTTTGGTGTCCATTAGCATGGTAAATGATTTTCCGCCCCCTCACCTTCAATCTGGGGGTGTCTTTGGGTCTAAAATGAGTCTCTTGCAGACAGCCTATCGATGGGTCTTGTTTTTATCCAATCTGATAGCCTGTGTCTTTTGATTGGGGCATGTAGCCCATTTACATTCAGGGTAACTTGAAAGATATGAATTTAGTGCCATTGTATTGCCTGTAGGTGACTGGTACTGTATATTGTCTGTGTTCCTTTCTGGTATTTTGCTTTTAGGTTCTCTCTTTGCTTAGAGGACCCCTTCAATATTTCTTGTAGGGCTGGTTTCATGTTTGCAAATTCCTTTAGTTTTTGTTTGTCCTGGAAGCTTTTTCTCTCTCCTTCTATTTTCAGTGACAGCCTAGCTGGATATAGTATTCTTGGCTGCAGATTTTTCTCGTTTAGTGCTCTGAAGATATCATGCCAGTGCTTTCTGTTCTGCCAGGTATCTGTGGATAGGTGTGTTGCCAATCTAATGTTTCTACTATTGTAGGTTACAGACCTCTTGTCCTGAGCTGCTTTCAGTATTTTCTCTTCATCTCTGAGACTTGTAAGTTCTACTATTAGATGTTGGTGTGTTGACCTATTTTTATTGATTTTGAGGGGGATTCTCTGTGCCTCCTGGATTTTGATACCTATTTCCTTCCCCAAATTAGGGAAGTTCTCTGCTGTAATTTGCTCCAATATACCTTCTGCCCCCCCCCCTCTCTCTTCTTCTTTTGGGATCCTAATTATTCTAATGTTGTTTCACTTTATGGTATCACTTACCTCTCGAATTCTCCCCTCGTGATCCAGTAGTTGTTTATGTCCTTTTTTCTCAGCTTCTTTACTTTCCATCATTTGTTCTTCTGTATCTCTAATTCTCTCTTCTGCCTCATTTATCCTAGCAGTTTCAGCCTCCATTTTTGATTGCACCTCATTAATAGCCTTTTTGATTTCGACTTGGTTAGATTTTAGTTCTTTTATTTCTCCAGAAAGGGTTTCTCTAATAACTTCCATGCTTTTTTCAAGCCCAGCTAGTATCTTTAAAATCATCATTCCAAACTCTAGTTCCAATATCTTACTAATGTCCATATTGATTAGGTCCCTGGCAGTCAGTACTGCCTCTTGTTCTGTTTGTTGAGGTGATTTTTTCTTCTTGTCATTTTGTCTTCCAGAAAGCGGTTGCTTTTCTGTTCAGAGAGTTCTTGCTATTCTTTTCTTCGATCTCCTGTTGAGTTCATAGGTGTTCAGAATGGTTTGATCCCTATCCAGCTGAATTCCTGGGACCAGAAGAAATCCAGGTCTCCTACTCCTTTGCCATCTTGCTCCTCCCCCCCAGTTCTGTCCTGTAATTTCATTTAAAAAAAAATTGAACTGGTGATATTTTGGACACTGTGCAGATGCACTGGAGAATGTGAGTACTCTTATAAGGCAATCTCACTGCTGTGTATAAACATAGAAGAAGCAGAAAAATGGGATTTGTCTTTCTCTTTCTCTTCATTTACTCTTCTTTTCTTCATTATTTTCTTCCTCATCCTGAGTATTTTCCAGGCTTTCAGTGTGATGATGAAATGAACTTGAAAATATAGAAACTATGATAGAATGTGATAGTGCTGTGGTGGATGTTGGTTCCAAGTCACTGAGACTAATTCTCCATGGGAGGTAAGGGACAAGAAAGGGACATGGTTGGATTAGGTTAAAGAATTGCTATGAATGACAATGGTTTAGAAGATTATGAGCCTATGTTGTCAAGAGGGTAGATGTAGGGTTAGGGCTAAACTTACGATCCCTAATGGGAGTCTACTTCAGTCTTTCTCTTAAGTGGCTTCTGCTCTATGCCATGCTCAATGATCCCATGTTTCCTTTGTTAAATATTAATCTTTGATATTATTAGTAAGAAGATAGCACAGCAGCATTATTCACAGTAGCTAAAAGGTGAAGACAACCCATGTGTCCATCAGGTAATGAATGGATTAACAAAAATGTAGTGTACACATATTAGTATTCAGCCTTAAAAGAAATGAAATTCTGACACATGCTATGCATGGACGAACCTTAAACATTATGCTAAGTGAAATAAGCTGGACACAAAATGACAAATAGTCTATGATTCTTCTTATATGAAGTACCTAGAATAGGCAAATTCATAAGAGACATAAGTAGCACAGAGATTGCTAGGGCTTAGAGGAGAGAGAGAGGGATGGGAATTATTGTTTAATAGGCACAGAGCTTCTATTTGGGATTTGGGAAAATTCTGGAAATAGATATTGGTGATGGCTGCACAACATTGTGAATGTACCTAATGCCACTGAATTATACTTAAAAATGGTTAAAATGATAAGTATTATGTTAAATATATTTTACCACAATAAAAAATGACAACAACAAAAACACCCCCAAGAAGATAGCTCTTCAAAGAAAAGGCAAAAAGTGGAGACCACCCTCTTCTCCTATCTCTGCTCCATAGCTTGGAGTGGAGGAAAGGGCTACTGGAGATGCACAGTAGCTATAGGATTGCAGAGGAAGATTCCTTAGTGGGAGGATGAGTGACATTTACTATCAATGGGTGTAGAGTTCTTTATGTGCTTTAGTTAAACTTGTTTTAAGCAATCTTAGTCTGAATATGCTGTACTAATGTAAAAAATGTTTTATTTATTTATTTATTTGAGAGAGAGAGAGAGAGAGAGCACAAGCAGGGGGAGAAGCAGATTCCAGGGTTTGATCCTAGGACCCTGGGATCATGACTTGAGCCAAAGGCAGATGCTTAACTGACTGAGCCACCCAGGTGCCCCTAGTGTAAAATCTTGATGATATGAGCATCTCCTGTTGTTCAGCTCTTACTCCATGGTACCTTGAGCCCTTGAGAAAAAAAACCTTTGCACATAGACTCTCGTTTAATGTCTACAAAATGTATATGAAGCTGGTACTCTCATTATATCCATTTTTTTTCCCTGACAAAAATGTTATACTTCCTACTAAGTGGGGACCATTCATTTTCTCAACTTCTCATACCTCTGGTTTGGTAGTGAGTTCACTGTTGTTGTTCCCCAAAGCAATTTTCAGGGTTTTTTTTCCCCTGGAAAAACAGACCAGCAAACAAGTAAGCATGGACTGGTGCTTTGCTGTTCGTATCATTCATGAAAATCATTCTCTACTACTCCCAGTTACTGGTATCTCTCCTTGTTGCTATTCTTCATTAAATGATGACTAAGTGGATGTGTTCTCTATTTTTTGCCCCCCCCCATTATCCTGGTACAAGACTTCAGGATTTATGCAAATAACCCATTGAACACTCTGTGTTTTCATATTCTTGATTTCTTTCTCCCAAGATCCCTATCTCATTTACCCATTCCCATGACATATCCTTGAACCTCTCTGGAGATCACTGTGTTTGTCTCCAACACATCTCCCGGCATCTGTGCTTCACCTCTTACGCATACTCCTAGCATATTTGATAATTAGATTCTGCTCATGTCTCAGTCTTCTGCTTAAAATCTTCATGATTTCCACTTCCCACTGTCCTTTAACATGACCTAAAACATCTCCTATGGTTCCTGCTTATACACCAGGCTTAGTTCCTGAGTACTACATCCCCAAATTTCATGATTCTTTCAAGTCATTGGCAATACCAAGCTCCCTTCCCTCTTGCCTCAGGGTTTTTGTATCCTCAGCCTACCCCCACAGCTCCTTTCACTCTTAACCCATTCTTCTGGTCACTAACTTGAATTAGGGGGGCTTTCCTGCATTCTCCAGAATGAGAAGTTTCTCTTATTACATGCTTGACATCCTGTAGTTTTAATTTATAGTACCCATAACCGTTATTAGGTGTCTGTGCTCACATGATCACCATCCCATGAGCCATGATGACAAAGATTGTTTATCATATTGCTTGTTTTGTTTAACATCTAGTAGAGTATAAGGATTTGGTGGATATTTAATGCCTACTGAATGAATGAATGAATGAATGAATGAATGAATAAATGAGGCTTCTCACCAACTATGAATGAAATACTTGTTGCCTGGATAAATGAAAAGACTGTGCAATTGAACATCATTCCAAAGGAGAATGTGGCCACTGGGGTGGACTGTAGCTGCTTTAGCAGAGATGTGGCTTAGGGAGGGGTCTCTTTGGTAATGGGGAGATACGATAGAGGAGGTCTTAGCCATCTCAATGGGAACTTGCTTGGATGGACTGTCTGAGAATCAGTATCTATCCCCTACTTGTTATGGTATTGGAGTTGATATCCATGGGCCTATTGCAATTTCTCAGAAGAGAAGCAGAATGCTTAATTCACTTGAGAGAGGTGGTATTTGTCTTAGATTGGATCCTCTAGAAACAGATACTGAGGCAAAGATTTGCATGCAGGAAGCTTATTGTGAAATATACTTGGGAATGACACCTGTCAGGGAGTGAGGGAAGCAGGATGGAAAAGAGGAAGAAGTTAAACTATGATCTAGTTACCCCAAATGCCTGAGCTGCTTCCATGGGGGTGCTCTTGAGCTGAGATGGTCCTTCAATGTTGTTTCAAAAGAGAAAGGTTCAGGTCTTTGTATTTGTACTTAATGCGTCATTGGGTGAGAGCTTCACTCAGAAAGGAACACTAATCATGGGTGAGTCCACTATCTTTGTCCAAGGGAGATGACTCAATAAAGAGCTTTTAGCAGCCAACACTCTCAGCAGATGGAGGAATGAACAAGTCTCACCACAGAGTCCACTGAAGAATTTATTGCTCTGAGTTTGACCTGTGAGAATGAGAAATCTGTGCTTACAGAGAAATATGAGCTTTCCTAGCTCACTGAGCATGCAGCTTCCTATGACAGCCATCAAGGTAGACAGGCTTAGAGGTGATGACCAACACTGGACAGACATGAACCACCTGGTCAGGTGCAGGTGCCACTTCCTGCTCTGCCTCTCTGCCTAACCAGCTATCCCTGGGGGAGTGGACTTAGCTCTGTGGGCCTCCAGCCAATCTGGATGCTAACTTTAGCCCTGTCCAAAGGTGTCTGTGTGTCCTCTGGGACCTGCCAGTTGGTAATAACATCTTGCCTGCTCAGTCACTGGACCTACCTTCGGGAAGTATCAAGAATGGACTTATCTTTCATGGTAGGATTACAAAACTGGGTATAAATTTGTGCATTATTTATAGAATAACCTATATATCAGGACTTTATACATGTCATTTAATTAATATTTATAATAAATCAGTAAGATTTATATTATTTGCTCTACTATCAGGTGAGGCAATCTATACTCAGAGAGTTTAAGTATCCCACCATGGTTTCATTTGTTGAACATGAAGGGGACAGAATTTAAGCATAGTTGTCTGCCTACAAAGCTTATGTTTATCCCCTGTACTGTGAAGCCTCTACCAGCTAGTTTATAATTATGAAGTTTAATAAGAAATTATGAACTTTACTTGAGACAAACCATTAAGGCACTGAAAGGATTTCTATAATTAGATAAAACAGAAATTGTGGATGAACAAAAAAGATCACAAAATAAAGTGCCCTTAACATGATTAGTGTTGTAGAACAGCTAATGAGTCCTTCTAAGAGACTTAAAGAGGAGGAAGAAAGAATACACAAAAGGCATATGTAAAATAAGTTGCTGCACTCATATAATTACAAGAATATTGGAATAGTTCAAGCAAGACATATATGTGGAAATTTGTTAAGTATAAGTCAAAGTAATACAAAAGATAGCCTTTGAAAGCCTTGTTTGCTAGTCTTGAATGTGTAATTTTATTCCATGGATTAAACGGACTAACAGATTTTAATTTTAGAAGTGACATGATGACGTGAATTTTAGATGTATTTTATAATCCTCTGCCTTAAGAATGCACAGTGGTTAGGAAGGGGTTAATGGCAAAGCCAGAAAGATCTAAGGAAATAATCCAGGTGATAGAAGTTAGGAGTGTGCACTAGGCAGTGACACTGGGGGGGTGAAAAGGATGAGCGGGTCAAAAGGGGTTAAACGGCAGTCAACCAGAACTGGTGACAAGTAAAAGGGAGGAGAGATAAGAATGAGTAAGGATCATTTCAAATTTCTACATTTGGTTGGATAGGTACAAATTGTGATTTAACTCAAAAAAAATATGAGCATGAAGGAGGTAGAGTGGATTTGGGAAGAATGGGCAAGTTAATTCAGCCTTGAATTCACCGAGCATTGGTATAGATATTTAGGTATAGATAAATGCAAAATGGATCTGGGTTTCAGAAAGGTATTTAACTCAGAAACCTAGATTGGAAGAAATTAAAGTGTATAATTGGTTACAATATTAATAAATGGATGAAATCAATCAGAGATAATGTACAGAACAGGGAAGGGAGGAGAGAATGGGACCCTGGAATCAACAACATATAAGGGAGCGGTAGATGGAGGAAGTGGTGGGATGGGAGACATAGGAGGAGTAACTGTAGGCTGCTGTGCTTTGGAAACTGAGGGAGAATACTTTAAAAGAGATCAGATTGGTTTACAGTGAGGGGATACAGAGGATCCTTTCAAGTGGACATTCCAAGCGAGAAGTAATTGAAGGGTAGAGTTTAACATCTCTCTAAAAGCAGCATGTTTACTCTTATCTGTAAATGAAACTAGACCTGTTGCAATTCAGACATGTGGATGTCTAACCTTAAAGACATTATCTCAAGAAAAGGGGCTTCTTTGTATCTCACTTTATTTGCTTGTGTTTCACTTTCAGCTTCTTTCTTCTCATGAAGATGGTAGCCAGATCTAGACACTGGGATAACCCACCAGGAATGGAGAGATCATGATTTTGGTTTCTTTTCTCTCTTCTGTGTGCAAGACATTGACGATGGCCCTTAGTAATTCTAGCTGGAGGCCACTCCATCCTTCTTTTTTCCTGATGGGCATCCCGGGTTTGGAGGAAAGCCAGCACTGGATAGCATTGCCACTGTGTGTCCTTTATCTCCTTGCTGTAATGGGCAATGTCAGCATCATTTTCATCATCTGGACTGACCCATCCTTGCACCAGCCTATGTACCTCTTTCTGGCCATGCTATCTGGCATTGACCTGGTGCTGGCCTCCTCCACTGCGCCTAAAACCCTTGCAGTGCTCCTGGTTCATGCCCATGAGATTGGGTACACTGTCTGCCTGATCCAGATGTTCTTCATCCATGCTTTCTCTTCCATGGAGTCAGGTGTACTTGTGGCCACGGCTCTGGATCGCTATGTAGCCATTTGTCACCCTCTGCGCCATTCTACCACCTTGCATCTGGGGATCACAGGACGCACTGGGATGGCAGTGCTGGTACGGGGGTTGGTCCTTCTCCTCCCCTTCCCTATCCTGTTGCAGAGACTCATCTTCTGCCAGGCCACCATCATAGGCCATGCCCATTGTGAATGCATGGCTGTGGTAAAACTTGCCTGCTCGGAAACCACACTGAACCGAGCTTATGGGTTGGCAGTGGCCCTGCTTGTGGTTGGGCTAGATGTTGTGGCCATTGGTATTTCCTATGCCCTCATCCTCCAGACTGTGTTCAAGGTACCAGGGGGTGAGGCCCGACTTAAGGCCTTTAGCACATGTGGGTCTCATATTTGTGTCATCCTGATCTTCTATGTTCCTGGAATGTTCTCCTTCCTCACTCATCGCTTTGGCCACCATGTACCCCATCACGTTCTTGTTCTTCTGGCCACCCTCTACCTCCTTGTGCCACCTGCACTCAGTCCTCTTGTCTATGGGGTGAAGACCCGGCAGATCCGCCAGTGAGTACTTAGGGTTGTCTCCCTAGAAGGATAGATCTGAACACATCCCAGTTATTTTCTTCTGGGGCTCCTGCCAAATGTACTGCCAGGAGGCCCAGGCTAGTCTAGGCTATGTGGATAGAGACCATTCCACAGTGAGGAGTCCTTCCATTCCTGCTAGTCTCATGGCAAAGAATATGCCTGGGAAATTGGCTTCATCAGTGAATGGGTTACTTAGATAGCAGGATTTGTGATTATTTTTACCATCCTTTTTTTCCTCTTGATCCCAGTATTTCTCTACTCCTTGTGATATGGGACTTGGAGATAAGATCAATAGATGATACCTCTGGATATGCCATTTTTTTCCTGCCTTCACCCAATGACTGTGGATCATCACCTAGTAAAGGAGTGGGAAGTCCCAACCTTTGCATGGTTTTAGTTTTAGAGTGTCTTCAAACCTTTAAAATTCCATGAGCTCTAGGTCTCTGGGCTCCCTTGTAGTAAGAGAATGTCTCTCAAAGCATTTGAGATGTCCACTATGTGAGAAAACACCTTTTATTACAATATGGGTGTTACTCATGTATTTAAAATAGACCTAAGTGGGGCGGGTAATGTAATAGGCTCTAGGAACAATATGTTATGATTCTTATTTTCAAAATATAAATTTATATGTATATAGTGGATTTCTTTTTTAAAAAGGTCTATTTGGATTTTGGATTTATTATATTTTAATTTATTTATGTGTTTTGCTTAGGATAAAGAGGGAATAAGACCCAATATTGAATATATGTATGTTTTTAAGTATTAATTTAACAAAACAAAAAAGTAACCATGTAATTGTTATGATCTAATAAGCATAATATTTGCCAGTCTGGTGTTGGTAAGTTTTTATTGAATTTATAAATTATTATTATATTTATTAATAAATATAGAACTAGTTATGCCACTTGAAAAAAGAATTTCTCTTTCTGAAATGTGGATATGGGGAGTGATGTCAATTAGATTCTCCCCATTTCTAGTAACATGAACTGGGTAAAGCTTACAAGAGGATTGTCGCAATTGGTATATTGCATCCTGTTTGTTGGATGTTGCCCTAAAATCCTAAGAAGTAGTACATTTTGTTCAGCCCTAGAAGAAGAAAGTCACCGCTGCCTTGTGGTAGGGTGCTCTGGTGTTGAGAGGGTCCTAACCACTCAACAGTGGTTAAAAGGGGAGAATGGATGGGTTAGTGTTCCAGTTTCTTCTTTCTTGGTAAATTTTTCTCCTAATAAATAATTTTCAGGTACAGAGTCAGTACGAAGACTTCAGTTTGGTTGGCACACATGGGTGAATTAGGGAGGAGTCATATGAGTTCTTATTGCAGGAGCAATTATACATTCTCATCACCTTTGTTGTAGGCCTAGGACTTGAACTCTGGTGAGTTGTCTGGGGGAGGCCCAGGTTGTGGTGTATGTTGTATCACATCCATGGGAAAACTGTCTTGGCCCTGGAGGTACTTAGTTTAGGTAGGTTATTCAAAGTAGCGTTTTGTTCTCTTCTCCCATTTATACCACTTGCTGATGCTTGGGATGTGGGTATGATGGTGGCATCTGAAGACCTTCCTTGGATCACAAGATGGAAGTGTGTGCTGAAGCTGATGGAGCAACACTGTAGAAGAGCCTGTGTCCGGGAAACTGTCTGGGCCACCAACCTTGACGTAAACCTGGGACAGAAGCTTGTATCTGGGTTAAGCCACTATGTTTTGGGGGAATCTTTTTACAGCTGACTAACCTATAGCCTAAGGAGTAGATGTTTTTCATCTCAGATCATCCAGGTGGGATATGTCTTCTGCCTGAAGGATGTCTTTTAGAATTTCCTTTTGAAAAGGTTTTCAGTTCTTGTTTGTCTAAAAATCTGTTTATTTTACTCTCATTCAAATTTACTGTCAGAAAATGTTTATGTCATTTTCTTACTGTTTTATTTTCTACTGGGGCTATAGTTATCCCCATATATCCCCTGTTTCATTCCTAGCAGTGTTTATTTGTGCCTTCCCTGATTTCCTTGCTTATCCATGTTAAACATTTATCAATAGTATGAAAATATTTAAATGTTTAAACTTAAATCCATTTCACTTAATGTTAGCATTGGCTTTTTAGCTTTAACTTTTCTTGTCACATTTTGCACAGAGAGGACTGTACTGACCCAGCTGCTCTGGCAATACAAGAACAATTCCCTCATCAATTCACTAAAGGATTGCTTTCAATTTCTGTCATCAGTTCTTATGATTCTAAACTTGGATTATTTCTGAAACTCTTAATAAGAACATTTCTTATATCTGCATCAAGCTTTAACTTTCCCCAGCCCTTTCCCTAACTTATAGTTCTACCCTCCACACATACATACCTACATCAGTTTATAGATTTCCTCATTCTGGTTTTTCTATAAAGCCAATGCAGTCGATTTATAAATTCCAGAAGTATTGGAAGTATACAACCCAATCCTAGAACATTTCCCCATATTCTAGAAATTTTACTGAATTATTATTTTTATATCTCTTTAGTCATTAGATTTCAAACTATATTACAAAGCTAATAGTTTTGTAATAGTGATAATAATAGTTATCAGAGTAAACAAAACAATATGGTATTAGCATAAAAGCTGACACACAGATCAGTGGACCCGAATAGAGTCTTCAGAAATAAACTCATGCATATATGGACAATTTAATTAGGACAAAGCAACTACAAATATGCGGTGGGAGAAGGATTATCTCCTCAATATATAGTGTTGGGAAAACTGGATATCCATATGCAGAAGAATGAAATTGGACCTGATCTTACACCATACACAATAATCAACTCAAAATGGATTAAAGACATGAATGTAAGACCTGAAACCATAAAACTCTTCAAAGGAGACTTAGGAAGTAAACTTTTTGAAATTTGTCTTCTTTTTTTATTTTAATTTTTTATTGTTATGTTAATCCCATACATCATTAGTTGTTGATATAGTGTTCCATGATTCATTGTTTGTGCATAACACCCAGTGCTACACGCAGAACGTGCCCTCCTTAATACCCATCACCAGGCTAACACATCTCCCCACCCCCCTCCCCTCTAGAACCCTCAGTTTGTTTTTCAGAGTCCATCGTCTCACATGGTTCCTCTCCCCCTCCGACTTACTCCCCTTCATTCTTTCCCTCCTGCTATCTTCTTCTTTTTCTTTTTTTTTTTAACATATCTTGCATTATTTGTTTTAGAAGTACAGATCTGTGATTCAACAGTCTCGCACAATTCACAGCGCTCACCATAGCACATACCCTACCCAATGTCTATCACCCAGCCACCCCATCCCTCCCACCCCCCACCACTCCAGCAACCCTCAGTTTGTTTCCTGAGATTAAGAATTCCTCATATCAGTGAGGTCATAGGATACATGTCTTTCTCTGATTGACTTATTTCACTCAGCATAACACCCTCCAGCTCCATCCACGTCGTTGCAAATGGCAAGATCTCATTCTTTTTGATGGCTGCATAATATTCCGTTGTGTATAATTACCACATCTTCTTTATCCATTCATCTCTCGAAGGACATCTTGGCTCCTTCCACAGTTGGGCTATTGTAGACATTGCTACTATAAACATCAGGGTGCATGTACCCCTTCGGGTCCCTACATTTGTATCTCTGTGGTAAATACCCAGTAGTGCATTGCTGGATCATATGGTAGCTCTATTTTCAACTGTTTGAGGAACCTCCATACTGTTTTCCAGAGTGGTTGCACCAGCTTGCATTCCCACCAAGAGTGTAGGAGGGTTCCCCTTTCTCCCCATCCCCACCAACATCTGTCGTTTCCTGACTTGTTAATTTTAGCCATTCTGACTGGTGTGAGGGGATATCTCATTGAGGTTTTGATTTGGATTTCCCTGATGCCAAGCGATCTTGAGCACTTTTTCATCTGTCTGTTGGCCATTTGGATGTCCTATTTGGAAAAATGTCTGTACATGTCTTCTGCCCATTTCTTGATTGGATTATTTGTTCTTTGGGTGTTGAGTTTGATAATTTCGTTATAGATTTTGGATACTAGCCCTTTATCTGATATGTCTTTTGCAAATATTTTCTCCCATTCTGTCGGTTGTCTTTTGGTTTTGTGGACTGTTTCTTTGCTGTGCAAAAGCTTTTTATCTTGATAAGGTCCCAATAGTTCATTTTTGCCCTTGCTTCCCTTGCCTTTGGCGATGTTTCTAGGAAGAAGTTGCTGCGGCTGAGGTCGAAGAGGTTGCTACCTGTGTTCTCCTTTAGGATTTTGATAGACTCCTGTCTCACATTTAGGTCTTTCAACCATTTGGAGTCTATTTTTGTGTGTGGTGTAAGGAAATGGTCCAGTTTCATTCTTCTGCACGTGGCTGTCCAATTTTCCCAACACCATTTGTTGAAGAGACTGTCTTTTTTCCATTGGAAATTCTTTCTTGCTTTGTCGAAGATGAGTTGACCAAAGAGTTGAGGGTCCATTTCTGGGCTCTCTATTCTGTTCCATTGATCTATGTGTCTGTTTTTGTGCCAGTACCATACTGTCTTGATGATGACAGCTTTGTAATAGAGCTGGAAATCCAGAATTGTGATGCCGCCAGCTTTGCTTTTCTTTTTCAATATTCCTCTGGCTATTCGGGGTCTCTTCTGGTACCATACAAATTTTAGGATTATTTGTTCCCTTTCTTTGAAAAAAGTGGATGGTATTTTGATGGGGATTGCATTGAATGTGTAGATTGCTCTAGGTAGCATTGACATCTTCACAATGTTTGTTCTTCCAATCCATGAGCGTGGAATGTTTTTCCATTTCCTTGTGTCTTCTTCAATTTCTTTCATGAGTATTTTATAGTTTTCTGAGTACAGATCCTTTGCCTCTTTGGTTCGATTTATTCCTAGGTATCTTATGGTTTTGGGTGCAATTGTAAAGGGGATCGACGCCTTAATTTCTTTCTCTTCTGTCTTGTTGTTGGTGTATAGGAATGCCACTGATATCTGTGCATTGATTTTATATCCTGCTACTTGACTGAATTCCTGTATGAGTTCTAGCAGTTTTGGGGTGGAGTCTTTTGGGTTTTGACATACAGTATCATATCATCTGCAAAGAGTGAGAGTTTGACTTCTTCTTTGCCGATTTGGATGCCTTTGATTTCTTTTTGTTGTCTGATTGCTGTGGCTAGGACTTCTAATACTATGTTGAATAGCAGTGGTGAGAGTGGACATCCCTGCCGTGTTCCTGACCTTAGGGGAAAAGCTGAGGGAAAAGCTCTCAGCTTTTCCCCATTGAGAATGATATTCGCTGTGGGTTTTTCATAGATGGCTTTTATGATATTGAGGTATGTACCCTCTATCCCTAACTCTGAAGAGTTTTGATCAAGAAAAGATGCTGTACTTTGTCAAATGCTTTTTCTGCATCTATTGAGAGGATCATATGATTCTTCTTCTTTCTTTTGTTAATGTATTGTATCACATTGATTGATTTGCGGATGTTGAACCAGCCTTGCAGCCCAGGGATAAATCCCACTTGGTCGTGGTGAATAATCCTTTTAATGTACTGTTGGACCCTATTGGCTAATATTTTGGCGAGAATTTTTGCATCCGTGTTCATCAAGGATATTGGTCTGTAGTTCTCCTTTTTGATGGGGTCTTTGTCTGGTTTGGGGATCAAGGTAATGGTGGCCTCATAAAATGAGTTTGGAAGTTCTCCTTCCATTTCTATTTTTTGGAACAGTTTCGGGAGAATAGGTATTAATTCTTCTTGAAATGTCTGATAGAATTCCCCTGGGAAGCCATCTGGCCCTGGGCTTTTGTTTCTTGGGAGATTTTTGATGACTGCTTCAATTTCCTTAGTGGTTATAGGTCTGTTCAGGTTTTCTAATTCTTCCTGGTTCAGTTTTGGTACTTGATACATCTCTAGGAATGCACCCATTTCTTCCAGGTTATCTAATTTGCTGGCATAGAGTTGTTCATAATATGTTCTTATAATTGTTTGTATTTCTTTGGTGTTGGTTGTGATCTCTCCTCTTTCATTCATGATTTTGTTGATTTGGGTCATTTCTCTTTTCTTTCTGATAAGTCTGGCCAGGGGTTTATCATTGTTAATTCTTTCAAAGAACCAGCTCCTCGTTTCGTTGATCTGTTCTACTGTTCTTTTGGTTTCTAGTTCATTGATTTCTGCTCTGATCTTTATTATTTCTCTTCTCCTGCTGGGTTTAGGCTTTATTTGCTGTTCTTTCTCCAGCTCCTTTAGGTGTAGGATTAGGTTGTGTATTTGAGACCTTTCTTGTTTCTTGAGAAAGGCTTGTATTGCTATATACTTTCCTCTCAGGACTGCCTTTGCTGTATCCCAAAGATTTTGAACAGTTGTGTTTTCATTTTCATTGGTTTCCATGAATTTTTTAAATTCTTCTTTAATTTCCTGGTTGACCCATTCATTCTTTAGTAGGATGCTCTTTAGCCTCCATGTATTTGAGTTCTTTCTGACTTTCCTCTTGTGAATGAGTTCTAGTTTCAAAGCATTGTGGTCTGAAAATATGCAGGGAATGATCCCAGTCTTTTGGTACTGGTTGAGACCTGATTTGTGACCTAGGATGTGATCAATTCTGGAGAATATTCCATGGGCACTAGAGAAGAATGTGCATTCCGTTGCTTTGGTTGGAATGTTCTGAATATGTCTATGAAGTCCATTTGGTCCAGTGTGTCATTTAAAGTCTTTAGTTCCTTGTTGATCTTTTGCTTAGATGATCTGTCCATTTCAGTCAGGGGGATGTTAAAGTCCCCCACTATTATTGTATTGCTGTCAATGTGTTTCTTCGCTTTTGTTATTAATTGTCTTATATAATGGCTGCTCCCATGTTTGGGGCATAGATATTTACAATGGTTAGATCTTCTTGTTGGATAGACCCTTTAAGTAGGATATAGTGTCCTTCCTCATCTCTTATTACAGTCTTTGTTTTAAAATCTAATTTGTCTGATATAAGGATTGCCACCCCAGCTTTCTGTTGGTGTCCATTAGCATGGTAAGTGGTTTTCCACCCCCTCACTTTAAATCTGGAGGTGTCTTTGGGTCTAAAATGAGTCTCTTGCAGACAGCATATTGATTGGTATTGTTTTTTAATCCAATCTGATAGCCTGTGTCTTTTGATTGGGGCATTTAGCCCATTTACATTCATGGTAACTATTGAAATGTATGAATTTAGTGCCATTGTATTGCCTGTAAGGTGACTGTTTCTGTATATTGTTTGTGTTCCTTTCTGGTCTATGCTGCTTTTAGGCTCTCTCTTTGCTTAGAGGACCCCTTTCAATATTTCCTGGAGGGCTGGTTTCGTGTTTGCACATTCCTTTAGTTTTTTTTGTCCTGGAAGCTTTTTATCTCTCCTTCAATTTTCAATGAGAGCCTAGCTGGGTATAGTATTCTTGGCTGCATATTTTTCTCATTTAGTGCTCTGAAGATATCATGCCAGTCCTTTCTGGCCTGCCAGGTCTCTGTGGATAGGTCTGTTGCCAATCTAATATTTCTACCATTGTAGGTTACATATCTCTTCTCCCGAGCTGCTCTCAGGATTTTCTCTCTGTCTCTGAGACTCGTAAGTTTTACTATTAGATGTCGGGGTGTTGACCTATTATTATTGATTTTGAGAGGGGTTCTCTGTGCCTCCTGGATTTTGATGCCTGTTTCCTTCCTCACATTAGGGAAGTTCTCTGCTATTATTTGCTCCAATATGCCTTCTGCCCCTCTCTCTCTTTCGTCTTCTTCTGGGATCCCAATTATTCTAATGTTGTTTCATCTTATGGTATCGCTTATCTCTCGAATTCTGCCCTTGTGATCCTGTAGTTGTTTCTCTCTCTTTTTTCAGCCTCTTTATTTTCCATCATTTGATCTTCTATACCGCTGATTCTCTCTTCTGCCTCATTTAACCTAGCAGTTAGTGCCCCCATTTTTGATTGCACCTCATCAATAGCCTTTTTGATTTCGACTTGGTTAGATTTTAGTTCTTTTATTTCTCCAGAAAGGGTTTCTCTAATAACTTCCACGCTTTTTTCAAGCCCAGCTAGTATCTTTAAAATAATGATTCTTAACTCTAGGTCCGACATCGTACTAATGTCCGTATTGAGTAGGTCCCTGGCTGACGGTACTATCTGTTGTTCTTTTTGCTGAGGTGATTTTTTTCGTCTTGTCATTTTGTCCAGAGGAGAACAGATGAATGAGAGAACAAAATGCTAACCGGTTAACAACGTCCCCAGCAAATATACTGTATACAAATCAGAAAAGACCTGAAACCAGGGGAAAAGAAAGGGAAAGAAAGAAAAAAGAAAGAGAAAAGAAAGAAAGAAAAAAAAAAGAAAACCATTAAAAACAAAAACAGAACAATACAATAAAAAACGAATATGATCAACTATGATCAGGCTAGTGCATAGATCAGTGCCACACAGTAGATTTTGGGCGTATTTTGTTCTGTTAGAAAAAAGTGCCTCCTGAAATTTTAAAGGAAGAAAGACTTATATATGTACAAAATAAGAGTTGATACAATGAAGGGATAGAAGTTGATTGTAAAGATGAAAAGTATAAAAGATTTTATAAAAGGAATTGATATGATAAGAAGTTGTTTGAAAAAAGAAAGAAGAAGATTTAAAAAAACAAAAAGGGAGAGAATGTGATCAGGCAGGAGACTAGAACAAAACCATACACTATTGATTAGGGTATATTTTGATCTGTTAGAAGAAACTGTATCTCAAAATTTAAAGAGAGAACAACTTATATATATGCCAAAAATAAGGGTAACTACTATGAAGGGATAAAATATGACTCTACAAATGAAAAATAAAAAATGTTTTTTTAATAAAAGGGAGTGATAAGATGTTGGTTGAAAAAGGGAAAATAAAAATTCAAAAAACAGTTAAAAAAATTAACTTTGAAAAACTATTGAATCATGGTAAAAAAAAAGCCATGAGTTCTATGTGGAGCATTCCCTTAGCGCTGGAATTCTCCTGTTCTCCTTGATCAGTAAACTTGGTCTTGGCTTGCTGGCTGTTCGTGCTGATCTCCTGGGGGAGGGGCCTGTTGCCGTGGTTCCCAAATGTCTTTGCTGGAGGCAGAATTGCCCCACCCATGTCGGTCCCAGCTAAGCAAGCTGCTTGGGTTTGCTCTCAGGAGATTTTGTTCCCTGAAAGCTTTCTGTACGGCTTTGGAGGATGACAGTGAAAATGGCGGCCTCCCAATCTCCGCCTGGAGGAGCTGAGAACTTGGGGCCCCGCTCCTCAGTGCGCCCCCAGAGAAAAGCAGTCAATCACTCCCGTCTCCCCGGTCTCCGGCCGCACTCCGTGCTCAGCCGACCTGTGACCGAGCGTTTTTTATCTCTGGCACCCGACCCCGTGTGGAGTCTCCAAACCCAGCAGATCCCTGCAGTGCGCTCCCATGCCACTCCTCCCGGGGGAAGAAGGGGAGTCTCCCCGGATCTGCCACTTGTTGGGTCCCTGCTGGTGGAGCAGTGGCCTGACTGGGCCACATATCACAGTTTATGGCAACCCCGAGCTGAGAGTCTGCACCTCGGCTCTGTCTCTGCGGCCGGCTTCCCCGCTCTGATACCTGGGAGCTCTGCCGCACTCAGGCACCCACGGTTTTTCTGTGATCCCGAGGGTCCTGAGACCACACTGTCCCGCGAGGGTTGCACCCCCCACTTAGCCACTAGAGCGACGTCCCTCCGCGGAGCCGACTTCTAAAAGGTCCAATTTTGTGCTCCGCGGCTCTATCAGTTGCCAGAAGCGGCGGACGGAGGCCCCCTCCCCCACCGTCTATCCTCCCGAATATCGCCTCGGATTCACTTCTCCACACGTCCTACCTTCCAGTAAGTGGTCGCTTCTGTGTTCAGAGAGTTGTTGCTACTCTCCTCTTCGATCTCCTGTTGAGTTCGTAGGTGTTCAGAATGGTTTGATCCTTATTCATCTGAATTCCTGAGACCGGTCGAAATCCAGGTCTCCTACTCCTCCGCCATCTTGCTCCACCCCCTGACATTGGTCTTCTTAATTATTTTTTGGATTTGATATCATAAGAAAACACATCAAAGGCCAAAATAAACAAGTGGTAGAGCATCAAACTATGAAGCTTCTGCATAACAAGGGAACCATCAACAAAGTGAAAGAGCAACTATGGAACTGGAGAAAATATTTGCACACCATATATCTGATAAGTGATTAATATCCAAATTATATGAAGATCTTGTACAAGTTAATAGCATAAAACCAAACAGTCCAATTAAAAATGGGCAGAGGAACTGAACAGACATTTTTCCATAAAAGATGTACAAATGGCCAACAGGTGCATGAAAAGGTGTTCAACATCACTGATCATCAGGGAAATGCAAATCAAAACCACAATGAGGTATCACTTCTTATCTGTTAGAATGACTATCATCAAGAAGACAAGAGATAACAAGTGTTGGTGAGAATGGAGAAAAGGAAACTTTTTTTTTAAAAAAAGATTTTATTTATTTGTCAGAGAGAGAGAGAGAGTGAGCACAAGCAGGGGAAGCAGCAGAAGGAGAGGGAGAAGCAGTCTCCCTGCTGAGCAACGAGCCTGATGCAGGACTTGATCCTAGGACCCTGGGATCATGACCTGAGCTGAAGACAGATGCTTAACCGACTGAGCCACCCAGGTGGCCCAGAAAAGGAAACTCTTGTGGACTCTTAATGGGAATTGGTAAATTGGTTAATGACTATTGTAAATTGGTGCAGCTAATATGGAAAGCACTATAGAGGTTCCTCAAAACTGTAAGTAGAACTACCATATGATTCAGCAATCCCACTTCTAGGAATATATCCAAAGGAAATGAAATCCATATCTCAAAAAGATATCTGCATCCCTAGGTTCATTGCAGCTTAATTTACAATATCAAGACAAGGAAATAGCCTAAGTGTTCCTCAATAGATGAATGAATAACAAACTGGTATATATATATATTTTGTGTGTGTGTGTATATATATATGTAGTATATATGTTATATATCTTATATATATATGGAATATATACATATATTCCACAATATACCACACACACACACACACACACACACACACACACACACACACTAGAATATTATTCAGGCATAAAAAAGGAAATCCAGTCATTTGTAACAACATGGATGGACCTTGAGAGCATTATGCTAAAGGAAGTAAGTCAGAGAAAGATAAGTACTGTATGTAAAATCTTAAAAAAAACAAACTCATGGAAACAGAGAACAAATTGGTGGTTTCCACAGGCGGGGTATGGGGGTGGGATGGGGGAAATGGGTGAAGGTGCTGAAAGGTACAAACTTCCAGTTATAAGATAAATAACTTTTGAAGATATATATATATATATAAAAAGGTAACTTTGAGAGAGAGAAGTAAATCCTGTTGTCAGTCCAGCATCTTGAATCAAAACTATTATAACTGTAGCTAAATTTTGTGATTTTACTTTGTTGTATATGTCCCATGCTAGACTAGAATCCAAGAAGGCAGGAGTCATATATTTCATTTACTTCTCAATGCTAAGTGTCTGACTTACTCCTCAGCACAACAAACATCCTCAATAATTATTTGTGATACTAGATTCAGTTAATACACAAACTTGATATAGTGAGTGCTCTCTTTTTCCTTTTATTAAATTTTAATGTGATTTTCTCTTTAGGACTAGTGGAACAGATTTTCCATCCAATATTAGCTGCTCCTCACCTGAGAGAGACAGAGTGCCTCCCTGAGAGTAGAAGCTCAGCAGTGCTGTTGGAGATTGAAAGTGCAGATTTCTCACTGTTTATCCCCTCTGCATTCCTAGCAGTAGAGAATGCCCACAAGGAATAAAAGAGGAATTAGAGTGAAAATAGAACCTAGTAAATTGCATATGCATGGCTCTCTGGTAAGTCATAACTGGAAAATGAAGGTGGGATCTGAAGACAAAGAGGAGGCCATCGATTTAATTCCCTTAATTTTAGGTCTTAAAACCCCAACCCACTCCCTTTCTGTGCCCAGATATGGGAGATTTTGTTTGAAAATTTGGTTGCAATACAAATACTCAGTAATTTGTAAGGAGAATTTGGAGCTATAGCAGAATGTAAAACAGTATGGAGGTTCCTCAAAAAGTTAAAAATAGAACGACCCTATGACCCAGCAATTGCACTACTAGGTATTTACACACAGGATACAAAAATACTGATTTGAAGGGGCATATGCACCCTGATGTTTATAGCAGCATTATCAAAAGTAGCCAAATTATGGAAGGAGACTAAATGCCCATTGACTGATGAATGGATAAAGAAGATGTGGTATATATATATAATCAAATATTACTCAGTCATCAAAAAAATGAAATCTTGCCATTTGCAATGACATGGATGGAACTAGAGTGTATTATGCTAAGTGAAATAAGTCAGAGAATGACAAATACCATATGATTTCACTCATATGTGGAATTTAAGAAAAAAACAGGTGACTATGGAGGAGGGGGGACAAAGGGAGTGAGGCAAACCATAAGAGACTCTTAACTAGAGAGAACAAACTGAGGGTTGATGGAGGGGAGGTGGATGCGGGATGGGCTAGGTGGGTGATGGGTATTAAGGAGGGCACTTATTGTCATGAGCACTGGGTGTTATATAAAAGTGATGAATCACTAAATTCTACTTCTGAAACCAATATTACACTATATGTTAACTAACTAGAATTTTGATAAAAATTTGGAAAAAAAATGCAAAAAGAATGGTTGTTTTTCAGATTTATTTCTGTGAAATTGATCATAGGCTCTTATCCAGGTGAGTTTATGATACTTAGATACAAAGCAAAATAGAGTCCACTACTATACTTACAGATCCTCCAGACAGGCAGTGAAACAGAGAGAACATATTTCCTACGTTTGAGATACATTAACCGCACCAGTGCTCCCAACCATCTCTGCCCAATTGTATTAGTGATCCTTCTTCCTGTATGGAAAAACAAACAAGGGAGAGGAGGGGGGAAAGGTAGAGCAGAAGTTTCACTCCTATTATTTCCCTCTTGTGGTGAGAGGAGCAAAAGCCTTCCTCTATGGAAGTGGAGTAGAAGAAGTAAAGTTCTTCCCTAATGGGCCGCAGATGGCTCCTTTCACATTCTTTGGGTGAGACTGATAATGTTACATGGGGGTTGGAAAATGTGGGGAGGTGGAGGACACTCTTTTTGTGTTGGGTCATAAATTATGTCTTAATAAATTTTGAAAGAATAAAAACTTACAGAGTATATTCTCTAACCAACATAATTATACTGGAAACTGATAACAATAGGATGTCATGAAAAGCTCCAAACACTTGGAAATTAAATAATACACATCTAAATAATTCATGGCTTAAATAAGAAATTACAGAGAATGTAAGAAAATATTTCAAACTAATTGATAATGACAAACAGTAAAAGTGGTGGAATGCAAGTAAGAAATTAGAGGAAAAATTATACTTTTAAATGCTTATATTAGAAATATTTAGTATAAATTTTCTAAGTTGACAGGAATTCAGAAAAAGAAAAATAAATTAAGCCTAAGGTAAATAAGAGTAAGGAATTAATTAAGATAAAAGTAGGATCAATAAAATAGAGAAGAAAGAAAATAAAAAAATCTTAAAGTCGATTATTTGGAAAGATCAATAAAATCAACAAAGACCTAATAACACTTATCAAGGACAAACAGAAAATGGGGTGATATCATCAAGATGGTAACAGAAGTTGCCCGACGTTAGTCCCCTTCACAAGAAGACCAACTAGCAGCTATCCAGAGATAAGACACTATTGTGAAAATCCCATAATCACGGGGGGAGGCTGTACTATCCTCCTGGACCACAGAGACCCAGAAAAACTGCATTAGAAGAGTAAGAGGAGAGGTTTCACTTTGCCTGCTTTGCCCCTCTCCCAGGACAGCATAGCACTGCACTGAAAGGTCCTATCCAGTTTCTCTAGTGAGAAAGGAGAGCCTCGTATGGACATCCAGCCCCACCAACATTGCAGGATGCTTTCTGGGAGACCCACTAAGGTCTTGCCTCATAGGGATCATGAGTTAATCTGCATGGCTTGAGCACTGGACATGATATAGGGATGGAAAACAGGGCTAGGGCTTTATTACCACAACCAGTGCTCAAATGCTGGAGAACAGCCTTCCTGCTGTAGTAGAACCTGAGTTCTCAGCCAGTGGTTCACCCCGTCTGTGGAGCAGAGCTCATGGATCTATCTGGCCAGTGAGCTCAGTTGGCAGTTCTGCCTGATTTGAGTCCCCAGCCAATAGGCATTACTAGCCTTGGAGTCTATTCTATGATGCCATCCAGGCAGGGAGACAAATTCACAGCCCCACTCACTGTTGAGCATAGTCTCTGGTTGTGCTTGACCAGGAAGCCTTGTCCTGGTCAAACGATAAAAAATGATTTTCAAAGAATAATAAAATAATAAAGTGAGGAAAAAAAATGATAAGAAACACTCCACCCTAAACAAACTGAAAACCAGCAACCCTGTGCAACTTCTAGCCTGCATAACCTAACAGTGACCCTGGATCTAATATAACCTTGGAGCCTAGCCTACATCTCACTCAGTCTAAGTTCTGGCCTGATTGTTGAACACAGCCCATGGCCTTGCCTATGCAGAGAGCCCAGCCAGTAACCCTGCCCAATCAAAGAGCATATAGCCTGTGGACCTACTCAAGCAGGAAGCCTGGACAGTGGCTCCACCTGACCACAATATCAAGCCTTGTGCCACTGTTGCTACCAGCTGTCCTGTTCAATACCCCAAGCTGAGCTGAATAGCAAACCTGTAGAGTATGGAAAGGAGACTGCTTACTCCAATGCACAGATAGCAATGCAACGATATGAGGGTCCCAAAGATTCAGGTAAACACAACACCACCAAAGGAATCTAATAAAACTACAATAAGAAAATGGTGATGTAGGAATTGTCTGACAAGGAATTTAGAATAATCCTTTTAAAGAAGTTCGGTGAACTACAAGAACACATAGACATACAAACAAATAAAATAGGTTAACAATTCATGAACAAAATGAGAATATTAGCAAAGAAATATTAGCAAAGAAATTATTTAAAAAAACCCTAAACAGAGTCTTTTCTTCACTTTTCTTTTTCTTCGTGTTTGGTAAAGGAGAAAAAAAATCACAAAATGAATCTGACTGGTTTTACCTTAATTTCTCATCACAAACCCCCAAGAGATATTCAATAATGTCTGTGACTGAATAATCACTCACTCAAAAAAGTTGTTCTTCCTTTCTTTTTTTTTTGCCTTTCACTTTTTTTTATTATTATGTTCAATTAGCCAACATATAGTAATTAGTTTTTGATGTAGCGTTCAATGATTCATTAGTTTCATGGAACACCCAGTGCTCATCACAACGCATGCCCTCCTTAATACCTATCACCCGGTTACCCCATCCCCCCACCCCCCTCCCTTTTGTAACCCTCAATTTTTTCCTGGAATCCAGAGTCTCTCATGTCCCTGTCTGATTTCTTCCCATTCAGTGTTCCCTCCCTTCCCCTATGATCCTCTGACACTATTCCTTATATTCCACATATGAGTGCAACCATATGATAATTGTCTTTTTCTGTTTGACTTATTTCACTTAGCATAATACCCTCCAGTTACATCCATGTCAATGCAAATGGTAAGTACTCATCCTTTCTGATGGCTGAGTAATATTTCATTGTATATATGAACCACATCTTTATCCATTCATCTGTTGAAGGGTATCTCAGCTCTTTCCACAGTTTGGCTATTGTGGACATTGCTGCTATGAACATTGGGGTGCATGTGCCCCTTCTTTTCCCTACAGCTGTATCCTTGGTTTGAATACTTAGTAGTGCAATTGCTGGGTCATAGGGTAGCTCTATTTTTTTTTTTAAGATTTTATTTATTTATTTGACAGAGAGATAGTGAGAACAGGAACACAAGCAGGGGGAGTGGGAGAGGGAGAAGCAGGCTTCCTGAACAGCAGGGAGCGTGACGTGGGGCTCGATTCCAGGACCCTGGAATCATGACCTGAGCTGAAAGGAGATGCTTAACAACTGAGCCACCCAGGCACCCTGGGTAGCTCTATTTTTAATGTCTTGAGGAACCTCCATACTGTTTTCCAGAGTGGCTGTACCAGCTTGCATTCCTACCAACAGTGTAAGAGGTTTCCCCTTTCTCCACATCCTCACCAAAATTTGTTCCTTGTCTTGTTAATTTTTGCCTTTCTAACTGGTGTAAGGTGGTATCTCATTGTGGTTTTGATTTGTATTTCCTTGATGGTTAGTGATGTTGAACATTCTTTCATGTGTCTGTTAGCCATTTGTATGTCTTCCTTGGAGAAATGTCTGTTCACATGTTTTGCCCATTTCTTGACTGGATTATTTGTTCTTTGGGTGTTGAGTTTGAGAAGTTCTTTATAGATTTTGGATATCAGACCTTTATCTGTAATGTCATTTGCAAATATCTTCTCCCATTCTGTGGGTTGCCTCTTAGTTTTGTTGACTGTTTCCTTTGCTGAGCAGAAGCTTTTTATCTTGATGAAGTCCCAAAAGTTCATTTTTGTTTTTGCTTCCCTTGCCTTTAGAGACATGTCTTGAAACAGAAACTAGAGGAACAGTAGAACAGATCAATGAAACTAGAAGCTGGTTCTTTGAAAGAATGAATAAGATCGATAAACCACTGTCCAGACTTATCAAAAAAAAAAAAAGAGGGGTGCCTGGGTGGGTCAGTCAGTCAAGCATCTGCCTTCAGCTCAGGTCATGATCCTGGAGTCCTGGGGTCTAGCCCCACATCAGGATCTCTGCTTGGTGGGGAGCCTACTTCTCCCTCTGCTCCTCCCCTCTGCTGTCTCTCTCTCTGTCTCTGTCAAATAAGTAAATATTAAAAAAAAAAAGAAAAGAGAAAGGACCCAAATTTAAAAAATCATGAATGAAAGAGGAGAAATCATGACTAATACCAAGGAAATAGAGACAATTACTAGAACTTATTACCAGCAGCTATCTGCCAACAAACTAGGCAACCTGGAAGAAATGGATGCATTCCTGGATACTTATAAACTACCAAGACTGAAACAGGAAGAAATAGACAATCTGAACAGACCAATAATCAGCAAGGAAATTGAAACAGTAATCAAAAATGTCCCAAAAAACAAGAGTCCAGGGCCAGATGGCTTCCCAGGGGAGTTCTACCAAACATTTAAAGAAGGAATCATACCTATTCTACTGAAGCTCTTCCAAAAAAACAGAAATGGAAGGAAAACTTCCAAACTCATTCTATGAGGCCAGCATTACCCTGATCCCCAAACCAAAGACCCCATCAAGAAGGAGAATTATAGACGAATATCCCTGGTGAACATGGATGCCAAAATACTCAATAAGATCCTAGTCAATAGGATCCAACAGTACATTAAAGGATTATTCACCACGACCAGGTGGGATTTATTCCTGGGATGTAAGGGTGGTTCAGCATTTGCAAATCAATCAATGTGATAGATCACATTAACAAAAGAAGAGACAAGAACCATATGATCCTCTCAATTGATGCAGAAAAGGCATTTGACAAAATACAGCATCCTTTCCTGATTAAAACTCTTCAAAGTGTAGGGATAGAGGGAACATACCTCAATATCATAAAAGCCATCTATGAAAAGCCAATTGCAAATATCATTCTCAATGGGGAAAACCTGAGAGCTTTTCCCTTAAGGTCAGGAACATGACAGGGATCCCCACTCTTATCATTTTTGTTCAACATAATACTGGATGTCCTAACCTCAACAATCAGACAACATAAAGAAATAAAAGGCATTCAGATTGGCAAAGAAGTCAAACTCTCTCTCTTCACAGGTAACATGATCCTTTATGTGGAAAACCCAAAAGACTCACTCCAAAATTGCTAGAACTCGTACAGCAATTCAGCAACATGGCAGGATACAAAATCAGTTGCATTTCTGTACACTAGCAATGTAACTGACAAAAGAGAAATTAAGGAATTGATTCCATTCACAATAGCCCCAAACCCATAAGATACCTAGGAATCAACCTAACCAAAGAGGTAAAGGATCTATACTCTAGAAAGTACAGAACAATAATGAAATAAATTGAGGAAGACATGAAGAGATGGAAATATATTCCATGCTCATGGATTGGAAGAAAAAAATTGTTAAAATGTCCATGCTGCCCAGAGCAATCTACACTTTCAATGCAATCCCTATCAAAATACCATTGACATTTTTCACAGAGCTGGAACAAACAATCCTAAAATTTGTATGGAACCAGAAAAGACCCTGAATCACCAGGGGAATGTTGAAAAAGAATGCCTGACTTCAAGCTATATTACAAAGCTGTGATCATCAAGAAAGCATGGTACTGGCAAAAAACAGACACATTGACCAATGGAACAGAATAGAAATCCCTGAAATGGACCCTCAACCCTATGGTCAACTAATCTTCGACAAAGCAAGAAAGAATATCCAGGGGTTGGAGCAAGATGGCGGAGGAGTAGGAGACCTGGATTTCGTTTGGTCTCAGGAATTCAGCTGAATAGGGATCAAACCATTCTGAACACCTACGAACTCAACAGGAGATCAAAGAAAAGAATACCAACAACTCTCTGAACAGAAAAGTGACCACTTACTGGAAGGTAGGATGCGCGGAGAAGTGAATCCGAGGTGATATTCGGGAGGATAGACGGCGGGGGAGGGGGCCTCCGTCGGCCGCTTCTGGTATGTGATAGAGCTGTGGAGCACAAAATCGGAACTTTTAAGAAGTCGGCTCTGCTGGTCGCTCCAGTGGCTAAGCAGGGGGTGGAACCCTCGCGGGACAGTGGGGTCTCAGGACTCTCGGGGTCACAGAAAGACCGGGGTGCCTGAGTGCAGCAGAGCTTCCGAGTATCGGAGTGGGGAAGCCGGCCGCAGAGACGGAGCCGAGACGCGGGCTCTTAGCTCGGGGTTGCCATAAACTGTGATCCGCAGCCCAGTCGGGCCACTGCTCCTCCAGCAGGGACCCAACAAGCAGCAGAGCTGGGGAGACTCCCCTCCCTCCCCCGGCAGGAGCGGCGCAGGAGCGCACCGCAGGGATCTGCTGGGTTTGGAGACTCCACACGGGTTAGGGTGCCAGAGATAGAAACACTCGGTCACAGGTCGGCTGAGCACGAAGTGCGTCCAGAGACTGGGGAGATGGGAGTGACTGACTGCTTTTCTCTGGGGGTGCACTGAGGAGCGGGGCCCCGAGGTCTCGGCTCCTCCGGGGTGGAGATTGGGAGGCCACCATTTTCACTCTGGTCCTCCAAAGCTGCACCGAGAGCTTGCAGGGAACAAAAGCTCCCGAGAGCAAACCCGAGCAGATTGCTTAGCCCGGACAACAAGGGCGGGGCAATTCCGCCTCCGGCAAAGACATTTGGGAACCACGGAAACAGGCCCCTCCCCCAGAAGATCAGCACAAACAGCCAGCAAGCTAAGACCAAGTTTACCGATCAAGGAGAACGGGAGAACTCCAGGGCTAGGGGAATACTCCACATAGAATTCATGGCGTTTTTACCATGATTCATTAGTTTTTCAATGTTAATTTTTTTAACTTATTTTTTGAATTTTTCCTTTTCCCTTTTTCAACCAACATCTTATCAATCCCTTTTCTAAAAAAACATTTTTTATTTTTCATTTTTAGAGTCATATTTTATCCCTTCATAGTAGTTACCCTTATTTTTGCAATATATATATATAAGTTGTTCTCTCTTTAAAATTTTGAGATACAGTTTCTTCTAACAGATCAAAATATACCCTAAATCAATAGTGTATGGCTTTGTTCTAGTCTCCTGCCTGATCACATTCTCTTCCTTTTCTTTTTTCTTTAAATCTTCTTCTTTCTTTTTTCAACCAACTTCTTATCATATCAATTCCTTTTATAAAATCTTTTATAATTCTCATCTTTACAGTCATCTTCCATCCCTTCATTGTATCAACCCTTATTTTGTACAGATATAAGTTTTTCTTCCTTTAAAATTTTAGGAGGCACTTTCTTCTAACAGACCAAACTACGCCCAAAATCTAGTGTGTGGCACTGATCTATGCACTAGCCTGATCATATTTGATCATATTCTGTTTTTTTTTGTTTTGTTCTGTTTTTGTTTGTTTTTATCTTTTTTTTTCTTTCATTCTTTTTTTCTCTTTCCTTTTTCTTTCCTTCCCTTTGTTTTCCCCTGGTTTCAGGTCTTTTCTGATTTGTATAGAGTATATTTGCTGGGGACGTTGATAACCTGTTAGCATTTTGTTCTTTCATTCATCTGTTCTCCTCTGGACAAAATGACAAGACGAAAAAAATCAGCTCAGCAAAAAGAACAAGAGGTAGTACCATCTGCCAGGGACCTATTCAATACGGACATTAATACGATGTCAGACCTAGAGTTCAGAATTTTGACTTTAAAGATACTAGCTGGGCTTGAAAAAAGCATGGAAGTTATTAGAGACACCCTTTCTGGAGAAATAAAAGAACTAAAATCTAACCAAGTCGAAATCAAAAAGACTATTAATGAGGTGCAATAAAAAATGGGGGCACTAACTGCTAGGATAAATGAGGCAGAAGAGAGAATCAGCAATAGAGAAGACCAAATGATGGAAAATAAAGAGGCTGAGAAAAAGAGAGAGAAACAACTACAGGATCACAAGGGCAGAATTCGAGAGATAAGTGATTCGATAAGACAAAACAACATTAGAATAATTGGGATCCCAGAAGAAGAAGAAGAAAGAGAGAGAGGGGCAGAAGGCATATTGGAGCAAATTATAGCAGAGACGTTCCCTAAGGTGGGGAAGGAAACAGGCATCAAAATCCAGGAGGCACAGAGAACCCCTCTCAAAATCAATAAAAATAGGTCAACACCCCGACATCTAAGTGTAAAACTTACGAGTCTCAGAGACAGAGAGAAAATCCTGAAAGCAGCTCGGGAAAAGAGATATGTAACCTACAATGGTAGAAACATTAGATTGGCAACAGACCTATCCACAGAGACCTGGCAGGCCAGAAAGGACTGACATGATATCTTCAGAGCACTAAACGAGAAAAATATGCAGCCAAGAATACTATATCCAGCTAGGCTCTCATTGAAAATTGAAGGAGAGATAAAAAGCTTCCAGGACAAAAAAAACTAAAGGAATGTGCAAACACGAAACCAGCCCTCCAGGAAATATTGAAGGGGGTTCTCTAAGCAAAGAGAGAGCCTAAAAGCAGCATAGATCAGAAAGGAACACAGACAATATACAGTAACAGTTACCTAACAGGCAAGACAATGGCACTAAATTCCTATCTTTCAATAGTTACCCTGAATGTAAATGGGCTAAATGCCCCAATCAAAAGACACAGGCTATCGGATTGGATTAAAAAACAAGACCCATCAATATGCTGTCTCCAAGAGACTCATTTTAGACCCAAAGACACCTCCAGATTTAAAGTGAGGGGGTAGAAAACCATTTACCATGCCAATAAACACGAAAAGAAAGCTGGGGTGGCAATTCTTATATCAGACAAATTAGATTTTAAAACAAAGAGTGTAATAAGAGATGAAGAAGGACACTATATCCTACTTAAAGGGTCTATCCAACAAGAAGATCTAACCATTGTAAATATCTATGCCCCGAACATGGGAGCAGCCAATTATATAAGGCAATTAATAACAAAAGCAAAGAAACACATTGAGAACAATACAATAATAATGGGGGATTTTAATACCCCCCTGACTGAAATGGACAGATCATCTAAGCAAAAGATCAACAAGGAAATAAAGACTTTAAATGAAACACTGGACCAAATGGACTTCACAGACGTATTCATAACATTCCATCCCAAAGGAAGGAATACACATTCTTCTCTAGTGCCCATGGAATAGTGCTCGCTTCGGCAGCACATATACTAAAATAGTGCCCATGGAATATTCTCCAGAATTGATCACATCCTAGGTCACAAATCAGGTCTCAACCAGTACCAAAAGATTGGGATCATTCCCTGCATATTTTCAGACCACAATGCTTTGAAACTAGAACTCAATCACAAGAGGAAAGTCGGAAAGAACTCAAATACATGGAGGCCAAAGAGCATCCTACTAAAGAATGAATGGGTCAACCAGGAAATTAAAGAAGAATTTAAAAAATTCATGGAAACCAATGAAAATGAAAACACAACTGTTCAAAATCTTTGGGATACAGCAAAGGCAGTCCTAAGAGGAAAGTATATAGCAATATAAGCCTTTCTGAAGAAACAAGAAAGGTCTCAAATACACAACCTAACCCTACATCTAAAGCAGGTAGAGAAAAAACACCAAATAAAGCCTAAACTCAGCAGGAGAAGATAAATAAAAAGATCGGAGCAGAAATCAATGAAATAGAAACCAAAAGAACAGTAGAACAGATCAACGAAACTAGGAGCTGGTTCTTTGAAAGAATTAACAAGGTTGATAAACCCCTGGCCAGACTTATCAAAAAGAAAAGAGAAATGACCAAAATCAACAAAATCATGAATGAAAGAGGAGAGATCACAACCAACACCAAAGAAATACAAACAATTATAAGAACATATTATGAGCAACTCTATGCCAGCAGATTAGATAACCTGGAAGAAATGGGTGCATTCCTAGAGATGTATCAACTACGAAAACTGAACCAGGAAGAATTAGAAAACCTGAACAGACCTATAACCACTAAGGAAATTGATGCAGTCATCTAAAATCTCCCATAAAACAAGAGCCCAGGGCCAGATGGCTTCCCAGGGGAAATTCTACCAAACATTTAAAGAAGAATTAATACCTATTCTCCTGAAACTGTTCCAAAAAATAGAAATGGAAGGAAAACTTCCAAACTCGTTTTATGAGGCCAGCATTACCTTCATCCCCAAACCAGACAAAGACCCCATCAAAAAGAATTACAGACCATTATCCTTGATGATCATGGATGCAAAAATTCTCACCAAAATACAAGCCAGTAGGATCCAACAGTACATTAAAAGGATTATTCACCATGACCAAGTGGGATTTATCCCTGGGCTGCAAGGTTGGTTCAATATCTGCAAATCAATCAACGTGATACAATACTTTAACAAAAGAAAGAAGAAGAATCATATGATCCTCTCAATAGATGCAGAAAAAGCATTTGACAAAGTACAGCATCCTTTCTTGATCAGAACTCTTCAGAGTATAGGGATAGAGGGTACAAACCTCAATATCATAAAAGCCATCTCTGAAAAACCTACAGCGAATATCATTCTCAATGGGGAAAAGCTCAGAGCTTTTCCCCTAAGGTCAGGAATGGAGCAGGGATGTCCACTATCCCCACTGCTATTCAACATAGTATTAGAAGTCCTAGCCACAGCAATCAGACAACAAAAAGAAATCAAAGGCATCCAAATCGGCAAGGAGGAAGTCAAACTCTCACTCTTTGCAGATGATATGATACTGTATGTGGAAAACCCAAAAGACTCCACCCCAAAACTGCTAGAACTCATACAGGAATTCAGTCAAGTGGCAGAATATAAAAATCAATGCACAGAAATCAGTGGCATTCCTATGCACCAACAACAAGACAGAGGAGAGACAAATTAAGGAGTTGATCCCATTTACAACTGCACCCAAAACCATAAGATATCTAGGAATAAATTTAACCAAAGAGGCAAAGGATCTGTACTCAGAAAACTATAACTCATGAAAGAAATTGAAGAAGACAGAAAGAAATGGAAAAACGTTCCATGCTCATGAAATAGAGGAACAAACATTGTGAAGATGTCAATGCTACCTAGAGCGATCTACACATTCAATGCAATCCCCATCAAAATACCATCCACTTTTTTCAAAGAGAGGGAACAAATAATCCTAAAATTTGTATGGAACCAGAAGAGACCCCGAATAGCCAGAGGAATATTGAAAAAGAAAAGCAAAGCTGGTGGCATCACAATTCCGGACTTCCAGCTCTATTACAAAGCTGTCATCATCAAGACAGTATGGTACTGACACAAAAACAGACACATAGATTAATGGAACAGAATAGAGAGCCCAGAAATGGACCTTCAACTCTATGGTCAATTCATCTTTGACAAAGCAGGAAGAATGTCCAATGGAAAAAAGACAGTGTCTTCAACAAATGGTGTTGGGAATATTGGACAGCCACATGTAGAAGAATGAAACTGGACCACACACAAAAATAGACTCCAAATGGTTGAAAGACCTAAACCTGAGACAGGAGTCCATCAAAATCCTAAAGGAGAACAGAGGTAGCAACCTCTTCGACCTCAGCCACAGCAACTTCTTCCTAGAAGCATCGCCAAAGGCACGGGAAGCAAGGGCAAAAATGAACTATTGGGATTTCATCAAGATAAAAAACTTTTGCACAGCAAAAGAAACAGTCCACAAAACCAAAAGACAACTGACAGAATGGGAGAAAATATTTGCAAATGACATATCAGTTAAAGGGCTAGTATCCAAAATCTATAAAGAACTTATCAAACTCAACACCCAAAGAACAAATAATCCAATCAAGAAATGGGCAGAAGACATGTACAGACATTTTTCCAAAGAGGACATCCAAATGGCCGACAGACACATGAAAAAGTGCTCAAGATCGCTTGGCATCAGGGAAATCCAAATCAAAACCTCAATGAGATACCACCTCACACCAGTCAGAATGGCTAAAATTAACAAGTCAGGAAATGACAGATGGTGGCGGGGATGAGGAGAAAGGGGAACCCTCCTACACTGTTGGTGGGTATGACAGCTGGTGCAACCACTCTGGAAAACAGTATTGAGGTTCCTCAAACAGTTGAAAATAGAGCTACCATAGATCCAGCAATTGCACTACTGGGTATTTACCCCAAAGATACAAATGTAGGGATCTGAAGGGGTATGTGCACCCCAATGTTTATAGCAGCAATGTCCACAATAGCCAAACTGTGGAAAGAGCCGAGATGCCCATCGACAGATGAATGGCTAAAGAAGAAGTGGTATATATACACAATGGAATATTATGCAGCCATCAAAAGGAATGAGATCTTGCCATTTGCAAAGACGTGGATGGAACTGGAGGGTGTTATGCTGAGTGAAATAAGTCAATCAGAGGAAGACATGTATCATATGACCTCACTGATATGAGGAATTCTTAATCTCTGGAAACAATCTGAGAGTTGCTGGAGTGGTGGGGGGTGGGAGGGATCGGGTGGCTGGGTGATAGACATTGGGGAGGGTATGTGGTATGGTGAGTGCTGTGAATTGTGCAAGACTGTTGAATTACAGATCTGTACTTCTGAAACAAATAATGCAATATATTTTAAGAAAAAAAAGAGAAGATAGCAAGAGGGGAAGAATGAAGGGGATTAAGTCGGAGGGGGAGACGAACCATGAGAGACAATGGACTCTGAGAAACAAACTGAGGGTTCTGGAGGGGAGGGTGGTAGACTGACGTGTTATTGTGGTGATGGGTATTAAAGGGGGCACATTCTGCGTGGAGCACTGGGTATTATGCACGAAGAAGGAATCATGGAACACTATATTAAAAACGAATGATGTAATGTATGATGATTAACATAACAATAAAAAAATTAAAAAAAAAGAATATCCAGTGGAAAAAAGAGTCTCTTCAACAAATGATGTTGGGAAAATTACACAGCCACATGCAGAAGAATGAAACTGGACCATTCTCTTACACCATACACACAGATAAACTCAAAATGGATGAAAGACCTTAATGTGAGACAGGAATTCATCAAAATCCTAGAGAACATAAACAGTTGCCTCTTTGTCATTGGCCACAGTGACTTCTTTCAAGAAAAGTTGTTCTAAATACACTGGAGAGGTAGTAAGGTGTCAGATTATGCATGACCTGGATTTCTTTAATTAGGTAAAAATGTCTTGATTCTACTATATTCTAAACACTGCGTGAGACACCACAATAATGGGGACCAAAACTGACAGGGATCTGTCCACCCAGTTCATGTGTAATGTTGAGTAGCCCTTTTTTAAGAAAGCTAGTTTTTTTTAATGAACAATAGGAAGCTACTGATACTATAATGTAATGTGAAAATCGTAAAGGAATCTCGATAAGGGCAATGACCTTAACTACTTTATTCACTGTTTTATGCCTGTGACTATTCTCGTGCTGGCTATATGGTTGATAATAATAAGTAAATATTTATTGAATGCCTGAGATTTACATAGGGTAAATTAGTTGTCCATATCCACGCAGATATCAAATAGCAGAGTTGAATTAAGGATAATATAAAAAAACAGGTAATAGGATAGTTTCATTAAGAAATTCTGGAAAGGTTCAATATAACATTTCAGGATGTTGAAAGTGGTGTAATGTTTAGAAGGATGGTCTGTGGAGTCAATCTGATAGATACAGATTTGAATTTCAAGTCAGTTTCAAATCCTGTCCTTCACATTGCAACTACTGGCACCCAGTAACACCATAACATAAAGTGAGATGAAGGTTCCCAAAAGATCAGCTCATCAGCCCCAGGGTTTTAGTAACCGAAACTAGGACTGTTCCTAGATGGTGTGGAGAAGGGGGTGGGACAGTGTGAGGAATTGACTGTAGATCATAAACCCTCTAGATTTTTTCATCAGAGTCAAGGAAGCAGCTCTTGTTCTGGTTAGTGGATGCAGGCAGCTGACTCCTTAAGCAGGACTCAATATGTTGCATCATTGGTGAGTTTCAGGGCTAAGGGAAGAAAACCATGCTGTGCTGGGCCCACAACAGCTGAGTTGCCAGAATATTCAGAACATGAGGCTTTCTCTGCATTCTTATATTGGCTCTCATGATACTAGAGGTTGCATGGGGGTGGTACCAGTTGCATGAACATTCAGAAGAGAAAGATCTAGAGTCTCAGCAATTCCATGTCATTGAATACAACAGATCCCATATTTTATATGGCTGGAAATTTCATGCAAGTACATGATTGAAATACTTCTGGCCTGCCCAGAAAAGCAGTGTAGGGGTTCCAGAGAGTGGAATTATGGTTCTGGGACAGGGACAGTGCTTTGAGTTCTAGTATGACACTGAGCACCCAGGTCCGTTAGGGTCAGGGAAAAAACTGGTGAAGAAATTTGGTTATTGCCTTCCCCCAGCATGTTTGAGCAGAGTAGTATTAACAAGAGAGCAAGTCTCCTCTGGTTATTATTTGGATCCATATTCAACAGAAACGGATCTCTGTGATTTTCTCCCAGTGGTCCTAGTTTTTATCTCTTCTTTTTGAAAGTCAGTCATATATTTGGGAGGCATTGCTTAGGTAAAATATCTTCACTTTCCTAAATTGTTCCTCATCATGAGTTCTTAAGGATCTTTTTTATCCTGGACATCTTATTCTAGGTGGTCAAGTTACAAAAAATATTCCTGAAATCAAGGTGCACTGAACTGGACACTATTCTAAGCATGGTTGAACCAAAGCAAAGAAAAATAGAAGAACCATCACCTTCCCTCTGATCACTGTTACTTCCTTTAGTAGAGAGTCAGTTTCTAATAATTTTTATTGACCGAATATGTCAAAACTTTGACTCATATTTATGCCCAAACTTCTACCTGGCAATATATCCAGGCATCTGACCCTTTTTCTCTGTTCCTATTCCTCTGTATCTTCTCCTTTTTTATCCTTTATATTAAGTACACTCTTAGTGAAATCCAGGTAGCAGAAGGATGAACTTAATTTAGATCCATTCTTTACAGTATGAGGAAAGAATGAGGACAGGGAGCTGGGTGGATAAAAGACTGGGATTTGTGAAGCATGTTCATGCATAGGGGCTACACATAAGGGGCAGGAAAAAGAACAAAGAGCCAAGGAAGGGGTCTTTCAGAGGTGGCAGAATAGGCAGGAAAAGATAATGAGTACAGGGTGAGAAATAAAAGTAACAGTGGTTTGAACTATATTCTGTATTCTCTTCCTTTAACTCTAAGCTTTCAAGTGAATTCAAACTCATTTCTGTAGAAGTCAGACTCGTGTACATTTTGATAGCTTACAGACTCTATAAATTCAACATATCAAAATTGGATCCATCATCTCTACCTCTACAACATACATCAAATATTTTCACAGACTGTCTTATGAAATTCAGTCATTTAATCCAGAAGAGATGGGAGAACTTAAGAATTCCTAACCTCTCTTCTTCTATAGAACTACTCAGTCTAATCTTTGCTTATGCCATTATATTTATACCTCTAAAAGATGCTCCTTTTCTACATCTTTAGAGCCATTCTAGAGGCATTTATTTACACAGTGATCACTTCTCAACTGAACTACTGAAGCTGACAGTCGCTTCTTTTGTCTCTTCTGGTTCCTTAAGTTTGGGTGTAAAAGAAAGAGGAACAAGAGAGATTTGGTATCTTTGTTCAAAACTGAAATCATGGTCTTTACAACAAATGGGCATGTGGAATAGATCTAGAAATTTATTAAGACACGAGAGACTTCAGCATTTTGAATATCCATAGGAAGGATCTATGGAGAGATTGACTACACAGGAAATGGAATGGATAATTAAAAAGTCAAAGTTTCTAAGAAGATCAGAGATGGATAGACACTATATCAGAGGTGGGAGGATTGTAACTAGGAGGATGGATAGATCTTTGAGTTGGCTAGATGCAAAGAGAAGAGCAAGGTATAGGTATTGATGAGTTTGTGAGTCTATCATAGATACTGAGGAACTTGCATCTGATAGCCTCTCCTGTCTTTGTGGTGCTGTTGGGGAGGATCTTCTAAGAGAGGAGAGGATGAATTTACCATTTAGAAAATATTTAGAAAATGCAAAAAATTGCTTGCAATGAGTGAAGGAGCAAATTAATCAGAGGTTATTATAATGGACTTTCTCATTAAGCGCTCATTTGAGGTTAGTGGTCATAAATGTTAATGAAAACAGCCTGCCTTTGAGCATAACTTTCTATAGGAACATTGAACTGTATTTGTGCAGGCTTGAATTAAGGATGAGTTGTGCTTGTAGTACAGTAAGTCAGAATGATAGAGGATTTTATGGGACTTTCTTTATATTTAATCGAGGTTTATTTTTTCTGCTTTATTATAGGGTTGGAAGTATATCATAAATTTTTTCATCTCAAATTGACTTTGATGTGTGATAAAAACTGAGGAAAAACTAATTTACCACTAATAAATCATGTCAGCAATACATATTGAAAAGACCCAAGTTAAATGGGACTTTATGCCATCTTTACTATTCTAGATTACTCTGTAACTAGTGAACATTTCTGACCTGTGCGATCTATAATTAGTAAATTTGCTCTATCAGTATCACATGTCAGTCTCCCTTGAAAAATTTGTGCAGCTTTACAGTATAATGAGGTAATTCTTTTCCTTCCAAACCTTGTGGGTAGTCTGTCTTATTTGTTTTTCTGAATTAACTTTAGAAATAATTTGCTAAGTTCCCTCCCTACTCATATATATCTTCACTGAACTTTGCTTTCATTTGGGATTGTTCTTCTATATTCAACAGTTTTCTGGATGAGTAAGTGTTAATATTTTGACAGTTTTGTTTTCTATTAACCTAATTCCTGTGTCTTACTGTACATAAACCCAGGTGAAACTGTTTAGGATTTATCTCATGATATCACCCAGCAACTACTCCACTGCTCTAGTCTCTGAATTCCTTCTCATCTGCTTCCCTAACTACCAGAGTTGGCAGCACTGGCTGTCCCTGCCCCTCAGCCTCCTCTTCCTCCTGGCCATGGGGACCAGTCACCCTCTTGATCACCATCTGGCTGGAGGTCTGTCTGCACAAGCCCATGTGCCACCTGCTCAGCCCACTCTCCCTGTTGGACATTGTGCTCTGCCTGCCTGTCATCCTCAAGGTCCTGGCCATCTTCTGGTTTGATCTCAGGTCCATCAGCTTCTCAGCCTGCTTCCTCCAGATGTTTATCATGAATTGCTTCCTCGCCATGGAGTCCTGCACATTCATGGTCATGGCCTGTGACCGCTATGTGGCCATCTGCCACCCACTGCGATACCCATCCATCATCACTGACCAATTTGTGGCCAAGGCTAGCGTCTTCATTGTCACCCAAAATGCCATTCTCACTGCACCTATTCCTATTCTCACTGCTCGACTCCATTATTGTGGGAAAAATGTCATTGAGAACTGCATCTGTGCCAACTTGTCCGTGTCCAGGCTCTCCTATGACAATTTCACCCTCAACAGAATCTACCAATTTGTGGCTGGTTGGACTTTACTGGGGTCAGATTTCATCCTCATCTTCCTCTCTTCCACCTTCATCCTAAGAGCTGTGCTTCGGTTCAAGGCTGAGGGGGCTGCCGTCAAAGCCCTGAGCACGTGCGGCTCCCACTTCGTATCCTGTTCTTCAGCACCATCCTCACCATCCTGCTGGTTGTTGTGTTGACAAATGTGGCCGGAAACAGGATCCCCATGGACATCCTCATCTTGCTCAATGTCCTTCATCACCTCATACCTCCTGCTTTGAAACCTATTGTATATGGATTTCGAACCAAAGAGTTAAAGCAGGGGTGTCAGAAGTTATTGTGGAAGGGGCTTTGAATACATAGAAGGGCACCTCTATAGAAATGTCTATTACTATTTCCTTTGTTTCTAGTCTGGGATTTGTTATTCCAGACAGTAAAATAATGCTTGGATAGCAAATATTTCCTACCCACTTTCTGTCCCTCTAGTATCAGGAATTACTATGGATCTCTTAGTACCTGACCAAAGTTCATTTGCCTATTCAGGTACCTAAACTTAGGTACCTAATTTTGTATGTAGACATTTATATTTTTAAATCATCTAATCTTCATAATAGTTCTACAGGACAGGGATTACTGTCTCATGTTATACATTAGAAAATAAAAATTTGTGGAGAAATATTGACAAAGGTCACATTTGGTGAGTGGTGGGGCATCAATTCAAGTACAGGTTATCCGACTCCAGAGACTTTTCATGACACAGCACTCCTTTTCTCAGGTACAGTTGAAGCTCTAGCTCTGCCGTTCAGGCCATGATCTCTGTGTCATTTTTGTTTTTTCTTTTTCTTTTTCTTTTCTTTTCCTTTTTTTGTAGAGAGGGAGAGGCCAGGGAGGGGCAGAGGGAGAGGGAGAGAGAGAATCTTAAGCAGGTTCCATGCCCAGCATGGAGCCTGATGTGGGCCTTGATCTCACAACCCTGAGATCATGACCTGAGCTGAAATCAAGAGTCAGACGCTTAACTGACAGGAGCACCCAGGTACTCCCCTGTGTCATTTTTCTGAACCTGCTGCTGCCAATAGGCATCTTTCTAGACCATTCCCCTTCAGATTCAGGAAGAAGTAAGCAGAGGCACATAGCTCAGAAAAGTTACCATGTTTTTTTGATCATGACTGTTCAAGATTCTATTATAAAGGCATAATTTTCATAATAATACCAGTTTATGTCCAGCAGAATCCTCACACACCTTCAAACTCTTTGTGGAAAGGCCAGGACACTGAGGACCCAAGTGGAGGTAGAAGTGGGAATGAGAAGACCAGAAGGCAAGAAATGGTAAAACTGGCGTGGTAGTATAGGGGACATCCTGCTTACTGAAGACTATGTCCCATGTGGTCTGGAGCTGCACTCAAAAACCTTAAATGAGAGGAATATAAGTATAGCATATTGTTAAAATTCTGGAAGTCACAATCTGGTAACAATGGGTGAGGAAACCTATATATTATTGTAGCTGGTAGGGAGTGATGTCATTATTTATGTGGGTATAGGGAATTTAGGGTTCAGGCTCATCAAATAACATTACTCAATGGTCAGATATAATTTTTATTTGCAAAATTCTATAGGGTGAAAGCAAGAGCCACTCTCTTAAGAGATCCTTAAACACTGATTCTGGTGAGTAGATTCCAAATTTTTAAAAGGCATTTGAGGGTGCCTGGGTGGTTCAGATGGTTAAGCGTCTGCCTTCGGCTCAGGTCATGATTCTGGGGTCCTAGGGTCGAGTCCCACATGGGGCTCCCTGCTCCTTGGGAAGCCTGCTTCTCCCTCTGCCTCTCTCTTTGTCTCTCATGAATAAAAAAAAGAAAAATTTTTAAAAAAATAAAAGGCATTTGAAATGTGGAGAGTACTAATTTCTTGTTTTCAACAAATATGATCTTCTTTGTTTTTGTAGTATTTCTTGACTGGTAAATTGCAAATATCGGATATAAAGGTATATACTATATGGCATTAGAGTATTTAAAAAAAAACTTGATGAAAGGTGGAGAGTTGGAGAGCTGCTTTATTCTTTTAAGTGTAAAGGGTATGAAAGAGTGGTTAAAAGTATCTTAGAGGAATGTCTTTAAAGAATGAGAAGAACTTGATTATTTTGGAATATAGGTGAGGTTCGGTGGGGTAAGGTCCAGAGCCTACAACCAAGAAAGAATTCTTGAGACGTCTTTGGTGCAAAATGGTGGTTTTATTAAATCTCGGGGACAGGACCCATGGGCAGAAAGAGCTGCAGCACCAGGATTTTGAGGAGTGGCTGATTATATACTCAGGTGTTGGGGGAAGTAAGGAAAAGGGAGGTTTCAAAAGAACTTTCATATGCTAAAGAGGACCTATAAGATAATGCAAAAGAGGACCTATAAGATATCAGAGGCCTTGCCATTGTCAAGTTAAGGTTGTTTTCCCCTCTAGCAAGGTATTAACATTAAGATAGTTGGGAGATTCCTGGAAGAATGTCACACATCCCACCCAGGAGTGGCCATAGAGGGGGAGGTTGCAGCAGGGTGTCAGCTTATGCTTCATCTTCAGCTAGCCTTCTGCTCCGTCATCAAGTTGGTTGTGTAGGAGGGAGAGAAAGATGACTGTATTTTCAAGCTGATACTTTTGTGGATTTTGTCTTTGGTGATTCAAGGAATATTGGCATAAGATTCTCTTCTTAAGAGTAAAGACAGCGACTGGTTCCCTAGAGCAAAACATAATTAACTTGGTGGCCTGGTCATGCAGCTGTCCTTGCTTAAAGGGTGAAAAAAAGATTCTTAGTTACATGGTCTTTCCTGAGATGCTCATATTAATTCTGAGTACACATCCTATTGTCTCCACACACAAGGAAGAACATTTTGATCGACTCTTCCCTTAAAAACAAATCTAAGTGCCATGCTTAATCTTTAAGGTCCTGAATTAGTCACATCTCATGTGATTTTCCATTTCTGTACACCACTGTCCTTCTTGCAGTCCTAAAATCCATTTTCTCCAAATTCCTTAGGCAAATTTTGAAGTCCCCAAATCACCCTGACCTCAGGTTCCCCTAGAGGTGCATTTCCTTTTAGTCCTAAGATACTAAGGCTTCAGCTGTAAAACAGATCTCTCCTGATTTGTGGGGAGGGTAGGGGGCTTATGTAGTCACATATCTTACCCTGAGCCCAGGGAAGAGTCAGATGTTAGATGGTGCTTTCCTCTGCTTGTCCAGCATGATTTTACCCACTGGAGAGGAGCTTTAGCTTGTCAAGATGAGCAACAAGGATTAGATTCATCCCCTCAATAAAACAACAACAAAACATTGGACAAAATATACAAAATAATGGTTCTGAGGACACTAGACCTGAGATAATAGAGGACAATGATCCCTAAGAGATAGGAAACAAAAGAGGTGAGTCCTGTTTACTGGAGAAAGATTGTTACAACTTATTGGAGAGAGATTCCAAGCCATGTTGAAGGAAGGGTGAACTTAGGTGTAGCCTGGCAGTCTTCCTGTGTTGAGAAGGACATGGGAATCAGGGAAGGCCAAGGTAGCCAGAGTTCACAGGGTAGAATATGAGAGGAGAGAGAACCGCATAGAAAGAGAATTCCAAAGATCTACAGAGGGCCCCCTAAAGTATTCAGCAGATGGGTACATGCATGTGTGGAAACAATCCAAAAATATTTGAGGAAACAAAAACAAAAACAAGACTCACTTAATTACATAGGGATCTCTGGATGGCTTTTCAGAATTGTCTAAGTTGAGAGATGTGTGTGCCACACAGACCCTTTTCTCCTCTTATCAACTAGTCTTTGGATAGGATTGCCCCAGGGAGAGAGCAAAACCTTGGAGGAGATAGCTCCTTTTTGCCAAAGGCAATGCCCCTAGAAGAACACAGCTGAATGTCCTGCCCTCATCATTGTTACTGTTCAGTGTGAAAAAGGAAGTCCTGGCCAACACAGTAAGTCAAGGAAGAAAGGAGAGTTTTAAGGATCAGAGTAGAAATGGTTAAACTATCATTATTTTTATGTGATATAATCAGTAAACATAATAAACAGGGTTTATTATTAGCCTTCTGCTCCCTCATCAAGTTGGTTGTGTGGGAGGGAGAGAAAGATGACTGTGTTTTCATGCTGATACTTTTGTGGATTTTGTCTTTGGTGATTCAAGGAATATTGGCATAAGGTTCTCTTCTTAAGAGTAAAGACAGCGACTGGGTTCCCTAGAGCCAAACATAATTAGCTTGGTGTTAATGTTCAGTTAGCTGTTCAGATATAATAAACTTTAAAAAATCAATAGTTTTCTTTATACCAACAAAAATCATCTAAAAATAATAGAAATTAACATACCATTTACAGTAATAGAAAACTAATTACTATGTAGAAATTGGCATCATAATAAATACACAAGACTTTTAAGGATTCTATTTTAAAAATATGCTTAAAAGTATTTAAATGAAGATCTGATTAAATGTAGAGATAAACCATGTACATGGAAAGGACACATGAGCATTTTAAAGATGTCTGTTCTCCTCAAATTAATTCATAAAGTCAATGCGATTTCAAGGAACATTCCAGCAAAGATTTTCAGAGGACGTTTGGTCCAGTTATTCTAAAATGTAAACTGTATATGGAAGGTAAAAGTTTCACCAAATGGAAGAGAGTTTTTAAAAAGATTTGTTTTGTTTCTAAAATTTAAAATTTGTTTTTAAAAAGATTTATTACCTTACCAGATAATAAAGCATACTACAAACTCATTGTATATCTAATGGTTGTGCCTAGTGCGACACCATGGGATATAATAAGGAGTTTATAACAGGCTCATGTATTTAAGTTAAATTGGTATGGTATAATATCATTTACATGTATATAACTTTAATATACACGTAGAAAAACATAGGTGAAAAATACACAACAGATTGCTTATATAGTTATTTCTGGTGGGTGACATTTCGCTGGACTTTAAATGCTACACAATATTATATAATTTGAATGTTAGAATGTTAGTGTATTATCAGAGCAGATTAAAAACTGCCATTGGTGGGCTGTATTCTTCAGAGTGAGAATTCAAAGGATGAGTATCGGATTGGGGAGAAAAACTATCAGTTTACGTAAGTAGAAAACAAAAGTAAGAAGTCAGTGAACTAAGGGGGACGCATTTAAAGGTCACTAGTTAGGAACTTGTGGAGAAACAGTAAAAAATAAGTGTGGGAGAAGTGGGAACTACAAAGCAGCTCTTTCACTTTTTATTGGCTTGATTGTAGCATCTCTTTTGAATTTCAGTTTTGGCCATCAGTCTGTTCTGGTGCTATCTTTTCACGGCCCTGTTGTGTTCCAGGTGCGTACTTCCCAGCGCAAGTGAATAGAGCTGTGTTAGTGGATTCCCAGTAGAAACAGTTGATGCCCTGCTTGCCAGCTGAGTGATTATCTGTTTCTTCTCCTCATTGTATCTATTTCGGATGGGCTCAATCCTCCTGTGCAATATAAAGCAGCAGGAAGCTCCAGACTGCTACAATTACACCGATCCCAAACAAATTTATAAAGGGCACCAGGAGAAGAGTTTCTGCCCATTTTCGAATGCAAGGTACCTGCCAGGTGAATTATGTTTACAGGTGGATCAGATGAGACAACAAGAAAATTAAATAAATGATTTATTACCTAACTTGTCTAAAATCAGTGGGAGATACTATGGGCTAAAAATTCATATCTCAAATTATTTCTCTCAAACATATTCTTTGCTTGAAGTCTAAGCCTTTCCTAAGCTCCTCAGATGTATCCTTAATTTAAGTAACTATACTGTATGTATCTTCTCCTATAATTGTTAATTACTTTATGTATATGCATTTATTTTTCAGTGGAGTCTTATTGCTGGGAAAGTGAAATATTTGAGTACTTAGATCAGCCTGTACTCAAAACTTAAACTTTTTTGTTTACACCTCCAATTTTGACTTATTTCATTTTTGTGGCTGACCTACCTCTAACATATAGACTTGAAACATCTACTTTCTGACTATCACCTTTGACTGTCAGGCTCAGATTTTCAACTATCCTTAGTATAGTCACAATTGTTGAATATCTAGTGTCACAGACCATTGGTGGAATCCTCTTTATACTGTCATTCATTTCTTTCTTGTCTGATTTTACTTTTTGTGTAGACTTAGATTCTATAGCCCATCATTTAATTACATTTTTGGAAATAATCCAACGCCTTTTGTTCTCTACCTCCATTTTGTTGCTTGAAAAACCCCAAACTGTTTAAATCTAAATATCTGTCTCCTCTGTGAAAGATTGAAATTTGCTAGGAAAAAATCCCATAAATAATTGTACTGATTTCACATTAAATTAATTAATTAAAGATTTTATTTATTTATTTGGAAAGAGAGACACACAGAGAGAGAGAGAGCATGAGCAGGAGGGAGGGGCAGAGGGAGAGGAAAAAGCAGACTCCCCACTGAGCAGGGAACCTTATTCAGGGCTCCAACTCAGGACTCTGGGATCATGAGCTGAGCTGAAGGCAAACTCTTAACTGACTGAGCCATCCAGGAACCCACATTAAATTTATTATTACAAACTTCAGCTGTACACTCAAAAATACCCAGAAATCTTAATATGTGATGTCATTACAGTAAATGAACCCATATCCACCAAATTGTCTGAGAAAGAATCCTAAGATTCATATTTGATTTCTACATTGAATACTTCATTTCTCATTTGTAATTCATCATTATATTGACTTGACTATTTTTCCAAAATTTGTTTATTCAGAGTCATTTCCTCTGCCACCAATCTGGTCCATGCCACCACCATCACTTGCCTGGACCAGATAATAGTCTTTTCCTGCCTTTTCTGCTTCTACCCTTGTTTTCCTTCCTGTTCATACCTCTCTTTGTTAAGACCTTTTTGATCTGCCTTACCTAACCTAATGCTCCCATAGTAATGCTCCATGATGGTACATGAGAGGATTTTGTATATTTTCTTTTGTATAATTACCAAAACTTTTAACACTTATTTGTTTTATATTTTTATCTGTATTACCAAAAGAATACCCTTTAAAAATATTTACTTAAAAAGTACTGATGAATCATTGAACATTATATCAAAGACCAATGATGTACTATACCTTTGCTAATTGAATTTAAATTAAAAAAAAAGTAACATATATACATGGTTCAAAATTTTGAAAATTAAAAAAGGTATTCAGTAAAAGTAATTCATTTTTTGTTTCAGTTAGTGTATATCTGATTGCATATAATAGAAACTCCAAATATGGTGACCCACAAATTAGAGAATTCTTTTCCTTTCATGTAGAAGAGTTTCAGAGGTGGACATCCAGGGCTGCAACCAGAGCTTCACCAGTTTCTATATTCTTTATCATACTTAAAAACTGACTTCTGTCCTCAAAGTTGCTGATGCTTTTAGCTAGAAATTCAGGTGTCAATCCTGTGCCTGTTCCACGAGAAAGGAGTGAGGGCTAATGACCTTCATTTCTCAACTGAGTTAGTTCACATTAGAGTCTTCTTGCAAACCCCACCAAATGACATTCAGAATCCGAGAGGAATAGTATTTTGGCAGTATAGATGGGTACCCAAATAAAATTATGGTTTTTGTTAATAAGGAAGAATGGGGCATTGGGTACACAACCACCAATCTCTAAGATATCATTCTATTCTATCTGCCAAGCACAGAATTTTCTTTCCCAGAAGCAACTACTCTTATAAGTTTTTTGTATATCCTTCCAGAGGTAATTTGATTATATATAAGAATATATATGATAACATATGTATTTATATATACACTTATTTATATGTATTCTTTGTATAGCATTAAAATAATGTTGTGTAGCATTCTATGCACTGTTTTTGCCTCTTGCTTCTTTGCTAAATAATATATCTTAGAAATTATTCAAATAAGTACATTTAGAGATGCCTATTTTCTTTCAACAACCGCATAATTAGAATGAGCTCTTGGTGAGATAGGAACCATGTTTGCCTTATTCACCATTGTATACAGTGCCTAATACAGTTTGTGGGGCATTCAGTGGTAGTATCAAACAATGCTAGAAGAGGACAAAGTCCTAGGAAGGTCATTCAACAGGGATGAGAAAATAGATATAGAGAGGATAAGGGTCAAGGAGGAGAGGAAAGACAGGTACAGGGAGATAGATTTTGTATGGATAAGTTGATAATGACCAGACTGGAGGAAATTCAAGAAAATTCTAACCAACATGTTAGGAGCAATAGGGTTGTTTTGTGTTTGTATTAATTAGGGCAAGGGCAAAAGATTTCTTAAGTTAGAGACCTAGCCCAGGGTTTTACCACTAACAGGAGCAGGCTCTTGAGGAGCACCTGTAAACAGTGGCATGAAGAAGCCCCCAAGTTCCAACATGCATTTTGTGTCCCACCCTGCCCCCTCAGTGACCACCGTCTGTAGTATGGATCAGGACTTCTCTCCCTTCCTCAGTGTCCCCTTCAGCACACTGAAACTCTGGCTAACTCTCCTCTCACTTTCCCTCCTTGGAATTTTCCATCAATGTAGAACATCAAGGCCCAATGATTAAAAAATCTTTTCAGCAGATTTTTATTAAGAATCTGTGGGGTGTTAGATAATGTTGGTATGTATAAATGGAAAAGTGTACTTTGTCTTCAAATATTTCACAGGAGGGTAGAGGGAGACAAAGAAGTACAAAATCTGTGTTAAATGTTACAGAGAAAACAATAAATAATAATAATAATAATTACTTTCTCAATGAACTAACTACTTCAGTTATCTTACATTCCTTCTGAATTTTAACCTTTCCATAAACAAATAAGCATGCTGCAGTATGTTTCATTCCTGTCTTGCTTTTTTCTTCACTTATGAACTTGAAATGAGGCTCTTTAGCTATGTAGTCAACACTCCCTGTTTACATGTCCTCCCTTACTAACTTCATCACCCTTGTTCTGGTTTCTGTTGGCACCAGTCCAGTGAATTACTCTTGTCCAGGTCACTATAAAATTTAATGGCTATTCATATTCTCATGTTATTGAACTTTTGCTTAACTGACAAGTTGGCCATATACTCCTTGAAGTTTTCCCCCCGATTTTTCCTAGGTCACCATAGTCTTCTGATTTTTTTCATACTCTTACAGACCCTCCATTTATGTCTCTTTTTTTCTTTTTCACCATTTTGGTGTTGCTATTTTCCGAGGTTTCAATGTTTGAAAGACAAGGCAGATCCAGTGAAGAAGGAAATATGACTCCAAGTTAGGGAACTAGAACAAATAATTGACAGTGGAACTGCAAGGCTAGGAGGGCTATGATTCAGTGTAGGAGGTGGAAGGTCTGACATTTTTAGGATGGGCAGCTTCTGTTTCAGTGCATAGGAACCAGGAAAGGATGGGAGAATGTACAAGCAGGTTGGTAAGTTTTATCTTGGGAAGTTGAAGAAAATATCACTGGACACGTCTTTCCTCTGCAAGGTAGTGTTTGATGCCATCTTCCAAGAATAGAAGTGGAGTTCAAGGTTTGAAAAGAATGAAGAAGGCTTGAAAAAGGCTTTGGAAGAAGGGGAAGTTGATCAGGCAAGCTTTGTAGGATGGACAGGCAGCATCAAGGACTCATTTAAAGTTGTTAACTATAAACTTATAGTAAAAGCAGCCATTTCTGTAGTTTTAGACTTAATCTAAGAAGACTTGGTATGACCAGGTGCAGGCCCTGGAAAATGAATGGTTATATTCAAATAAGACTGGAGTTTTAGCAAAGGACTGATTTAATCAATTTTGTATTCCATTTTCTTCTAGTATACCATGAGTTTGGGGAAGGGATATAACAAAATTATTCATCTAAAATTATATTGGATATGGTAGTAGGTAAGTACCTAATTAAAGGTTTTCCAACCCACATCAATGTCAATAATTATCTCAAAAACACCTATTAAAGATCCTTCTTCTCATGCCTCCTTCATATTAGTACTGGATGATTATAAAAACCAAGTTTGTGCACAAGAGTGGGAATAATTATAACAGCAGAATGAAGCAACCCAAACATCTATTTCTGTGGAATATAGAGTGGATAAAAGGAGTGCGCTAGGCTGAGAACACCTCCAGAAAGCACACGAACAATACATACAGCATGATTCTGGTTAGTTAAAAAAAAAACAAACACCTGAGGAATAAAACAAGATGAAACCAGAGAGGGAGACAAACCATAAGAGACTTCTTAAGCATAGGAAAGAAACAGGCTTGCTGGAGGGGAGGTGGGGGGGGCGGATGGGATGACTGGGTGGTGGGCATGAAGGATGGCACGTGATGGAATGAGCACTGGGTGTTGTATGCAACTGACGAATCACTGAACTCTAAAACTAATAATACACTATATTGTTAATTAATTGAACTTAAAATTAAAAAAAAGGAACCCCCCCCAAAAACCCCCCAAAACTAGGTGTGTTTTTGGCCTATCTTTTTATACTATTAACACTTTATTTTCCTTACTAGTATCATGCTGACATAATTTGTTGCACATTTTTAATGTTGGGAGGTTATTCCCTAGCATTATTCACCTTTAAAATCTTAGTTTTTTCACTGATTCATTTTTCCTTTATAGACCATAGCATTATTTGTCAAATCTCACCAGTCTGTCTTTATGATATTGACTGGGATTTGCCTTTCGGGACAAGTCTCCTATATATCATTAGCTTCCTAAAGAGTGAGAAGTACACTTTTGAAGTGAACTAAAAAAAAAAAAATTGCCTCTTATATCTGCCCATACAAATAGTCAAGAGAAGCCTCAAGATTCATTCCATGGCCTTGCCCAGCAACTACTCCATGGCTCCTGTCTCTGAATTCCTCCTCATCTGCTTCCCTAACTACCAGAGTTGGCAGCACTGGCTGTCCCTGCCCCTCAGCCTCCTCTTCCTCCTGGCCATGGGGACCAGCCACCCTCTTGATCACCATCTGGCTGGAGGTCTCTCTGCACAAGCCCATGTGCCACCTGCTCAGCCCACTCTCCCTGTTGGACTTTGTGCTCTGCCTGCCTATCATCCTCAAGGTCCTGGCCATCTTCTGGTTTGATCTCAGGTCCATCAGCTTCTCAGCCTGCTTCCTCCAGATGTTCGTCATGAATTGCTTCCTCGCCATGGAGTCCTGCACATTCGTGGTCATGGCCTGTGACCGCTATGTGGCCATCTGCCACCCACTGCGATACCCATCCATCATCACTGACCAATTTGTGGCCAAGGCTAGCGTCTTCATTGTCACCCAAAATGCCATTCTCACTGCACCTATTCCTATTCTCACTGCTCGACTCCATTATTGTGGGAAAAATGTCATTGAGAACTGCATCTGTGCCAACTTGTCCGTGTCCAGGCTCTCCTATGACAATTTCACCCTCAACAGAATCTACCAATTTGTGGCTGGTTGGACTTTACTGGGGTCAGATTTCATCCTCATCTTCCTCTCTTCCACCTTCATCCTAAGAGCTGTGCTTCGGTTCAAGGCTGAGGGGGCTGCCGTCAAAGCCCTGAGCACGTGCGGCTCCCACTTCGTATCCTGTTCTTCAGCACCATCCTCACCATCCTGCTGGTTGTTGTGTTGACAAATGTGGCCGGAAACAGGGTCCCCATGGACATCCTCATCTTGCTCAATGTCCTTCATCACCTCATACCTCCTGCCTTGAACCCTATTGCATATGGGGTTCAGACCAAAGAGATAAAACAAGAATTAAGAAATTGCTGTGGAGAGGGATGTGAATATGTAAAATAGATTTCTAATTCCTTTTCTTCCTTCTCCTCAGCAATTTTGTCTAGGCAGTGAATTGGACAAAATCTTCATGAGTATTTATTTTACACTCTGAAGCTCACTTCATAATTGACCCAGATTTCTTCCTTTATTCTCCTCACCTGGTTTTGGTGAAGGTAGAGGAAAAAATTCATATTTCTTGAGTAACTGCTTTGAGTCTAGGCAACTTTATTTAAGTAAACTTAATCTTTCGCAACATTTCTGTAGGTGTTATTACTTCCATTTTACATAGTAGAAAAAAAGATGCTTTTCAACAGTGGAAAATGCCAAAGACCACATTCTCTGGGAAGTGGCAGAGAAGGAAATTCAGACTCCAGAGCCTGGGCTCCTTCTACAGAAATGCTCCTTCAAGTGCAATTGGAGCTTGATACCAGGCCTCTATCTATTTTGCTTGTGTTTTGTCCTTCTGGATATCTATTTCCCGCCTATACCTACTTCCTTGAGAACCAGCAGGTTCTCAGAGAAGGCAGAGTCCTGCCTGACAAAGCATCTGCAGGCCTACAGGAGAAGAGTGTTCAGGAGAAGAGTCTTAGAAATGAGGATAGGTTGAGAGAGAGGTGGGGAGAAAAGAAGCCATTTCTCAGAAAATGGGGAAACTGGGGCAGTGGTTTGGCCACTTCTCCTAAATGTTTAAGCTACACATCCAGTGAACTGAAAATCAGGTCTTATTTGATCTATTTACTCTGCTTAAGAGCTCCAGTTGGAGGTGAGAAGACCTAGCAAAGGGTCAGGTTTCTGGATAATAGTCTAGTCAGGAGAAGAGAAAAGAAATTGTACTGGTTATTTTCAGAGATTTAATGTAAAACAAATGGTTTAATGGATGACGGAAACTTGAAACTAAAACAGGGGATGCTGAAGTAATTGCAGAGGTAGCACCTGTGGGAAGAATCACACTTGGGAAGAATTTGGTCATTGGACTTCAGAAGGTTGGAGATGGGCCCATGGGACTGGGTCTCACAGTTCTGAAGAGGGTGCTGCCTTCAACTGGTACTGCTGTCCCTGGAGCTCAGAGGAGGTGCCTTCAGAGCTGGGACTAAGATCTCTGAGGGTGGGACTCTCTCCTGCTGCTGCTGGTACCTCAGAGGAAGTTCAGTGAGGCTGATTGGATCCTGGGAGTTCCACACCCAGACCCAAATCCAACTCAAACCCAACACCCAACCGATCAACCAACAAATCCTGGAGACTAGAATCAACTCCACTGTCAGGTGAAGAGTCATTGCTCGGGGATACTGACAAGACAGGGACAGGAAGAAGCAAGTATCCCCTGCCCTGCTTTAGCCTTCCAGTCTTTTCCAGCTGTTCTCTGTGGGTGGAAACTAAAAGGGAGCCAGCTGACAAAGAAGAGTCCCAGAGTCCAAGTCCCAGCATCCCAAGCCGATCTGGATGGTAGGTCTGGGGCTGAGAGGCAAGAGTTAATGACTGTGCAGCTCCTGTCAGTTTTAAGTCTGAGGGCTTGTGACCGCATGAGGGACAACTGAGGCAGCACCCTGCAGTGCACACTGGCTCCCAGGGACTGGACACAGACTCGAGTCCTCCTGTGCGGGTATGCAAAGAGACATGGCATCATAACATAATGTCACAGGGCAGCTTTTATAGCTATGGAAGGGTCTGCAGTTAGCTCTGAGCGGGAATACAGAATGACCACATCACACTGCAGGGATTCCCCACAGTCAGTGCAGCTCAGGACTGTGTGGGCTCCAGGGCAGACTCTTCCAAAGCCACACTCAGTAACAGCAGGAAAGGAAAATGACATCCATTTGCCTACAAGAGGGGGCTCTTACTACCCTCAGGCTTGGCTCTCATTTCCTCCAGCCAGAGCCACAGTTGTGACTCAGCATTTGTCATTTTCCACAAGATAATTCTCTCACAGGGCTCCCCTCCATCTCATGGCTGCTGGAAGAGTTTATCCACCACCACCTTCCTCCTGTCCGTCAGAGGACAGAAGGCCCAACTTCAACACTGAGGACCTAAAATGATACAAATAATCTCAACGTCCTTACATACTGATAACAATGATGGTAATGTAATGACAATGAAAACAAAAGCTCAAATGTTTTGAGCACTTGCAATATACAAGTATCTGTGCACGGTAACATTAATTTTCATAAAACCCTTGTGTGGATGATTACAAAAATTAGTTTTAAAAACATCTAACAGAAAGGATGCAGTCCATAGGAACAGGATACATACTGTTAGGTGATATTGCCCAGCACTGAGTCCACTCCGTTGGTCTCTCCAGGAGTGTTTTCTCCACTTCTGCTATGCTTCTCCCAGGTGCAAAACCAGAAGGGACTCAGAGAGGAATCCCTGTTTGTTGGTCATATTCAGATCTTAGTTCCTGCATTAGGCTTCTCTAGATCAGTGCGAACAGCCACCATAATTATGAGAAGTTTGACTCAAACTCGCCCAGGGATGCTGAGTACATGGTTGTAGAAACTACAGCTTGTGTTAGGGATTTGTAAGGGATGTAGGGGCCAGCACACCTGTTGTCATCCCTCAGAGTGACGAGCACAGCTTCTGGCATATCAGGGGGCTCAGCAAACATCCCCTTGCTTATGATATTGAAGTGACTAAGAGTTAACCAGTCATGTCTACAATGCATCTTTTGTTCCAAGTAGTAGAGCCCTAAGTATCAGAACAGACATGACATGTACTTGAGGTTGGCTCTCCACTTTGGTCCTTGGGAGACAAGTTAGGAGGATGACAGTTTCTCACAGAATTGTCAAGCACAGTGCAGGTGGCTCAAGGAGCTGGACACAGTGGTTCTAAGACAGATTTGGGGTGAGTCCTCATACACCCCATGCGGTGTATGGGAGGTTGGAGGGACAGCATTAGCCAAAGGGCCAGAGCCTGAAGGGCAAGCACACCTTTGCCATGAAGTTCCCACTGCAAAAAAAATGTCCTCTTAGTACAATCTTTGAACATGTCTTGAATGGATAGAATGAAGTAGCAGTACCTAAAGGCATTTTAAATTGACATTTGAAAAGTACAAACCTCCAGTTTTAAGAGATGAGTACTGGGGATGTAATGTACCACGTGACGACTGTAGTTAATACTGCTATATGGTATATCTGAAAGTTGCTAAGAGACTAGATCCTAAAAGTTCTTATCACATGGAAAAAAAATTCTTCTTTTATGTATATATACGAGATACTAGATATTAACTAAACTTGTGGTAATCATTTCACAATATATTTGTAAGTCAAGCCATTATGCCGTACACCCTAGACTTCTATCCTGCTGTATGTCAATTATATCTCAGTAAGCTGGAAAAAAAATAAGATATTTTGTCAGTTTAAGTGAAACCTGTGGAGTCACTTTGCTAACACAGAATGACTGTGGTCCAATTGTACTGGAAGGGGGTGTATTAAAAATATGACAAGGGGGAAGGGAGAGGCCAGTCAATACTGGCCTACAGTCAATACCAGCTACTCACCTCACTCCCTGGTTTGCACGTTACATTTGCAAGAGGAAAACAGAGCCTTTTGGAAAAGAGTATCTTTGAAGAATATCATTGAACACTGCTATTCAGGACAAGCACAGATTTAAATGAAGAGCCAGTAGCAAGAAAGATCACCAAATCTCCTGGAATTAAATCATCTGGAGGAAAAAGGGCGTTTATGCTGGTGACCAAGGCTCAAAACAAAGACCTAAATATTGTTGAAGGAACAAAACTATATTTTCCACATATAATAAAGTGGAGTTTGGGAGCCTTGTAGTACATAGTCGTCCAGATATGCTCTTGTTCTTCAGATATATTCTAAGCCAATGGGTGTTAGCATGAGAGCTGTGACCTCAGAGGCCCCGTGTGGGACATCAAACTGTGCAGCCGGGGAGTCTATAAAGCCTGGAGTTATTGCCAAGAGTAAATGAATGCTTCATAGCCTGCAAGTCAACACTGCTCTCTTGTGGCTGCTATCAGGAATAGCAATATTGGGGTGAATTCAGTTCTCAACCTCTGCTTGGTGTTTGAAAGCTGACTGACAACTCTGTGTTACGGAAACTCCTGGGATCTCCAACACTTAGGCAAGAGGTGGTGAGTGGCTTCAAGAAGATACTGTACTTCCTGCTCGTAAGGCATGTGGGAATTTAATGATTGATTAAAAAAAGAAAAGGATATAACAATTATACTCTGATTTTCTTTTCTTCAGTGACACCCAAAATCAATATCAAATTAATGACCTGAGTCTGGAATTCACAAGGGTAGAATGTATCTTGGTATTTAATAAGATGTTACATTAGCAGTATTGACTAAGGACTATACATAGTAATAACGTTTATTCATTTCTTCATCTCCTCAACCAAAAATTAGTTGAGTGCTTTATGTGTGGTTAACACATTAGTGATTAGTATAGACATTTACCAAGACATAAACTACTTTTAGAGAAATTATGCTCAAAATAGCCCATGAACTATCATTATTCCCAATTTTGCAGATTAGGCAATTGAAAAAAAGGTAAAATACTAATAGTCATTCAGCTAACAGACCAGAATCAATAGAGAAATCAGACGTGTTTGCTAACTAAATCCATTTTTCCTATCATGTTGTCTAGGGATTGAGGTACATTTTTAGACTTCACCTGGACAGCTTTGTAGTTCTCTGAAGTTTTTGCACTCCAGATTATAGATAGCAGAGGCAATGCACATCAAAACCCATCATATATTGAATTAGTCAATGCAAGAGTAAAGTTAGTTACTACAACAAAGATATCGCAGTAACTACACGATACTAGTTTACTTCTCATCCAAACCCATTCCAGTGTATGGGGGCTTTGCTTCATGTCAACTCTTGGGGAACCAAGCTTCTTCCATATGTGGATCCTCCATGTATTAAGCCCTTAGGGATCCCCACAGATATTTCTGAATCTGGCTGATGTACAAGCATTTTTTTTTCATTTAAAGATTTTATTTATTTGTCAGAGAGAGAGAGAGAGAGAGAGAGGGAGAAAGCACAAGCAAGGGGAATGGCAGGCAGAGGGAGAAGCAGGCTCCTCGCTGAGCAAGGAGCCTGATGTGGGACTCAGTCCCAAGACCCTGGGATCATGACCTGAGCCAAAGCCTTAACTGTCTGAGCCACCCAGGCACCCATTGTTCTGGATCTTGTAGGAGACTTTAGTGGCTCAATCTGAGAGAGATTTACATCACTTTTTCTATCGTTCCATTTGCCACAGTGCTCACATAGATCCAGTTGCCTACAGGTGAGGCTGGGTCACTGAATATTTATTTCTTAAGAGAAATGATACAAGAGAGACTCTTGCATGTAAAAATGCTTACCCTCTTCCCAAGGGAGACCACCCAGGCTCTCACAAAGTCCAAGATCTTGAGCAGTGAGTGTCTTCTCCATCAGGTCCTGATGTGATTCCTCGTGGACCATTTTTCTCCTCTCACCACATAGGTAATGGTGGAGCAGACACTGGTACCCGTCATTAAGATTCCCATTTGGAGGTGAGGCATGGAATTTGTTCAGCAGGAGCTTTTCCATGGTAATGCTGGAATACTTTGGGGGACAGGCACTGCCACATTTTTACCCACTGAAGTGGTGGAAGTTCCCTGAACTGACACTGGTTATGTTCTCTGGGAGGAACTTGCCATTGTTTCTATGACCCCTTGTTCGGCCTTTGGGGGTGTGTGTCTTCTTCATTGTCCCCCATGGCATTATGTCATGCAGGCACTGGAACACGTGACTTCTTTTGCATTACTGCATTTGGAGCCTATTTCCAGCTCGTAAAATATTAAGATCAAAAATTGCTTTAATCCTTAATCAAAAACTTCCTTTAAAAGCCAAGCTCAGGTGTCTTTGTCAATAAACACCGTCAAAAACCAAACAGGTTTCTGAGCTATTTGTATCAGGGCAGTTCCATGCACTAGTAATCATATGCACATATGTTCTTAAGCATAATTTTAAAATTTTTCTTTCGTTTCTTTATTGTCTTTTCCAGTTCACCATGCCACTCCTTTCTAGGTAATGGTGTCAAAGGCCACTGGACTTGAGTAAGACAACTATACACATAATCTACTCTTCTCGGGGCTGGTTTCTGTGAGTCTGTGTTTTTCAAAGACAATCTAAAACTTTCTCTTAACCTTTGACCTCCCAAACAGTAGGACAGGTTTTCAAGACCCCACATTTACGGACTTTCTCTATTTCTGCTTGAAGGCCAGCCAACTTTCTGCTAAGCTCATCTACTTATCATAATAACTTGTCAATGGAATCAACAATCACAAACACACACAATTATTTTCAACTGTAACCAACCATTTCCCCTAGATTTATTATTTAGTAGACATGTCAGCTTTCCTTGTTGTGTGATCCTTCTAAGATTTGTTGTCAATTTTCTCAGTGTCTGCAGCGTTAGTCAGGATAAGTTGCTGGCTGTTGAAACGAACAATTCCAATGTGTTAGGGGTTTAACACATACAACTTTATTTTTTGAGGATATCCATCCAATACATGTAGAAGAGGAGGTGCTCCTTCACGCTGTCTTTTAAAAAACCTAACTTCTTCCATTGTGTATTTCCATCATTTGTAGGGCCGCATGTCTTCAGTGGATTAAGTGCAACTGGCCAGAGTGGTGGGTAGAGAGAGTAGAGAACATCAAGTAGGCTGTGAAGATTTGCCTAGAAGAGGTATCTGCCATCTCCTTGGCCAGACTCAGTCTTATAGCCCCATCTAACTATAGGTGAGACTGGAAAATATAAATTTTATTTTATTTTATTTTTTTAATTTTTTTATTGTTATGTTAATCACCATATATTACATCATTAGTTTTTGGTGCAGTGTTCCATGATTCATTGTTTGTTCATAACACCCAGTGCTCCATGCAGAACGTGCCCTCGTCAATACCCATCACCAGGCTAACCCATCCCCTCACCCCTCTCCCCTCTAGAACCCTCAGTTTGTTTTTCAGAGTCCATCATCTCTCATGGTTCGTCTCCCCCTCTGACGTACTCCCCTTTTCTTCCTCTCCTGTTATCTTCTTTTTCTTTTTTCTTAAAATATGTTGCGTTATTTGTTTCAGAAGTACAGATCTGTGATTCAACAGTCTTGCACAATTCACAGTGCTCACCGTAGCACATACCCTCCCCAATGGCTATCACCCAGCCACCCCATCCCTCCCACCCCCAACCACTCCAGTAACACTCAGTTTCTTTCCTGAGATTGAGAATTCCTCATATCAGTGAGGTCATGTGATACATGTCTTTCTCTGATTGACTTATTTCACTCAGCATAACACCCTCCAGTTCCATCCACGTTGTTGCAAATGGCAAGATCTCATTCCTTTTGATGGCTGCATAATATTCCATTGTGTATATATACCACCTCTTCTTTATCCATTCATCTGTCGATGGGCATCTTGGCTCTTTCCACAGTTTGGCTATGGTGGACATTGCTGCTATAAACATTGGGGTACACGTACCCCTTCGGGTCCCTACATTTGTATCTTTGTGGTAAATACCCAGTAGTGCAATTGCTGGATCGAACGGTAGCTCTAATTTCAACTGTTTGAGGAACCTCCATACTGTTTTCCAGAGGGGTTGCACCAGCTTGCATTCCCACCAACAGTGTAGGAGGGTTCCCCTTTCTCCACATCCCCGCCAACATCTGTCGTTCCCTGACTTGTTAATTTTAGCCATTCTGACGGGTGTGAGGTGGTATCTCATTGAGGTTTTGATTTGGATTTCCCTGATGCCAAGCGATGTTGAGCACTTTTTCATGTGCCTGTTGGCCATTTGGATGTCTTCTTGGGAGAAATGTCTGTTCATGTCTTCTGCCCATTTCTTGATTGGATTATTTGTTCTTTGGGTGTTGAGTTTGATAAGTTCTTTATAGATTTTGGATATTAGCCCTTTATCTGATATGTCATTTGCAAATATTTTCTCCCATTCTGTCGGTTGTCTTTTGGTTTTGTGGACTGTTTCTTTTGCTGTGCAAAAGCTTTTTATCTTGATGAAATCCCAATAGTTCATTTTTGCCCTGGCTTCCCGTGCCTTTGGCGATGTTTCTAGGAAGAAGTTGCTGCGGCTAAGGTCGAAAAGGTTGCTACCTGTGTTCTCCTTTAGGATTTGGATGGACTCCTGTCTCACGTTTAGGTCTTTCAACCATTTGGAGTCTATTTTTGTGTGTGGTGTAAGGAAATGGTCCAGTTTCATTCTTCTGCATGTGGCTGTCCAATTTTCCCAACACCATTTGTTGAAGAGACTGTCTTTTTGCCATTGGACATTCTTTCCTGCTTTGTCAAAAATAAGTTGACCATAGAGTTGAGGGTCCATTTCTGGGCTCTCGATTCTGTTCCATTGATCTATGTGTCTGTTTTTGTGCCAGTACCATACTGTCTTGATGATGACAACTTTGTAATAGAGCTGGAAGTCCGGAATTGTGATGCCGCCAGCTTTGCTTTTCTTTTTCAGTATTCCTCTGGCTATTCTGGGTCTCTTCTGGTTCCATACAAATTTTAGGATTATTTGTTCCATTTCTTTGAAAAAAGTGGATGGTATTTTGATGGGGATTGCATTGAATGTGTAGATTGCTCTAGGTAGCATTGACATCTTCACAATGTTGATTCTCCCAATCCATGAGCATGGAACGTTTTTCCATTTCTTTGTGTCTTCTTCAATTTCTTTCATGAGTATTTTATAGTTTTCTGAGTACAGATCCTTTGCCTCTTTGGTTAGATTTATTCCTAGGTATCTAATGGTTTTGGGTGCAATTGTAAATGGGATCGACTCCTTGATTTGTCTCTCTTCTGTCTTGTTGTTGGTGTATAGGAATGCCACTGATTTCTGTGCATTGATTTTATATCCTGCTACTTTACTGAATTCCTGGATGAGTTCTAGCAGTTTTGGGGTGGAGTCTTTTGGGTTTTCCACATACAGTATCATATCATCTGCAAAGAGTGAGAGTTTGACTTCCTCTTTGCCGATTTGGATGCCTTTGATTTCTTTTTGTTGTCTGATTGCTGTGGCTAGGACTTCTAATACTATGTTGAATAGCACTGGTGAGAGTGGACATCCCTGCCGCGTTCCTGACCTTAGGGGAAAAGCCCTCAGCCTTTCCCCATTGAGAATGATATTCGCTGTAGGTTTTTCATAGATGGCTTTTATGATATTGAGGTATGTACACTCTATCTCTATACTCTCAAGAGTTTTGATCAAGAAAGGATGTTGTACTTTGTCAAATGCTTTTTCTGCATCTATTGAGAGGATCATATGATTCTTGTTCTTTCTTTTGTTAATGTATTGTATCACGTTGATTGATTTGCGGATGTTGAACCAGCCTTGCAGCCCAGGAATAAATCCCACTTGGTCGTGGTGAATAATCCTTTTAATGTACTGTTGGATCCTATTGGCTAGTATTTTGGTGAGAATTTTTGCATCCATGTTCATCAAGGATATTGGTCTGTAATTGTCTTTTTTGATGGGGTCTTTGTCTGGTTTTGGGATCAAGGTAATGCTGGCCTCGTAAAATGAGTTTGGAAGTTTCCCTTCCATTTCTATTTTTTGGAACAGTTTCAGGAGAATAGGTATTAATTCTTCTTGAAATGTCTGATAGAATTCCCCTGGGAAGCCATCTGGCCCTGGGCTTTTGTTTCTTGGGAGATTTTTGATGACTGTTTCAATTTCCTTAGTGGTTATAGGTCTGTTCAGGTTTTCTATTTCTTCCTGGTTCAATTTTGGTAGTGGATACATCTCTAGGAATGCACCCATTTCTTCCAGGTTATCTAATTTGCTGGCATAGAGTTGCTCATAATATGTTCTTATAATTGTTTGTATTTCTTTGGTGTTGCTTGTGATCTCTCCTCTTTCATTCATGATTTTGTTGATTTGGGTCATTTCTCTTTTCTTTTTGATCAGTCTGGCCAGGGGTTTATCAATCTTGTTAATTCTTTCAAAGAACCAGCTCCTAGTTTCGTTGATCTGTTCTACTGTTCTTTTGGTTTCTAGTTCATTGATTTCTGCTCTGATCTTTATGATTTCTCTTCTCCTGCTGGGTTTAGGCTTTCTTTGTTGTTCTTTCTCCAGCTCCTTTAGGTGTAGGGTTAGGTTGTGTATTTGAGACCTTTCTTGTTTCTTGAGAAAGGCTTGTATTGCTATATACTTTCCTCTCAGGACTGCCTTTGCTGTATCCCAAAGATTTTGAACAGTTGTGTTTTCATTTTCATTGGTTTCCATGAATTTTTTTAATTCTTCTTTAATTTCTTGGTTGACCCATTCATTCTTTAGTAGGATGCTCTTTAGCCTCCATGTATTTGAGTTCCTTCCGACTTTCCTCTTGTGGTTGAGTTCTAGTTTCAAAGCATTGTGGTCTGAAAATATGCAGGGAATGATCCCAATCTTTTGGTACCGATTGAGACCTGATTTGTGACCTAGGATGTGATCAATTCTGGAGAATGTTCCATGGGCACTAGAGAAGAATGTGTATTCCGTTGCTTTGGGATGGAATGTTCTGAATATGTCTGTGAAGTCCATTTGGTCCAGTGTGTCATTTAAAGTCTTTATTTCCTTGTTGATCTTTTGCTTAGATGATCTGTCCATTTCAGTCAGGGGGGTGTTAAAATCCCCCACTATTATTGTATTGTTGTCAATGTGTTTCTTTGCTTTTGTTATTAATTGCCTTATATAATTGGCTGCTCCCATGTTCGGGGCATAGATATTTACAATGGTTAGATCTTCTTGTTGGATAGACCCTTTCAGTAGGATATAGTGTCCTTCCTCATCTCTTATTACAGTCTTTGTTTTAAAATCTAGTTTGTCTGATATAAGGATTGCCACCCCAGCTTTCTTTTGGTGTCCATTAGCATGGTAAATGGTCTTCCACCCCCTCACCTTCAATCTGGGGGTGTCTTTGGGTGTAAAATGAGTCTCTTGCAGACAGCATATTGATGGGTCTTGTTTTTTAATCCAATCTGATAGCCTGTGTCTTTTGATTGGGGCATTTAGCCCATTTACATTCAGGGTAACTATTGAAAGGTATGAATTTAGTGCCATTGTATTACCTGTAAGGTGACTGTTAACTGTCTGTTGTCTGTGTTCGTTTCTGCTCTTTGCTGCTTTTAGGTTCTCTCTTTGCTTAGAGGACCCCTCTCAATATTTCTTGGAGGGCTGGTTTCGTGTTTGCAAATTCCTTTAGTTTTTGTTTGTTCTGGAAGCTTTTTATCTCTCCTTCTATTTTCAATGATAGCCTAGCTGGATATAGTATTCTTGGCTGCATATTTTTCTCGTTTAGTGCTCTGAAGATATCTTGCCAGTCCTTTCTGGCCTGCCAGGTCTCTGTGGATAGGTCTGTTGCCAATCTAATGTTTCTACCATTGTAGGTTACATATCTCTTCTCCCGAGCTGCTTTCAGGATTTTCTCTTTGTCTCTGAGACTCGTAAGTTTTACTATTAGATGTCGGGGTGTTGACCTATTTTTATTGATTTTGAGAGGGGTTCTCTGTGCCTCCTGGATTTTAATGCCTGTTTCCTTCCTCACATTAGGGAAGTTCTCTGCTATAATTTGCTCCAATATACCTTCTGCCCCCCCCTCTCTCTCTTCTTCTTCTGGGATCCCAATTATTCTAATGTTGTTTCGTCTTATCGTATCACTTATCTCTCGAATTCTGCCCTCATGATCCTGTAGTTGTTTCTCTCTCTTTTTCTCAGCCTCTTTATTTTCCATCATTTGGTCTTCTATATCGCTGATTCTCTCTTCTGCCTCATTTATCCTAGCATTTAGTGCCCCCATTTTTGATTGCACCTCATCAATAGCCTTTTTGATTTCGATTTGGTTAGATTTTAGTTCTTTTATTTCTCCAGAAAGGGTTTCTCTAATAACTTCCACGCTTTTTTCAAGCCCAGCTAGTATCTTTAAAGTCATGATTCTGAACTCTAGGTCCGACATCGTACTAATGTCCGTATTGAGTAGGTCCCTGGCTGACGGTACTACCTCTTGTTCTTTTTGCTGAGGTGATTTCTTTCGTCTTGTCATTTTGTCCAGAGAATAGATGAATGAGAGAACAAAAGGCTAACAGGTTTACAACGTCCCCAGCAAATATACTGTATACAAATCAGAAAAGACCTGAAACCAGGGGAAAAGAAAGGGAAAGAAAGAAAAAAGAAAGAGAAAAAGAAAAAAAAAAAGAAAACAAAGATAAAAACAAAAACAAAACAATTCAAAAAAGGCAGAATATGATCAAATATGATCAGGCTAGTGCATAGATCAGTGCCACACACTAGATTTTGGGCGTATTTTGGTCTGTTAGAAAAAGTGCCTCCTAAAATTTTAAAGGAAGAAAGACATATATGTACAAAATAAGGGTTGATACAATGAAGGGATGGAAGATGACTGTAAAGATGAAAATTATAAAAGATTTTATAAAAGGACTTGGTAAGATAAGTTGTTTGAAAAAAGAAAGAAGATTTAAGGAAAAAAAAAAAAGGAAAAAGGGAGAGAATGTGATCAGGCAGGAGACTAGAACAAAGCCATACACTAGTGGTTTAGGGTATATTTTGATCTGTTAGAAGAAACTGTACCTCAAAATTTTAAAGAGAGAACAACTTATATATATATATGCCAAAAACAAGGATAACTACTATGAAGGGATAAAATATGACTCTAAAAATGGAAAAAAAATAAAAAATGTTTTTTTTTTTTAAAAAAGGGATTTATAAGAAGTTGGTTGAAAAAAGGAAAAAAAAAAATAAAAAAAGTCAGCAAAAATTAACTTTGATGAAATAATGAATCATGGTAAAAAAAAAAAAAAAGAAGCCATGAATCTATGTGCAGTATTCCCCTAGCGCTGGAGTTCTCCTATTCTCCTTGATCGATCAACTTGGTCTTGGCTTGCTGGCTGTTTGTGCTGATCTTCTGGGGGAGGGGCCTGTTGCTGTGGTTTCCAAATGTCTTTGCCGGAGGCGGAATTGCCCCGCCCTTGTCGGTCCGGGCTAAGGAAGCTGCTCCAGTTTGCTCTCAGGAGCTTTTGTTCCCTGCAAGCTCTCGGTACAGCTTTGGAGGACCAGGGCGAAAATGGCGGCCTCCCAGTCTCCGCCCGGAGGAGCAGAGAACTCGGGGCCCCACTCCTCAGTGCGCCCCCAGAGAAAAGCAGTCACTCCCGTGTCCCCGGTCTCTGGCCGCACTCCGTGCTCACCCGGCCTGTGATCGAGCGTTGCTATCTCTGGCACCCGACCCCGCTCGGAGTCTCCAAACCCAGCAGATCCCTGCAGTGTGTTCCTGCACCGCTCCTCCCCGGGAAGGAAGGGGAGTCTCCCCGGATCTGCTGCTTGTTGGGTCCCTGCTGGGGGAGCCGTGCCCCGACTGGGCCGCAGATCACAGTTTGTGGCCACCCCGAGCTGAGAGCCCGCGACTCTGCTCCGTATCTGCAGCCGGCTTCCCTGCTCTGATACCTGGGAGCTCTGCTGCACTCAGGCACCCCCGGTCTCTCTGTGACCCCAAGGGTCCTGAGACCATACTGTCCCGGGAGGATTCCACCCCCCGCTTAGCCACTGCAGCGACGTCCCTCCGCCGAGCCAACTTTTAAAAGGTCCGATTTTGTGCTCCGCGGCTCTAGCACTTGCCAGAAGCGGCCGGCGGAGGCCCCTCCCCCGCCGTCTATCCTCCCGAATATCGCCTCGGATTCACTTCTCCGCACGCCCTACCTTCCAGTAAGTGGTCGCTTCTCTGTTCAGAGAGTTGTTGCTACTCTCCTGTTCGATCTCCTGTTGAGTTCGTAGGTGTTCAGAATGGTTTGATCCCTATTCAGCTGAATTCCTGAGACCAGACGAAATCTAGGTCTCCTACTCCTCCGCCATCTTGCTCCGCCCTCTGGAAAATATAAATTTATCTGTGTGTCTAAGAGGAGGGAGAACTCAGTTTAGTAAACTTAGCCTTGTCTCTGTCATTTATACACATTGATTGTCAGCTGAACTCCAAGCTGTGCAGTGGGAGGGGTGAGAAGTTGTAGGAGACCTCTGGAGATTTTGTGGCTCCCCTGGTCTCTCTGAGACAGTGAGCCCTACAGCCTGACCTGCTGCTTGTTTGCCTCTTTCGGAAACCTTATTAAGTAGATCATCAGGTTTTATTTTAGACTCATAAGAGAGAAGCAAAGGAGACTTTCTGAGTCCCTTCCATGTTTTCCAGTCATCCCCCCATCAGCGGTAAGGATGAAGAGAGGGACATTGGTACGCTGCATCTTAGTGGATGGGTACAGGGATCTGAATGCCCTCCCCTCCAGACCCAGTCTGTAGCCCAGGACTGTCCAAACACATTCCTAAAAGCTGCCTTAAGATTTGCTAGGATGACATCAGGAGTCTGACATGGGATTTAAATGAGCAGTGCATTCTTTGCTCAGTCCTTGCGTTTGTGCAGAGTTCTTGTGGTCTGTCAAGAGACGTTGCTCTTAGGACACAGCGGGTGGGGGACCTGATGAGTTAATATTCCAGGGAAGGACAGACCTTGTTGGATTTCCTCCACAAAGTCACTGAATTTATTGCCTTCACTTCGATGTTTATAATAGAATTAAGAACTGTGTCCTGTTTGAGAAAGAGGCTGTGAGTTTCCTTCGACCTACGCTTGCTCCTGAAAAACTAAATATTGATTTGTCTATAAATGGAGCCAAAAGAGGTCTGTTTATGGGTCCGTGTGCTGTGCTTCCTCAGAGCTGGGTGAGAGCATTTTCCTCAACTCACCCAGCGCCTGGGTGGCTCAGTTGTTAAGTGTCTGCCTTCAGCTCAGGTCATGATCCCGGAGTCCTGGGATCGAGCCCTCCATCGGGCTTCCTGCTCCGCGGAGAGCCTGCTTTTCCCTCTCCCACTCCCCCTGCTTGTGTTTCCTCTCTCGCTGTGTCTCTTTCTGTCAAATAAATAAATAAATAAAATCTTAAAAAAAAAAGATTTATTATTATTATTACTTGTGTTATCCTTGGTGTGACTTTATATAAAGTTTTGGTCTCCCTCTGTAAGGTGGCAGAAACCATTTTTTAATGTGCATATCTCAAATATGTAGTGATTTGTCAAAGTAGGGTAAAAACATTTGTTCAATGAAAAAGTAAAAGTAATTTTATCCTTGCAACAAATCTGTGTTGGAAAGTTTGTTATACCTATATTTCAGATGAGGGAATTGTGGTTCTGAGAGCTGATGAACTTTCCTCAAGGAAAAGCAATGAGAGAGTACTAGAACAAGGGTTCAAACATAAACCTCCAATTATCTCTTCCCAATATTCCTATGATCTGACAGTGAAGAGGGATTATTCATTTAGAAGAAACACAGGGATCAGGGTCTTTTGCCCAGAGTAAACTGTGTGCGCTAGCAACATTCTTTCACAGAATGATGGTTCACTCATGAAATAGTTTTCTTCATTTAGCATATCTATCAACTCTATTTGATGCTGACAAGGTCCTTGGCACTTCAGCCAGGACCTCCAGGTAGCAAGGCAGAGGTGGGGGCAGGAGAGTAGTTAGTGCATGCAGGGAACAAGATTATATTCTATCTACATTCCTGCCCTGATGTCTCCTCCAGCAGTTGTGGGTAAGAAAGTGTAAGACCTAGAACCAGACTCACACTTGCTCTCCTCTCTCCAAAATTCCGGTGTCCAAAGCCCAAAAGATCCTACATTTAGCTTGAGAATCCCTATCATAAGACACATCTGGGAAGGTCCACAGGAGCGGTGATTTTCGAAGTCCTTCTGTGCATCAATACAGAGTGGTGGCTGAACTTGTTTCCAAGGAAACAATGCCAGGTGTTGCTGTGTGGAAGGTGAAGATTGTTAGCAGTTGAACTTTCTGCAACCACACTTAGGTGACAGTTTAGACCAAGAACAGCCATGAAGGTAAAATCTCGGACATGAGACCACATGTGTGTAAACAGTGTCCCTCCCAGGGATTTGCTTGGGTCCAGACCACTGATGCTCCCACTGCAGGAGAGGGGTTCACAGGAAAAGTGCTCCCTGGCCCCCAGTTGCCCATGGTCCATGCTTCCCTGAGCTGCTCCTTTGATGGCTGAGGTCTATGCTCCTACGTTCCTCTGTCACCTCCTCCACAGAGTTATAGGGCTCTCAACAAAGTCAGTTTTTCCCCACAGGTGCATCTGCATAAATTTTCCAGGAGAAGATTCTCATCACACAGTTTCCTTACCCTTCTTTTCCCAGGGTTTCTTTATTTAGACTTCCCAAGAGCCTTTGACCTCTCCTGCCCTTCTTTTATTGACAGTCAAGCCTTTTACAGTATATTCTCTTGGAAATAGACCATTGGGCCTCAGGGACCTAGTGCTTAACAAGGGCACCAGCTCCTGTGAGCAATGGGGAGAGGGGCCGTTGTGGAGGCAGAGTTCATAAAATCAGCCTCCAAAGCCCTTGCAGCGGCCAGTTTAGTGTTTTCTCCAGCAGCCAGAAACAGTAGCAGTGCAGGCTTCTGAAGCTGGTGAGTCTCAAGCTGGACTAAGCAGGATGATTGTGAGGAAGGAGAGGAGGGGAGTCCAGGAGCTTAGTCTGTAAAGCAAAAGGAACTCTTTCAATAGGGCCTGGTGTCCATGCTGACCCTGCCAAAATGCTTAGATCTGGCATAAGGCTGAGTGGCAAGAACTGACCTAATGCTGTTATTTCATCAGAGATGAGGCTGAGTCATTTTGTGTCCATCCAGGGTATCCAAACTTCCATAGACTCAAAGACCCCACTCATATCAAGGCTGGGAGACCAAGACCCTGTGCCTGGCTGGGTCAGAATCTTCCTTTCTGCGCTAGTCTAAATTCCTCTCTGAGCCAAGGTGATCCGTCCGTTTTCTCATCTGGGCTTGGGTCTTCTGTTGTAATTTTGTTTATTCAAGGCTTGTCCGATCTTTCCAGACTGTCAATATATCATTGCCAGAGACCATGTTTGTTCAATAGCACTTAGAACAAGGGTCACCCCTTTGTAAATGTCAGTCCGCCAGTACAAATGAATGGAACTGGATATTGAATATCGGAGCAATACCCCTGATGGCCAACAAGTCCTCATTTCTCAGATTAGGAAGCCTCAGCTTCACTGAGGAGGATACAGAAAGAGAGGAGGAATGGTCCCAGCTCTTAAGGAATTTACTAAAAGAGAGATGAAAGTATATTACCACCTGGGAGAAAATATCAATGTTATAGGAGGTCTGTGTCAGTTAAAAGGTCCTTGGTGACATTTTGGACTCTGGTCTCTCTGCCTGCTCATCCTCTTACACTAAATCTTGTAGGTCTCCCCACGCCTCTGATACATCCTTCTCTCTGCCTGTGTGGCCTTCCTTCAGATCTTCATCACTTTTCCTTTGGACTCCTCAGGACTCTCCGGAAGCCTCCCTCCCTTCTGTGTGATTCTCTGTGTCCCATCTACAGCACATCAATTCCCTGTCTCAAATCCTCTGTGCTTCCTTACAGTGTACATGGTCATGCCTACTCTCGGGTAGACCTCACATGGCCATGCCTTCACACCTTATCCATGTCTCCTGACACTCTGCTCTCCTGCCTGCTTCTTCCAAAGAACTTAGGATCTACCAGCCCCTAGCACCTTTTTACCAATCGTGCTGAACATCCACATAGATGTTTCTTCTCTTGCCATTGCCTACAAAGAGGGTCGTCCTCTCCCAGGTGAATGTGGCCTCATTTATGTACCCTTCTCTGATGCTCTCAGCTCATAGTGTCTCTTGGCCTAACAGGACCTCAGGAAATCATAGCCCTTTTTTCTCCCCACAGCAACATCTGAAGTTAAATATCATTTATTGATTTCACAAATGAGGAACGTATGTATCATAGAGTTTAAATGGCTCTCAGGGTCCTTTAATGGGTATAAGAGTCAGGCTTCATTTCTGTCTGAAGCCAACTTTTCAACCATATCACATTGCTTCATTCATCTGTGTATTTGTCTCTTTCCCACTGTTTGTAAGATCATCTTTATCACCACAACTATACTGTCTTATAAGTGTTTGTAAGTCAATTTTCCTCTATTATGAGGATACCAGTTTTTGCTTAATGCATGCTCTACGTTTGTATGACTAACATTTAGACCAGGTATAAGGAAGGCACTGACTATTTTCTTGCTTATTCAAGTAGAGCAGGTCATGCTGAGGATACAGAACTTGAGGTTTATGGAAAGGACAAGACTTTTCTGAAAAGGTGGTTATGTTTTCTAACCTTTTTATGTTTCTGATTCACACTGAGGGTCATTTCCTAATCACATGTGAAAATACAAGACAGAGCTGATACATAATTTTCCCTACTTTATTTTAGCCCTTGAATCTTTGGTTTGTTTTAAAGCCCTATAATGAGTAGAAAGTGTGTGAAGTGTGTGTGTGTGTGTGTGTGTTCTATAATCTATACTTGGGAAGTCTGGAATATTCAAATATCCAAATGAAAATCTTATCCAATCGATCGGATCTTATCTTCTGTGACAGATAGTCTGATACCTTCTTTTACACAATTTATTCTTTTTGAAGAGATTTGTCAGATCGGACAGGTGAGCAGGATCAGTAATCCCACCTATACTGATTAGTTGCTGCTGGGGCTCCCTCTCTGTCTGCCCTGACTCCCTGGCTCTTTTCTGGTTCTTTGCTGGGACAGCCCTTACTGTCATTCTTCTTTGTACTTGGCCACTCTGTTCTTTGTTTAGTAGTGAGGGAAATAAGATGGTACGCAACAAAAGAAATAACTAAATAAAGCAGATGAGTTTATAGAGCATAGTTTCCATATGGATAGAATAATTGGATTTTGGCCACAAGGAATCACAGATAATGTTGCTTACCAGAGAAATGGATCCTGTGTAGGTTTATACACCTGAAACATTAGCTAGCTCCTAATCTACCTTTGGTGAACCTACTGGTGTACCCTTCAGTACTGACTATCTCTGTCACCAGAATATGAAATTTATAGGCTTTTCTAAAGAATCCAAACCAAAGAAATACTCAGAGGAAACACAGCAAATAACCCAGTAGGAGTGATAAACCCTTTGCTTTTAAGAGTGAAATCCTGTTTGGGATTAGAAGATATTACTGCTCTTGTGGGGTCAAGGGATGCTCTACCTTTAATCCAATATTCTTAAAGAATGAAAATTAGAAACCCTAATTCAGGCCCTTTCTGAGTCAATGGAGTAGGGGTGTGGGCTTTTCTGGGACCTTCATGTATTCTGCTAAACAGAACTCTCCATAAGCTATTCCTTCTAAACTCCAAAGGAAGGTAGGTCTTAGTTAAGCAATTGTGCTGGTTGAGGCTAAATAATATAAAGTGGTTGAAAGCAGAGACTTTAGTCAGACTCTTTTGTCATAGTCCTGGCTTCACACTTACTGGCTGTCTAATTTTGACCAAACTACTTTGCTCCTCTTTGCCTGTTCCTTTTAATTATCTGGAAAATTAGGATAATATTATTTACTCTTAAGTGTTTTTCAAAAGGCAATATGATGATGAATATAAACATTCAGCATAATCTGTAGCACACGATAACTGCTCAGTTAAAGGTCAGCAATGATTGAGATGGGATGATGATGATGATTTGAAAACTTGAGACAGGTTAAAAGCCCCAATGAAAACCTGAGTTTTACTACATATAGAACACATATGTGATGAGCACTGGGTGTTATATGCAACTAATGAATCGTTGAACACTACATCAAAAACTAATGATGTACTATATGTTGGCTAAATGAACATAAGGAAAAAAAAGGAAAAAAACCCACATACTTTCTATGTTGATGTATTTTGTCCTACTTTTTAAGGGACTGTGGAGTTTTAGCTCGTTAGATACTTTATATGGCCTCACCCAACAACTACTCTACTGCTCCAGTTTCTGAATTCCTCCTCATCTGCTTCCCTAACTACCAGAGTTGGCAGCACTGGCTGTCCTGCCCCTCAGCCTCCTCTTCCTCCTGGCCATGGGGGCCAATGCCACCCTGCTGATCACCATCAGGCTGGAGGCCTCTCTTCATGAGCCCATGTACTACCTGCTCAGCCTCCTCTCCCAGCTGGACATGGTGCTCTGCCTGACCATCAACCCCAAGGTCCTTGCCATCTTCTGGTTTGATCTCAGGTTCATCAGCTTCTCAGCCTGCTTCCTCCAGATGTTCATCATGAACAGTTTCTTGACCATGGAGTCCTGTACATTCATGGTCATGGCCTATGACCGCTATGTGGCCATCTGCCACCCACTGAGGTACCCATCCATCATCACTGACCAGTTTGTGGTTAAAGCTGCCATATTTCTTGTGGCCCGGAATGGCCTCCTTTCTCTTCCTGTTCCAATTCTTTCTTCCCGACTCAGATACTGTGCAGAGAACATCATCAAGAACTGTATCTGCACTAATCTGTCTGTGTCCAAACTCTCCTGTGATGACATCACCTTCAACCGGCTCTACCAGTTTGTGGCAGGCTGGACCCTACTGGGCTCTGACCTCATCCTAATTGTTCTCTCCTTCATCCTTCATCCTGAAAGCTGTGCTAAGGATCAAGGCTGAGGGTGCTATGGCCAAGGCCTTGGGCACTTGTGGTTCCCACTTCATCCTCATCCTCTTTTTTAGCACCGTCCTGCTGGTTCTGGTCATCACTAACCTGGCCAGGAAGAAGATTCCCCCAGATGTCCCCATCCTGCTCAACATCCTGCACCACCTCATCCCCCCAGCCCTGAACCCCATTGTTTATGGTGTGAGAACCAAGGAGATCAAGCAGGGGATCCAGAAGCTGCTGAGAACGTTGTAAGAGGTAAAATGGGTGAGAACTAAGCTGGGGAATTTAAATTGATAATGGGGAAGAGTTTTCATGATACATAGGAAGTTTAAATAGTTACTGCAGGGATAAGTTTGGATTTTGCGTTCTCTAAATTTTCAGTTGATTATGGGGATATTCATATCCCGACTCCTGTTCTCCCTGCACTGACTGGAACCTTAGTTTTTTGCATTCTGGAGTTATCTGGAAGTTTACTTTGACCCCATCTGTGTGAAAGAGACTTGTCAAGTCATAATTACAGGAACTTAATTAGAGTGAAACTGTTTTCAAAATAAAGAAAAAATGGTATTCTAGTCACTTTCGGTGCCTCACAGTTTCCTCAATTGCTTAATACTTAGATACCTATTAGACCACTTGGTTCTACCTGACACAGTTCAAACTGGTTTTGTGTCATGAATGGATCTCCTGTGGAGATACAGAAGTCGGCTCTAGAACTTTGATTCTTACAGTGAGGAAATGACACGTGTCACCCACTGCCTCCTCTAAGCCCTGCCAGATATTGTTAATATATTTATCTAATGCCACTTCTCTGGAGTATGAATTTCCTGGAGTTCTTTACTTATTTTTAATGAATTAAAAAATATTAAAATGACTCATTTGTGTGCGTGTGCACACTTTAAGTGAAAGTGTGTGTCCTGTTTTCAGATGTGATTTACTAACTTGTGTCTTCATCCTCTCCTATCTCACTTTTCCATCAGATTTCCGGCACTATCTACATTCCCACTTTTTCCTGCTTATCTTAGATACCCAGTTAAATTGACTTATTGATTCTACTTTCAGCTCTGTTGTGTCAATCCTCATAGTCTGTGCTGGCGCCTGCATAGCATTCTATGGGATCCAGGCATCCATATTACAGGGTTATTCCCTTCCTTCCCCTCATGTCCTCCATGCTATTCCTTATGTTCCACAAATAAGTGAAACCATATGATAATTGAATTTCTCTGCCTGACTTATCTCACTTAGCATAATCTCCTCCAGTCCCATCCATGTTGATGTAAAAGTTGGGTATTCATCCTTTCTGATGGCTGAGTAATATTCCACTGTATATACGGACCACATCTTCTTTATCCATTCATCTGCGGAAGGGCATCTCGGCTCTTTCCACAGTTTGGTTATTGCGGACGTTGCTGCTATGAACATTGGGGTGCATATGGCCCTTCTTTTCACTACATCTGTGTCTTTGGGGTAAATACTCAGGAGTGCAATTGCTGGGTCATAGGGTAGCTCTATTTTTAATTTTTTGAGGCACCTCCACACTGTTTTCCAAAGTGGCTGTACCAACTTGCATTCCCACCAACAGTGTGAGAGGGTTCCCCTTTCTCCACAACCTCTCCAACATTTGTTGTTTCTTGCCTTGTCAATTTTTGCCATTCTAACTGGTGTAAGGTGCTATCTCAGTGTGGGTTTGATTTGAATTTCCCTGATGGCTAATGATGATGAACATTTTTTTATGTGTCTGTTAGCTATCTGTATGTCTTCTTTGAGAAGTGTTTGTTCATGTCTTCTGCCCATTTTTTGACTTGATTATTTGTTTTTTGGGTGTTGAGTTTGAGAAGTTCTTTATAGATCTTGGATATCAGCCCTTTATCTGTAGTGTCATTTGCAAATATCTTCTCCCATTCCGTGGGTTGCCTCTTTGTTTTGTTGACTGTTTCCTTTGCTGTGCAGAAGCTTTTTATCTTGATGAAGTCCCAAAAGTTCATTTTTGCTTTTATTTCACTAGCCTTTGGAGATGTATATTGAAAGAAGTTGCTGTGGCCAATGTCAAAGAGGTTACTGCCTATGTTCTCCTCTAGGATTTTGATGGATTCCTGTCTCACATTGAGGTCTTTCATCCATTTTGAGTTTATCTTTGTGTACGGTGTTAGAGAATGGTCGAGTTTCATTCTTCTGCATGTGGCTGTCCAATTTTCCCAGGACCATTTATTGAAGAGACTTTTTTCCATTGCATATTTTTCCCTGCTTTGTCGAAGATTATTTGACCATAGAGTTGAGGGTCCATATCTGGGCTCTCTATTCTGGTCCATTGCTCTATATGTCTGTTTTTGTGCCAGTATCATGCTCTCTTGTTGATCACTGCTTTGTAATATAGCTTGAAATCGGGCAACGTGATGCCCCCAGCTTTGTTTTTCTTTTTCAACATTTCCTTGGCGTTTTGGGGTCTTTTCTGATTCCAAACAAATTTTAGGATTATTTGTTCCAGCACTTAGAAAAATGTCATTGGAATTTTGATTGGGATGGCATTGAAGGTATAGATTGCTCTGGGTAGCATAGACATTTTAACAATGTTTATTCTTCTGATCCATGAGCATGGAATGGTTTTCCATATTTTTGTGTCTTTTTCAATTTCTTTCATGAGTGTTCTGTAGTTCCTAGTGTATAGATCCTTTGCCTCTTTGGTTAGGTTTATTCTGAGATATCTTTTGGTTTTTGGTGCTATTGTAAATGGAATCGTTTCTCTAATTTCTCTTTCTACAGTTGCATTGTTAGTGTATAAGAAAGCAACTGATTTCTGTGCATTGATTTTGTATCCTGCCACGTTACTGAATTGCTATATGAGTTCTAGTAATTTGGGGGTGGAGTCTTTTGGATTTTCCACATAAAGTATCATGTCATCTGTGAAAAGAGAGAGTTTGACTTCTTTTTTGCCAACGTGAATACCTTTTATTTCTTTTTGTTGTCTGATTGCTGTTGCTAGGACTTCTAGTACTATGTTGAACAATAGTGGCGAGAGTGGGCATCCTTGACGTGTTCCTGATCTTAAGGGAAAGGCTCTCAGCTTTTCCCCATTGAGGATGATATTCACTGTGGGTTTTTCATAGATGGATTTTATGAACTTAAGGAATGTTCCCTCTATCCCTATACCCTGAAGAGTTTTAATCAGGAAAGGATGCTGTATTTTGTCAAATGCTTTTTCTGCATCCATTGAGAGGACCATATGGTTCTTCTCTCTCCTCTTATTAATGTGTTCTGTCACATTGATTGATTTGCGAATGTTGAACTACCCTTGCATCCCGGGCATAAATCCCACTTGGTCGTGGTGGAGGATCCTTTTAATGTATTGTTGGATCCTATTAGCTAAGATTTTGTTGAGGATTTTGGAATTCATATTCGTCAGTGATATTGGTCTGAAATTCTTTTTTGATTGGGTCTTTGCCTGGTTTGGGGATCAAGGTAATGCTGGCCTCACAGAATGAGTCTGGAAGCTTTCTTTCTGTTTCTATTTTTGAAACAGCTTCAGGAGAATAGGTGTTATTTCTTCTTTGAATGTTTGGTAGAATTCTCCAGGGAATCCATCAGGCCCTGGACTCTTGTTTTTTGGGAGTTTTAGGAGGTTTTTTTTTACATTACAATTTTACATTTTTTTACATTTTTATATTACATCATTATTTTTTGATGTAGTGTTCCATGATTCATTGTTTGTTCATAACACCCAGTGCTCCATGCAGAATGTGCCCTCTTTAATACCCATCACCAGGTTAACCCATCCCCCTACCCTCCTCCCCTCTAGAACCCTCAGTTTGTTTTTCAGAGTCCATCATCTCTCATGGTTTGTCTCCCCCTCTGACTTACTCCCCTTCATTCTTCCTCTCCTGTTATCTTCTTCTTTTTCTTTTTTCTTAAAATATGTTGTGTTATTTGTTTCAGAAGTACAGATCTGTGATTCAACAGTATTGCACAATTCACAGCGCTCACCGTAGCACATACCCTCCCCAGTGTCTATCACCCAGCCACCCCATCCCTCCCACCCCCAACCACTCCAGTAACACTCAGTTTGTTTCCTGAGATTAAGAATTCCTCATATCAGTGAGGTCATATGATACATGTCTTTCTCTGATTGACTTATTTCACTAAGCATAACACCCTCCAGTTCCATCCACGTCGTTGCAAATGGCAAGATCTCATTCCTTTTGATGGCTGCATAATATTCCATTGTGTATATATACCACTTCTTCTTTATCCATTCATCTGTCGATGGACATCTTGGCTCTTTCCACAGTTTGGCTATTGTGGACATTGCTGCTATAAACATTAGGATGCACGTACCCCTTCGGGTCCCTACATTTGTATCTTTGTGGTAAATACCCAGAAGTGCAATTGCTGGATCGAATGGTAGCTCTAATTTCATCTGTTTGAGGAACCTCCATACTGTTTTCCAGAGGGGTTGCACCAGCTTGCATTCCCACCAACAGTGTAGGAGGGTTCCCCTTTCTCCACATCCCCGCCAACATCTGTCGTTCCCTGACTTGTTCATTTTAGCCATTCTGACGGGTGTGAGGTGGTATCTCATTGAGGTTTTGATTTGGATTTCCCTGATGCCGAGCGATGTTGAGCACTTTTTCATGTGCCTGCTGGCCATTTGGATGTCTTCTTTGGAAAAATGTCTGCTCATGTCTTCTGCCCATTTCTTGATTGGATTATTTGTTCTTTGGGTGTTGAGTTTGATAAGTTCTTTATAGATTTTGGATACTAGCCCTTTATCTGATATGTCATTTGCAAATATTTTCTCCCATTCTGTCGGTTTTGTGGACTGTTTCTTTTACTGTGCAAAAGCTTTTTATCTTGTTGAAATCCCAATAGTTCATTTTTGCCCTGGCTTCCCGTGCCTTTGGCGATGTTTCTAAGAAGATGTTGCTGTGGCTGAGGTCGAAGAGGTTGCTACCTGTGTTCTCCTTTAGGATTTTGATGGACTCCTGTCTCACGTTTAGGTCTTTCAACCATTTGGAGTCTATTTTTGTGTGTGGTGTAAGGAAATGGTCCAGTTTCATTCTTCTCCATGTGGCTGTCCAATTTTCCCAACACCATTTGTTGAAGAGACTGTCTTTTTTCCATTGGACATTCTTTCCCGCTTTGTCAAATATAAGTTGACCATAGAGTTGAGGGTCCATTTCTGGGCTCTCGAATCTGTTCCATTGATCTATGTGTCTGTTTTTGTGCCAGTACCATACTGTCTTGATGATGACAGCTTTGTAATAGAGCTGGAAGTCCGGAATTGTGATGCCACCAGCTTTGCTTTTCTTTTTCAATGTTCCTCTGGCTATTCGGGGTCTCTCCTGGTTCCATACAAATTTTAGGATTATTTGTTCCATTTCTTTGAAAAAAGTGGATGGTATTTTGATGGGGATTGCATTGAATGTGTAGATTGCTCTAGGTAGCATTGACATCTTCACAATGTTGGTTCTCCCAATCCATGAGCATGGAACGTTTTTCCATTTCTTTGTGTCTTCTTCAATTTCTTTCATGAGTATTTTATAGTTTTCTGAGTACAGATCCTTTGCCTCTTTGGTTAAATTTATTCCTAGGTATCTAATGGTTTTGGGTGCAATTGTAAATGGGATCGACTCCTTGATTTGTTTCTCTTCTGTCTTGCTGTTGGTGTATAGGAATGCCACTGATTTCTGTGCATTGATTTTATATCCTGCTACTTTATTGAATTCCTGGATGAGTTCTAGCAGTTTTGGGGTGGAGTCTTTTGGGTTTTCCACATACAGTATCATATCATCTGCAAAGAGTGAGAGTTTGACTTCTTCTTTGACGATTTGGATGCCTTTGATTTCTTTTTGTTGTCTGATTGCTGTGGCTAGGACTTCTAATACTATGTTGAATAGCAGTGGTGAGAGTGGACATCCCTGCCACGTTCCTGACCTTAGGGGAAAAGCTCTCAGCCTTTCCCCATTGAGAATGATATTCGCTGTAGGTTTTTCATAGATGGCTTTTATGATATTGAGGTATGTACCCTCTATCCCTATACTCTGAAGAGTTTTGATCAAGAAAGGATGTTGTACTTTGTCAAATGCTTTTTCTGCATCTATTGAGAGGATCACATGATTCTTGCTTTTTCTTTTGTTAATGTATTGTATCACGTTGATTGATTTGCGGATGTTGAACCAGCCTTGCAGCCCAGGAATAAATCCCACTTGGTCCTGGTGAATAATCCTTTTAATGTACTGTTGGATCCTATTGGCTAGTATTTTGGTGAGAATTTTTGCATCCATGTTCGTCAAGGATATTGGTCTGTAATTCTCTGTTTTGATGGGATCTTTGTCTGGTTTTGGGATCAAGGTAATGCTGGCCTCGTAAAATGAGTTTGGAAGTTTCCCTTCCATTTCTATTTTTTGGAACAGTTTCAGGAGAATAGGTATTAATTCTTCTTTAAATGTCTGATAGAATTCCCCTGGGAAGCCATCTGGCCCTGGGCTTTTGTTTCTTGGGAGATTTTTGATGACTGTTTCAATTTCCTTAGTGGTTATAGGTCTGTTCAGGTTTTCTATTTCTTCCTGGTTCAATTTTGGTAGTTGATACATCTCTAGGAATGCACCCATTTCTTCCAGGTTATCTAATTTGCTGGCATAGAGTTGCTCATAATATGTTCTTATAATTGTTTGTATTTCTTTGGTGTTGGTTGTGATCTCTCCTCTTTCATTCATGATTTTGTTGATTTGGGTCATTTCTCTTTTCTTTTTGATACGTCTGGTCAGGGGTTTATCAATCTTGTTAATTCTTTCAAAGAACCAGCTCCTAGTTTCGTTGATCTGTTCTACTGTTCTTTTGGTTTCTAGTTCATTGATTTCTGCTCTGATCTTTATTATTTCTCTTCTCCTGCTGGGTTTAGGCTTTATTTGCTGTTCTTTCTCTAGCTCCTTTAGGTGTAGGGTTAGGTTGTGTATTTGAGACCTTTCTTGTTTCTTGAGAAAGGCTTGTATTGCTATATACTTTCCTCTCAGGACTGCCTTTGCTGTGTCCCAAAGATTTTGAACAGTTGTGTTTTCATTTTCATTGGTTTCCATGAATTTTTTAAATTCTTCTTTAATTTCCTGGTTGACCCATTCATTCTTTAGTAGGATGCTCTTTAGCCTCCATGTATTTGAGTTCCTTCCGACTTTCCTCTTGTGGTTGAGTTCTAGTTTCAAAGCATTGTGGTCTGAAAATATGCAGGGAATGATCCCAATATTTTGGTACCGATTGAGACCTGATTTGTGACCTAGGATGTGATCACTTCTGGAGAATGTTCCATGGGCACTAGAGAAGAATGTGCATTCCGTTGCTTTGGGATGGAATGTTCTGAATATGTCTGTGAAGGCCATTTGGTCCAGTGTGTCATTTAAAGTCTTTATTTCCTTGTTGATCTTTTGCTTAGATGATCTGTCCATTTCAGTCAGGGGGGTGTTAAAGTCCCCCACTATTATGGTATTGTTGTCAATGTGTTTCTTTGCTTTTGTTATTAATTGCCTTATATAATTGGCTGCTCCCATGTTCGGGGCATAGATATTTACAATGGTTAGATCTTCTTGTTGGATAGACCCTTTAAGTAGGATATAGTGTCCTTCCTCATCTCTTATTACAGTCTTTGTTTTAAAATCTAGTTTGTCTGATATAAGGATTGCCACCCCAGCTTTCTTTTGGTGTCCATTAGCATGGTAAATGGTTTTCCACACCCTCACTTTCAATCTGGTGGTGTCTTTGGGTGTAAAATGAGTCTCTTGCAGACAGCATATCGATGGGTCTTGTTTTTTTATCCAATCTGATAGCCTGTGTCTTTTGATTGGGGCATTTAGCCCATTTACATTCAGGGTAACTATTGAAAGGTATGAATTTAGTGCCATTGTATTACCTGTAAGGTGACTGTTAACTGTCTGTTGTCTGTGTTCGTTTCTGCTCTTTGCTGCTTTTAGGTTCTCTCTTTGCTTAGAGGACCCCTCTCAATATTTCTTGGAGGGCTGGTTTTATGTTTGCAAATTCCTTTAGTTTTTGTTTGTTCTGGAAGCTTTTTATCTCTCCTTCTATTTTCAATGATAGCCTAGCTGGATATAGTATTCTTGGCTGCATATTTTTCTCGTTTAGTGCTCTGAAGATATCTTGCCAGTCCTTTCTGGCCTGCCAGGTCTCTGTGGATAGGTCTGTTGCCAATCTAATGTTTCTACCATTGTAGGTTACATATCTCTTCTCCCGAGCTGCCTTCAGGATTTTCTCTTTGTCTCTGAGACTCGTAAGTTTTACTATTAGATGTCGGGGTGTTGACCTATTATTATTGATTTTGAGAGGGGTTCTCTGTGCCTCGTGGATTTTAATGCCTGTTTCCTTCCTCACATTAGGGAAGTTCTCTGCTATAATTTGCTCCAATATACCTTCTGCCCCTCTCTCTCTCTCTTCTTCTTCTGGGATCCCAATTATTCTAATGTTGTTTCGTCTTATCATATCACTTATCTCTCGAATTCTGCCCTCGTGATCCTGTAGTTGTTTCTCTCTCTTTTTCTCAGCCTCTTTATTTTCCATCATTTGGTCTTCTATATCGCTGATTCTCTCTTCTGCCTCATTTATCCTAGGATTTAGTGCCCCCATTTTTGATTGCACCTCATCAATAGCCTTTTTGATTTCGATTTGGTTAGATTTTAGTTCTTTTATTTCTCCAGAAAGGGTTTCTCTAATAACTTCCACGCTTTTTTCAAGCCCAGCTAGTATCTTTAAAGTCATGATTCTGAACTCTAGGTCCGACATCGTACTAATGTCCATATTGAGTAGGTCCCTGGCTGACGGTACTACCTCTTGTTCTTTTTGCTGAGGTGATTTCTTTCGTCTTGTCATTTTGTCCAGAGGAGAATAGATGAATGAGAGAACAAAATGCTAACAGGTTTACAACATCCCCAGCAAATATACTGTATACAAATCAGAAAAGACCTGAAACCAGGGGAAAAGAAAGGGAAAGAAAGAAAAAAGAAAGAGAAAAAGAAAAAAAAAAGAAAACAAAGATAAAAACAAAAACAAAACAATTCAAAAAAGGCAGAATATGATCAAATATGATCAGGCTAGTGCATAGATTAGTGCCACACACTAGATTTTGGGCGTATTTTGGTCTGTTAGAAAAAAGTGCCTCCTAAAATTTTAAAGGAAGAAAGACATATATATACAAAATAAGGGTTGATACAATGAAGGGATGGAAGATGACTGTAAAGATGAAAATTATAAAAGATTTTATAAAAGGACTTGGTAAGATAAGTTGTTTGAAAAAAGAAAGAAGATTTAAGAAAAAAAAAAGGAAAAAGGGAGAGAATGTGATCAGGCAGGAGACTAGAACAAAGCCATACACTAGTGATTTAGGGTATGTTTTGATCTGTTAGAAGAAACTGTACCTCAAAATTTTAAAGAGAGAACAACTTATATATATATGCCAAAAACAAGGGTAACTACTATGAAGGGATAAAATATGACTCTAAAAATGAAAAATAAAATTTTTTTTTAAAAAAAAGGGATTTATAAGATGTTGGTTGAAAAAGGGAAAAAGAAAAATAAAAAAAAACAGTCAACAAAAATTAACTTTGATGAAATAATGAATCATGGTAAAAGAAAAAAAAAAGCCATGAATCTATGTGCAGTAATCCCCTAGCGCTGGAGTTCTCCTATTCTCCGTGATCGATCAACTTGGTCTTGGCTTGCTGGCTGTTTGTGCTGATCTTCTGGGGGAGGGGCCTGTTGCTGTGGTTTCCAAATGTCTTTGCCGGAGGCGGAATTGCCCCGCCCTTGTCGGTCCGGGCTAAGGAAGCT